>NC_063206.1:31578580-32178580 GCF_017589495.1 Alosa alosa | reverse complement strand
GCTCATATCGTCCTCGCATTAGCAAAATGAGGACCAGTGTTTTTGTCAAATTGCAAATAGCTATTCGTTTTTAACTATTTTTTTTTATGATAGTAGCCTATACAAAAAGCACTTTATACTATCTTAATATTGGAATATGGGGAGGGAAGTGGCGCGTCTGCAGTCAGGCAAATATGAATGTAATTCTGCGGCATAAAGCAGATGTAATTGTTTATCGTACAGAAAAATAAAAATGACATGTCAAGCAGTCAATTGACTACATTGCAGTCAAGAAGTAGGGCAAATTAATTTTGAAACCAAAGCGTGGGTCATAGTTGTCTAAGCCTCTATTGCGTAGCCTGTTAAAAACGTCGCCAGATAGTAGGCTATTAAATCGGCAACAACATTGTTTTCTGCAGAAGCCTACCCAAGGCTACAGATTAATTCTGAATAGTTATTTCTCTACTGGCTCAATTATCACACCACTGTTTTGATTTGCGTAGTTGCGTTAACCCCAACACTGACAATAATGTAGACAGCAAATTTCGATTTCGATTTTCGTGTAGTCAAGCCTTGAGCCATACCCAAGTAGCCTAAATCGAGGTAATGTTTAATTATGCATGATTTATTTTGTTATTGAATTAAGTAGGCTGGGATTACTCTCGGCAACAATTATGTAAGGGGCGGCAGGCAGAGCGATGTACAGTGGCAGAGCGGACGCACAGTGGCTGAAAGTGGTACTAAAGCTTCCGCGAGCTTCCGCGCCTGCGTATCTTGTGAATGAAGTGGTCATTTGAAAGCGATGCCCACTGTATGTCAAAGCGTTGCTGAAATATGACTATACTTCCTGTGATTATAGCGACATTCAGTGGTCAAAATGCACCAAATTTCTTGAGCCTTCTCCTAATTGGGTCCTGAGACCATGTACTGAGTTTGGTGTTGATACGCAAAAGCCTTGCTTAGATATCACTTCACTTCCTGTTTGGCGGCTTCGCCACCAAACTTGATTGGTCGTGACGGGCGACAGGTTTTGAATATGGCTCCAAAAAGGAATGCGTTTATGAGTCATGGTCTGACGATCATCTGCTTCAAGTTTCGTGAAAATCGGATAAACTTTGTGACCTTTGAAAACTTTTAGGTGTTTTTGATTAAATCCAATATGGCAGCCGGATCAATTAAGTTGACATCACAAATTCACATCTGTCGGCCTTAGGATCTCCCACAGACACCATTAGTACATTAACATTAACATTAACAGGCACCAATAGCAAGTTTTAATTTCAAACACATTACCCGTTACAGGCCAAAATGTAATTTTGCTCATTATAGCGCCACCTATAGGTCAAAAGTCATCAAATTTATCGAGCCTCCTCCTTATTGGGTCTTGAGCCCATATACTGAGTTTGGTTTTGATACATTAAAGCTTTACTGAAATATTACTTCACTTCCTGTTTCAAACTTGATTGGTCGTGACAGGCAACAGGTTTTGAATATGGCTCCAAAAAGCAATGCGTTTGTGAGTCATGGTCTGACAATCATCTGCGCCAAGTTTTGTCAAAATCGGACAAACTTTATGACCTTTGATTCCTTTTAAGTGTTTTTGATTAAATCCAATATGGCGGAAAATCCAACGTGGCGGAAATTGACGTCATGGGGTTGAGTTGAGTTCAGTCTCATCCAAGGATTCCAAGTATACCTCAATTTGTATGGTTGAAACTTTAAGCGCATAGATGTAATGCAAAATCTGACACATTGGGGACGCTAGAGCACTTGACATGAAACTTAGTGAAATTAATCATATGACTATACCGAATCAATGTGCCAAATTTCCCAACTTTTTACTGTATGGTTCAATGGCAAATGAGTGTTTCGTTATAATAATAATAATAAGAACACATAGAATCAATATAGCTGCAAGCAGCAATGAGGGGGCCAAGCAGGTAGTTCAGCAGGCCAGATTTGCCATGTAAGTCAATGCCGTTGCATCAGACATATAGCCTTAAGCAGTCACAGAAAGTTCCATGCCAAACAACTCAAGATTGGCTGAGTTACAAGGTCAAGTTTTACATCAAAACATAACTGATTTTGTGGAGCTGAACCAGGGCTGAGTGTCGCCGCCCCTCCCCAGCCAGCCCACGCCACAACCGCCCCTGCCCATCCCACCCGCCCCACTCTTTGCACGCATTATTAGAATGAACTGGATGGAACTTGCTGTCATCAGTTTCTCATCAAAAAATAAAAGATTGACTGAGATATGATCACACTTGCTGTGATTTAAACATAGTGGTCAAAAATTAACGTCATTGGGTGTGTTGAACTTCGGGTTTGGCCCAAAGGATTCCAATGATCTCATTTTGACATTCGGGTCAACGGGTCAAAAGTTACGTCTGTGAACACACGTCCAACTTTGGCCTGTTGGTGGCGCTACTGCGTTTGAGGTGCCGGCATGAAACTTGGTGAAATTAATTATTGGTCTGTCCCCAATCAGTGTGCAAAATTTTACAACTTTTTACCAGACGGTTCTATGGGCTGCCATTGACTTCCATTGCAGAATAATGCACATTAGCAACTACTGGCCAAAATGCATTTTTGTCAATTACAGAGCCCCCTAGAGGTCAAAGGTCACCAGATTTCTTGAGTGTCCTCCCGATGGGCTCAAAGGTGCATGTACTACGTTTGGTTTTGATACATGAAAGCGTTGCTGAGATATGAGCTCACTTCCTGTTTGGCGGCTTCACCGCAAATTTCGATTGCCCGTTACGGGCCAATGCTTCTGTCAATAATTCCAGAAAATTAGGCAGTCATAAGGCATGGTCTGAGGATGGTCTGTGCCAATTTTGGTGAAAATCAGATGAAATTTGTGAACTGTGAAAACTTGTTCGTGTTTTTGATTAAATCCAATATGGCGGCCGAATCAATTACGATGACATCACAAGTTGGCCTGGGTCGGCCTAAGGACCATCAACAGTAGTACCAGACACCACTAGTGCGTTTTAATTCTAAGCACAACTGCTGCTACAGGCCAAAAGGCATGTTTCTTAATTACAGCGCCCCCTAGAGGTCAAAGGTCACCAGATTTCTTGAGCGTCCCCCTGATTGGGTCCTGAGTCCATGGACTAAGTTTGGTTATGATAGATGAATGGGTTGCTGAGATATGAGCTCACTTCCTGTTTGGAGGCTTCGCCGCAAATTTCGATTGGCTGTTAAACGCGAACGGTTTTAGTGCCGAAGACAAAAAGCAATGCATTAATGAGGCATGGTCTGTAGATGATAGTTTGGTGTCGATCGGACAAAATGTGTGACCTCTGATACGTTTTAAGTGATTTTGATGAAATCCAAAATGGCGGAAAATCCATCATGTATTAACTCGGCTTGGTCCAAGGATTCCAACGGGTACCTCATTTTTCAAAATCGGATCAACAGGTCAAAAGTTACGTATGCGGAACGCATCGTCCAACTTTGGCCTGTTGGTGGCGCTTAGAGCTGGAGGTGCCGGCATGAAACTTGGTGCAATTAATTATTGGCCTGTCCCCAATCAGTGTGCCAAATTTCACAACTTTTCACCAGTCGGTTCTATAGGCTGCCATAGACTTCAATGGCGGAAGCGTAATAATAATAGGGAAGAAAACATAGAATCACCATGGGTTGCCTCGCAGCTTCGCTGCTTGGCCCCCAAATATAGCTGCAAGCAGCAATGAGGGGGCCAAGCAAACAAGCTGGAGTTGCCATGCAACTCAATGTTGTTACATCAGATATACAGTGGGCATCGCTTTCAAATGACCACTTCATTCGCGCATTACGCGGCGTGAAGCTGCGAGAAGCTTTAGTACCACTTTCAGCCACTGTGCGTCGCTCTGCCACTGTACATCGCTCTGCCTGCCGTCCCTTACATAATTGTTGCCGAGTAATCCCAGCCTACTTAATTCAATAACAAAATAAATCATGCATAATTAAACATTACCTCGATTTAGGCTACTTTGGTATGGCTTAAGGCTTGACTACACGAAAATCGAAATTGAAATTTGCTGTCTACATTATTGTCAGTGTTGGGGTTAACGCAACTACGCAAATCAAAACAGTGATGTGATAATTGAGCCAGTAGAGAAATAACTGTTCAGAATTAATCTGTAGCCTTGGGTAGGCTTCTGCAGAAAACAATGTTGTTGGCGATTTAATACTATCTGGCGGCGTTTTTTAACAGGCTCGCTTAATAGAGGCTTAGACAACTATGACCCACGTTTTGGTTTCAGTAAATTAGTTTGCCCTACTTCTTGACTGCAATGTAGTCAATTGACTGCTTGACATGTCATTTTTATTTTTCTGTACGATAAACATTTACATCTGCTTTATGCCGCAGAATTACATTCATATTTGGCTGACTGCAGACGCGCCACTTCCCTCCCCATATTCCAATATTAAGATAGTATAAAGTGCTTTTAGTATAGGCTACTATCATAAAACAAAATAGTTAAAACGAATAGCTATTTGCAATTTGACAAAACACTGGTCCTCATTTTGCGAATGCGAGGACGATATGAGCCTGTTGCATTTAGTTAGATGTCGTTAAAAACAATAAAGTATGGCTCTCCGTTTGGGACATCGAAAACTTTTTTTAATTTTTAATAGACTACCGTCGAAGATGCTGACTTGCAAAAGCCTTGGGATAACACGTTATCTCCACTATCATCAGTCATGCCCCTTGATCAAAGTGGGGAATGAAATAAAAGTTTGATAACCACTGGCTTAACAAGTTACCTGCGGTCCAGAACACAGAATCTATTGCAATATTCTGATGATCGGCGATGATATCGGCAAATGTTTGTTTTCCAAAGTAAGAATTTCACTTCACCATGCACCTTTGACAATACCTGGCCTACCTGGTATCATTACAAACATTATTCTGTGTCCTAAAACTGGCATATTTTATGGCATTGTGTCATGTAAGTTCGTTTTGCAAAATCTAGAGAAATGTGTGAGGTGGTCAGCGGGGACAATTGAGACACACATTGGATTGTGTTATTACTTGAACATTCCACACTATCCACAGCTGTGGTAGGCCTATCAGGGGCAGGAGGATTACTGTCAGCGCAGGCTTTATATAAAATTCTTCAACAGAAGGCCTCGAATGTTGTCTTGTTTGTGGAGCTTTGTTTCGGCTTCTGTAATTTCGCTTCATTGAAAATGAGGGCTTCCCTCAATGACCCCCGAGAATAAATAAAGGTTGAATGAATGAATGAATGCAGGCTTGCCCAAAATAAAGGCATGTGGTTTGCGCGAGCCTACAGTAAATAACAGACCCGCCAGAATGCGTTATATGATGCTTTTTACGAGCAAGATGTTTTGGTACCCCACGACACTGCATGTTCTTAAATAACAATGATCATCAGTAATATTCGATCTTTAATTTGGGTAAATGGGCAAGCGTGACCACCTTGATTGGCTGATTATTGATGATTG
Source organism: Alosa alosa (assembly GCF_017589495.1). Classification (NCBI taxonomy): domain Eukaryota; kingdom Metazoa; phylum Chordata; class Actinopteri; order Clupeiformes; family Clupeidae; genus Alosa; species Alosa alosa. Next base: position 32,173,144 of record NC_063206.1, on the reverse strand, counting down.
TAACGCTGGCATGATTCCAAACACCTCCCCTTTACGATGAGGAGTGACAGGTCTCAGAATCGCGGCGCTACACAAGGACGGAAGATGATGAATAACTGGGGCCGTAGGCTATTCACAAAGGCTTTTATCTTACTACTAGGAGTAGGCTACTCCTAAATCGCACTTAAATATTTTAGATTGGAGTTTTCTCTTAAAAGTTATTCACAAAGCCTTTCAGACAACTCCTAAACTAGGAGTGAGTCTTCGGGCATATGGATGACGCCATTACTCATGCACGAAGCTTGACTGAAGTGACCACCTTGATTGGCTGACGATTGTAACGCTGGGAATTCCAAACACCTCTTCCGATGATGACTGACAGGTGACAGGTCGGAGAATGCGCGGCGCTACACAAGTAGTGTGAAGGATGGAAGATGATTAATAACTGAATAAAAGGCCTAGCCTAAAATGAATAAAGAGTAAGGCAAAACAAATAGCTTAGTAGCCTAATGAAACATAGGCCTATGGATTGATGCAGTAGCCTACCTTTGCAACATTATTAAATTAATCTGTCACCATATCCCTAGGCTACGTTTGCAAAGAGGAGAACATTTTAATTTGATTCACAATGAAACGTTACATTTCATTTCCATGTTAACAATGAGTAGGCCTAGTTTGTGTTGTTGTTGGTGGCGTTATTGCATCCCTTTTATGAATGCAAAATTGTTCCCTCGCAATTGGAAGCTCCTGTTGCGCATAGGCTATTTCAAAACATCGCAACGTAAAATGCCACAAAAAAGCTGTTTATGAATAGGTCTTAGTGAGTTAGGAGTCCTCTCGACTTAAGCTGTCCCAGACTTAGGTGCTACTTTTAGGTCTAAAATGCTTCGTGAATTACTTTTTGTGAAAAAATTAGGAGTCCTAAAGTTAGGAGTGACACGCCCATTATTTTTAGGAGTTGCTCCTAAATTCGCCAGTTAGGAGCTACTTTTAGCCTTAAAATTCTTTGTGAATATGGCCCCTGAATAAAAAGGCCTAGCCTAAATGAATCAAGGCAAAACAAATAGCCTAGTAGCCCAATGAAACATACGGATTGATGTAGTATCTTTGTAACATTATTAAATGATTCTGTTACTATGCCTACGTTTGCAAAAGAGAACATTTTAATTTGATTCACAATAATGTTACATTTAATTTACATGTTGACAATGATTAGCCTAGTTTTGGTTGTTGTTGGCGGCGTTATTGCATGTTAGTTATGCCTACAATGCAAAATTGCTTCCTCGCGATTGGAAGCTCCTGTAGCTGCATAGGATTTCAAAACCGCAGGTTTGTGAATAGGTCTGTGAGTAAGGAGTCCTCTTGACTTCTTTTAAGCTGTCAGAGGTGGGAAGGTGTGATTTTTTGGGGGAAGGGCCGGATTAACTGGGCACAATTGTCTGATGGCCCCCCTTCCCCCCAGCCAACGTGAATCGGGTGGTTAGTTAATAGGCCTATCGTGAAGATTTTTCCTGCCATCTAAGGCACGAGCACATCTGTGAGGCCAAACCTCACCAAGTAGCTCGTTTGTTTACAACTAACATTCCATTTAATTAAACTGCTTTATAGGCTATGCCGAAATAGTTTTCAACATTTTGAATATTAGTGTCGGGTGAATTGAAATGTTCTCAAAGTAGCCTTATGGCTGAAAGCTGCTTGGGATTTGATCATCACTGGCTGAGTAGCAGCAAGCGAAATGATGGTTCCTGAAGCTCCTGAAGTAAATGCTGTTATCCTAACCAACAAAACATTTAGCGCAGCTTTGAAATCTTACGTGAAAATCTAAATTAGGCTATTATGGTCTGGGTCCGGATAGGATCACGTCACGGTCCGGACTCGGACCACGGCCCGCCATTTGGTGATCTCTGTCCTACAGTAACAAAACAACCCTATACACTATATTGCCAAAAGTATTGGGTCACCTGCCTTGATTCGCATATGCCTCAACCCTATAGAGCACCTTTGAGATGAATTAGAGCGGAGTCTGAGAGCCAGGCCTTCTCGTCCAACATCAGTGTGACCTCACAAATGCGCTTCTGGAAGAATAGTCAAATCCCATAAACACACTCCTAAACCTTGTGGAAAGCCTTCCCAGAAGAGTTGAAACTGCTATAGCTGCAAAGGGTGGACCGACGTCATATTAAACCCTATGAATTAAGAATGGGATGTCACTTAAATTCATATGCGAGTCAAGGCAAGTGACCCAATACTTTTGGCAATATGTATATATAAAGAGATTACAGAAATTAATTCAAAAGATTAGGGGCAATGTAACACATCACACATGCCAAGTTGCAATATATTATATATATGTTGAAAACAGAAATGTGCTAAGCCCACCTTCAGAATCTAGTTCCACAGGGATCTTGATGCCCACGAACCCCCCAGCAAGTCCTCTGTGAGGCAGAGAAGGCTTTCTTTATTTCTTCATCTTAAAAGTAAAGACTCTGAAATGCAGGAAGTAAATTGCATTAATCAAGAAAATAGCTACAAGTTAGGTAATTATCACACCCACTTGTCATGTTGCCAAATGAGAGACTACGGCCGTTTTCTTCCAAACCTCCCTTATGCTTAACTGCTAATGTTAAAGGTAGCCATTAGCCACTAACATCACGTTAAACATTGACATTACACATAGCTCTAGCTAGATAGAGCTAGATCTTACTGTATTAATAGTAAGTTATTTGTAGCATGAAGGGACAAAAAGGTGCCGAATTATTTCTAAACTAGGTCTACGTTCACCCTAGCTCCTCAGCAAAGCTCTGGTTAACTAGCTAGCTAGCTAACGTTAGCAGATAGCTAATGTTAGCCAAGAAGATGGTGGTTCATATTTTCTATTATTATTAGCTAACGTTACAAACATAAAAAGACAAACTACACTTACCCTTAAATCTCGTGTGACTGGTTATCCAATGTAATCTCTATTCACCTCCTCTGTCAACTCAGCTTTGAAAAATAAGTTCAACCTTAGAGGAGATCTAACCAGTGTCATCTTCAAAGAATCTTTCATTCAACGTCTCCCTTGGTTGTCTGATGACAGCCTCAAGTTTTTGGCGCCAAAAGCAGCTGACACGTTGGTTAGAACTAAGGAAGCTAAAATAGTTTAATTGGCAACTATAATTATTAAAAAGTATCTGACATTTAATTATTTAGGCTAATATTTGATAGGCATAAATTAACCTAATGCCATACATCCTTTGTTTAGAAGCCTACATTCTAAGGTTCTAGTTTGTAAATTTATTTATTCACCCCTTGCAGACACGTGACTTAAGTCACGTGACGGCTCCATGCTGGACGGCAAAAAGATAGGAGACAGATGGCAAATTACATTATGTCATAATGATTATGATGAACTGAACACCATTACTATATAACATCTTTGTAGTTCAATGTATTGCTGTTTGGGGTCTGATAGTCAAGGAAAGATGCCAGTGGTGTTGTTAGATGAAATGGGTCATGATCGCAAATGTAAAGTTAATAAAACTGGTGGTAACAGCAAGTGGAGATAACGTTAGGCTACTGTAATTAACATTATGGTAAATGAACACCCATAAGTATTTCTAGACTAAAATATTGCAAAGCGATTTGGTTACTTTATTTGTCTTGCTTTTATCAGTTGTAACATAGTCAAAACGTTAAGAATGTCATAACAGAACATGAAATAATAACTTAGCTGCCACACTTAGAAGCTAGCTATTCTAGCTAACGTTTATTGTAGCTCATAGTGCTAGGGCTAATGTAACTCGTCAGTTTTAATGCGTTGCCCAGCTTAATAAACTTACTTCTTAGGCCTACATGTCTTAAGTTAAAGAATTGAAAGAAATAGGAAATAAAAAAACTTGAACGGTATTATCTGTTTACATTCAGATCTTGCCAAAGACTTTGCCTAAGTGCTATCTGCCGTCCTGTTCAGAGTCTATGGTTGCTATAGCAAACGCTGCTGTGCTTCATACACTGAGGAGATAAGCATGCAATTGTGGTTGAAATACTCCCGAAACACAAAGAAAACAAACCAAAATATATCTATGCAAGAACATGGGATGTTGTTGTATTCCAAACAATAAGCCAACAGTCGTGGAAGGGCATTACTACGGTTAAATCTCACTATAATCTCCTAGCTGTGCGATATGTCCCATTACAACCCATTGATTTGATTCGTGTTCTTGCCGTCCACTAGGCTATTTTGCTGTGGCGCGAACAAAACGTGACGTCACTTGCAAGGGGTCAATAGCACAATAGATTAGATTAAACTTTGTCATTGTGCAGAGTACAAGTGCAGAGACAACGAAATGCAGTTTGTGTCTAACCAGAAGTGCAAAAAAGTGCAATGCGATATACAAAGAAGGTGGTGCATTATCATGCACAGTGGTCATCTAATGTGCTTTACATGTAGGCTAATGACACAAGATTAATATGTAGCCCACAATAATGTAAACAGTAGCCTAATATAATCAGTACTATAAAGACATAATAATAATAATAATAATAATAATAATAATAAATTCACTTTATAACTCAACCTAAAGACATCAGATTAATCTAAGGCAGTAGAAAATATTAGAGTCTAATTTTTACTCAAATCTGATCTCTAGGCATCTCCAGCAGTGGGCACCATATGGCTAAATGCCATTTCAACCTAGTTTTGACCTTGGGCACTATAAGCAGACCAGCGTCAGTAGATCTAAGAGAGCCAGTGCAAGGACCTGATGATTGGGGTGATGTGATCTCCTTTCTTTGTTCTGGCTGCTGCATTTTGAATTAGTTGGAGCTGTCTGATAGACTTTTGGGGGAGGCCAGTGAGGAGAGTATTGCAATAAACAACCCTGCATGATATGAAGGCATGGATTCGTTTCCAAATCCTGCTTAGGCACAAATCTTGTCTATATTTCTAAGGTACCAAAATGCTGATTTAGTTATTGGTTCGATGTGCTCATTGAAATTAAGATCTCCATCCATTGTTACACCAAGGTTTTTGACACAGGTTCTGGTTTGAAGTGCTCTAGATTCCAAATAGGTGCTGAGTTTCAATCTCAATTCCAAAACAGAACTCTGTCTTGTCTTTATTTAATTGTAAGAAATTATGTTGCATCCAGCAATTCACTTTTTCAAGACACAGACACAATGGGCCAATCCCAAAGTGAGCCCTGAGGACTAAGGACTCACAGACTTAATTGATCACAGGTGCTAAGTGAGTGAGTGTGTGAGACCACATGGGCTCAAATAGGTATAAATGGAATTGGGACAGCACTTCACAATGGTTAATAACAAAGACGTTGCTGACACGTGCACTATGCATGTGTGTCGTGTTGTTTACCTTTGTAATTTCTGGATTTCCCTGGTCTCCGCGGTAAACGCTTTGAACTGTGGGTAATTACCTGTGGTGAGGTCCAATGCAGACTCATGGAAAGGGGCTCAGTAAGTGTGTATACTCAAACCCTCACGCTTTTTGAAATGCGGCATTGGGACAGCCCTAAGCCCTTACAAATTTTGCAAGAATGTGCACCATAGTCTGTGGGATTGGCCCAGTGACTCAATGGGACCAACATCATTTGGTGAGAGAGCAAGGTAGACCTGGGTGTCATCTGCATAGATAAGCTACCTTGTACTTTGTCCAAGAGGGAGCATGTACAGGTTAAACAGGTACAGGTTAAGGGGCCCAAGAATAGATCCCTGTGGAACCCCATATGGCATGGTGGTTTTCTCTGATACATAGGTGCTGATAGAAACAAAGTAGTCCTTGTCTACTAGGTAGGACTTGAATTTATTAAATGTATGTACTGTATTTTACCAGAGTCTGCATTCAGGTGAATGCCGTTTACGACCTTGACTAGGGCTGCTTCAGCATGATATTGAGGAAAGCCTGACTGGAGGTTGTCATTTAAAACTACTTTTTCAATAACCTTATCTATAAAGGGGAGGCTTGAAATAGGCCTGTAATTGTTAAGTATAGATTAATCCAGGTTTCTTTTTTTAACCCTCCTGTTATGTTCGTTTCATGTTTACTAGTTTTGTGTGCTGCATTATAACTTGTTATAAATCCATAGTAGAACATATATTATCATCTAATGGTGTGATAGACCTTTGTATGAACGTGTGTTCTAAATATATAACCTATTGAACTTCCATTTGCTGTTTATGGCCTGTAGGCCTCATTGACCTGAGCTCATGCAAGTCAGAAAGGGGAAGATTCTATTGGGGAAAGGTTCCAGTGGGGGCTGGCATAGAAGCAAAGAGGGAGAGTGAGGGTGTGTTTGTGTGTGTGTTTTAATGTACAGAAGCACACAGTCCATCTAATCAATCAACAAGTATGTGTCTGGACTCAATTTTATACACTGACCATTTTCTCACAGATTCATTTCTAATGGCCGGTCATATTTGAGACCGGGAATACACATGGGTGTTAAATAAAACACTCAAATTGTCATGTAAATTATCAAAAATTGTTTTGTGTGTTCAGATGCCCTGTGTTAAGTCATGGCACCTCATGGTAGTCAGGATAAGGTAACAATATTTTTGGAAATAATTGTCAATCGGTGACATTTGACAGCAAACACAACAGGAGAGGTTTGATAACTGCAGTCTTAAGTGCTGCCACTGTAAAAAATGAATCCTGGTGCCAAGGAAATTACACAAAAAAAAAGTATGACTTAATTTCTTGAAGCAGTCGCCTTAAAAAAATAACTATTATGTTTTCCCCCAAATAAATCAACTACATTTGCAAGAAAAATATTCAGAGAAAATGTTCCCTAAAAGAATTGTGGGAAGTTCTCGCTGATAAATGTGCAGCCTTTTCCTCAAATATTTTGAACATCTGAAAAACGTCCTTCAGTTGAGATTTTGAAAAGAATGCCTCAAAGACGGACGCCATTGAAGTTCAGCATGGAATAGTAAAAGGTAAAGTATTTTGTTCCTGCTACTTGTGAAAGCTAGCATGAAAACTACTACAAATATAGAATTAAGTAATGTCACATCACAGGTATATATTTTCATACCAACGTGTTTGACCTACTAGGAAATATTGGTGAAGTTAGCTTAACAGTAGCAAGGTCGCTAACGTTAGCTGTAGAAGCTAGCTGCTACTCAGATGGTTGGTAAACTAACCAGCAAGCTAACCTTAACTTCGGTAGGTTATATTATAACCTTATCAATTTGAAATGGCCAAGTTTATAATCATTTGTAATACTTGGGACACTCTAAACTGACATTAATATATTATTGGAGTCGACGACGTCTTAATCTTTTTGTAACGAATGGCTGCAAACGCTAAACTTCATGAAGATACTGTCTGTATAAATCGTCTTGTAAGTAAATTACCAGTGCTTTTTCAAAGTTCTCAATGTCTCGTTTTAAATGTCAGGGCCCTCGGAAGTCTACCAATGAAGTGTGGAGATACATTGAGCCTCGTAAATGGTGTAAAACAGTGATTTATTTGCATGGCTAGCCCGATGCGAAGCACCACCATTAAAAAGCTGTTGGTAGCATCTGCTAACTAAGCCAGATTTTGGAGTGCAGGGGACAAGCCGAGATGGGCTATGAGACAAACATTCACACTCGGTATCATGTTTCAACACACTTTAGGTCAATATCACACCGGAATTCTCCTTTAAGTTAGTTGATATACTGCTGATAGTCAATTGTGGTTCTTGTGTTTATATAATTATGGATTTTGTTTGTTTTAACAGGGTTGGCAAAATGCTCATCAAAGTCCAGTACCGTGGACTAAAAAAAGTACCTCAAACTGCATCCTGGTTTTTCTTATGAAAGTTTCATTGAAGAAGGTAAGGTTTTATGTGAGCTTAGCTAATAAATTTAAAATCCATGTTTGCATGTATCTGATATCAGATCACTTGGCCAGTGGGTAAGGTAAAAAAAGATTTTGTTACCCTTTAGTTGAATTAAATTAACTAAAATTGGAAACTGAATTTCTTAAATTCTTAAAGCAACCCTTTAAGATTCCAATTTTGTGTTTTTGTCAGCAGGTTCTTCTACTCTAATTTCTTCAAGTGATATGGAGAGGTCCTCTTCAAACAAGGGACATCAATCTCCTGGTGCAGGAGAGAACACCTCTGCCATAGGGGATGCAGCAGAAAAGGCCAAATGGGTGAGCAATTAAAATTAAAATCTCACTAGGAGAAATCCTTGTCTGTCCTCCAAATGCGGAAGCCTGGCTTCGTGTTCCGGTAGTGTCAAATCAACGGGCACGTTCAATCTTGCAGCACTACACAGATCTGGCTGAACGTAAGGCATGCTTTTTAGATTCAGCCAGATCTGCTTGCAGATCCAGTGCTGCAAGATCGAACGCGCCCGCTCATTTGACGTTAACAGAACACGAATCTAGAAAATTTTCTTCCTTCAGATACAGGTCTTGTTATAATCTCCCTGTACACTTTCAAAAGTTTATAACACTTTAGTTTGTCTGTAGAGACCCTCACCACACTACCAAGTGTAATCATATTTTGAGCACTGCCAGTGGTTTAAAATAGCGTTTGTTTTTTCAACATGCTTGCTGCCCCCTTAGCTTTCACTGTAGCCTATGCCCATTCAGTGTTGCGGTCTTGCTCAAAACTCCACCAATTAACACAATTTTGCTACCACACTATCATAAATATACCCTAGGTTGTTTGTACTCTTGAGTTACACTTTAATACATCTCCTGTGTTTTTCGAGGGTGCAGGTAAGTTTTCTCTTTACAAGTGTATCACCTGTTATTGTTTCTCTTTTACCCACAGATGGTCCAGGAGGTTCTGGAGAAGAGTTCAGGGGGAGAGGAAACAATGGAGGAGTATAAGAGATTGAGCACCGTGACACACTGCACAAGACGGCATCATATATCCTGGTCAGCCACATTGTTGAAATGCATGGGTATGTTTTGTTTTGTAATGTGAAAAAACAAAGTAGAAGCATTATTGTGCACATATAGCCTCTCACACAACTTGCCTGCAGTGTGACAAGAAAAACCTAAATTTGGAATTGTTGTGTAAAAACAATTTTGAACTAATGTTTGTCCTTCTTTACACTTCTCTCATCTTCTTAAAGGAACTCTGGATCTCATTCATAGTCACCATTGGGTCCTTGGTTACCTGTCTGACCAAGGCTCCTTTGTCCCAGGATTACTCAGTTTGGCTTGCTTTTTTGCGGAGAGTTGGAGGATTTTGTGTAGATGTTGATGAAGATGATATGTTTGTTATATCTCTGTCATTCATCTGAATATTTTTAAATGTTTTTTTTTTAAATGCCCAAGCTATTGTTGTTTTTTTTTCTCAACGTCAGGTTTAATTTACACTGAATAAATGCTGTTAAATGAAATACTGACTCTCTAATTGTGTATATACACCACATCCTTTAAAATGTATAGTAATAGACTTATTTAAAACATGCATAACTGCTCAAAATAAGTGAGGCAACTATATTACACGTGATTTTATCATGCGATATTAACCAGAAAAAATCAGGGAAATTTCCTTGATTTATTTTGAATATGCTTAATTGCATTGAGATATTTTACACAATTTGTTTTTGTATACATGAATAATTTAAGTAAATTTCCATGATTTGTCTATGAACAAGTCTATATTCTTAAAAATAATAGGGTTATTTTTTTCCCTAATATTTTTACGTGTAATAAGTTGCCTCTTTTTTTTCATGCATTCCTACTGTGTCATTTTTAACAGTAGGAAAATGAGGTGAGAACGGTTCACAATTTACAAAAGCTCAAATGCCAAACAGCTGAAAACACTTTTAAAGAAGTTTAGGCAGAGCGTCAAGACAGCAGGTAGATAAAACTAAGTTGCAGCACAGTTTTTTCAAGGGTTTGGCCATCAATAGCAGTAAATGCAGATAAGGAGGCTACATTTTGTCTAGGCCTGTGGTGAACTGTGGTGAATATTTTCAATTTTGTGATGGAAAAAAAGAACCAACGTCATTACAAAATTTTGTTGACTTGAAATCTTGAGGTAGCTCTGTTATGTTGGGGAATTTGTTAACTTATCAACAATGGCAAAAAGAGCACAGGAGTTATTAATGTGTTAATAATGTTACAATCAATGAAGATTGCCTGGCCCTACGTAACTCAAGCTTAGTATTTCTCCATTTACGTTCAGCTTTCCTACATTCTCTCTTCTGATTTGCTACTGTTGTGATATTCCTCCATGGTGTTTTAGGTTTACTTTTAACCTTGGCAGGTGCTATAGAGTTAAGGACCCTGAGAATATTAGAGCTAAATTGAGTAAGATGGTCTTCCTGCACACATGGTGTCATAGCTACATAGCTATGGCTTCCATAAAAAGAGTGCTGGTATTCAATTTGTTTGTGGTAATTTGATGGTTTTACTGTAAAATTCAGTATGATAGTTCATAGTAACACTGTCAACTTATGGATCTTTTACAGTTCAACCATGAAGTATTTATTAACAGTGCCATAACCGATTTTGATGTGTTCATGATAAGTGATAATGGATGACACTGTTCTTTAATCAAAAGTTCATTTTTCTGTCATGTTGTTAAACTTTAGTCGATACAAGTAACATGTGAGTAAGTAAACATAGCAGTCTATTTGATGACCACACATAGACTTAAAAGTAGAGGTAGCACAGGAATGTGAAGGATATAAAAAGAGGGAATTCATGTTTTATTTCATACAGTCTAGGTATTATCCCAGAAATGTGATTTACTTTTGAAGTTGAAAATGTTTAGTTGAACTGTAAACTTCATAGTAAACCTCATAATCATGAAGACCGCAGTCCGCAGTCTGATTTCCTGGGATCGCTAACTGGCTTACCCAGCTCTTTCTCCCGCTCACTCTACCGCTCGCGTAGGCTACCTAGGCCTACGTATCTCTCAGGCCTCGGCTATACCACGAAAACGTAAGGCATATTTTTACATATTCTTACCATTTTCACACCTTTAACGACCCGTGAAAACGTCTTCACTCTGCAACCACTACACTTCCTTCAGTAGCCAGTCACTTATACATTTCCGTTTAAAAAAATACACGAAACCAGATGGAGACATTTTACTCGCTCTCTCACACTCGCTGGCGGTCCCATACACAAATTTAATACCTCCTTTTCGAAAATTCAAGACATTCCAGACAATTTAAGACTTTTCGGTAACACTTTATTTGAAGGGGTCTACACAAGGGTGACATGTAACCATCATAAGAATGACATGACACATGTCATGTACATTAATTACACATTATTGCTGTTTATAACTGTTGTCATAATGTGTCATTCGGTTTTTGGAATGTCAAGTTGACATTGTTTGGGTGTCATCATTAAAACAACTTGACATTAGCCAAGATGACATTATTTGAGGTTGTCTCTGTCATGACAACTTGACATTAGCCAAGAAAATGTAAACCGTTGTCATGACAACTTGACATTAGCCAAGAAAGTGTGTTTGGCCTGACTCATCTTCTAAGTTTGTGAAGTGGTGGGCCAGAATAATTGATTGTCATGACACCATTATTATTGTGTCATAAATACTTTCCTTGCCATGATATTGTCATGACAACTTGACATATAACTGTGTTTGGCCTGACTTATCTTCTATGTTTGTGAAGTGATGAGCCTGAACAATTGGCTGTCATGACACCATTATAAATTAGATATACTCAACATATTGAACGTGCATTGCAGATGTAACCCATTCGAAAATAGCCTACTAATAGGATTACATTATTACAGTGCATGAAAATGCACTTTACTGTTCTTCCAAGGCAACAACAACAACAACAACAACAACTTATTATTATTATTCCGCTTACCACTTTTTCCGTACACAATTTCTCTTGAACAGTTTAACTTAGAAACTTCGTTCAAACTTTGTAACGTAGGTATTCAAACGGACCAACCATTGCTGATTGTGACATCATAATGTTGTGACATCATACGGCCGTTAAGCAATTAGAATCCTATGGCAGGTGTTCAGGCCACCTGGATCAACTGCCAGTCTCAGGCTTTAAGCATACAAACTGGCCTTATTAAGACTACACATCCTGTTCAACTGCTTCCTCTGCCAAAAAACTGTTTTAAAATAAAAGTCCTCACTACAATATTTCACTGTTAAACAATTTAACTTACTTGTAGCAGCTATGAGTTTTCTCCGGTGAGTGTTTCACGCGTGTTCGTCATTTATGTTACTAGCAGACATGGCGTGATGGATGTGTTTAATGAGTTAAGCACGTAAAAGTTTTATTTTGCTTAACTCAGTTGTTTAATGCGTTGTGTGGAAATGTATTGATGATACTGCATAAGCTAAAAACCAATCGGAGTTGAACACGAGTTTAATGATTTGAAGTGCTATTTGATGCTATGTTGAAGCCATGTTACTACGTGGTATGCTAGTGCTGACGTTTCATGTATGTAGTGAATGTATCGATTACAAATAAAAATAAGCTACTGCAGTTCATGAATATGAGTTATATTTCCAGATCTGGTAAAATGTATCGAGAGAGTAATTGAATTAAATTGTTGTTTTTTTGGCATAATTTGAGAGAGGGTTCCATTGGACAAATTTGGCATTGGACACGGGAGGCAGAAGAGCAGAGGGCGCGAATGATCATCTTGCCTGCGACACGAACTGCTTCTACTCACCATTTCTTCATTTCATCGTAGCTTACAGATAAGCGTGAGATCTCACCACTTAAAAAAAAAAAAAAAACATACTACCCGGGTAGATGGACTTTGGTTTATTATTTTAGGGTTATTTTATCAGAGCTCTGAGGTCATTTTACTTTATTTTTCTCAACTTGTGTAAAAAGGTTGAAAATTAAGAGAAATACTGATTTTCACAACTAAAAGGACAGAAAAGAGAAACAAGGTCATACTGTTTGATATTTGATGTTTAATAAATGCGGGCTATATGTTCTGGGTAAACTATTTTGGTACTTTCATTTGTCTACTCCTCTTGTGAAAAGTTGCTTAGAAAGGTAGCACTTCACTTTACATTATAATAAGTGCCCCTTACACAGACATACAAAAAACAAATATGGCGTCTCAGGGGGAATCGAACCCCTCAGTCCCTCAAAACACATGATTGAATGGTACTACTGGTTAGGAATCCGCCATCGTAATGGTGTGTTGGGTAGACTTGTGCATGATTTGAAAAAGCTGCAGAAATTATGGCAATGAAATGGTGCTTAAATACTAGTATGTGAATAGTTTAATGCATGTTCCACGTGCACAGTTAGGTTAGCTGGCATGGTAACATGTCCATGTATTATGGTTTGCAAAATGCATTGCTGAAATAAACTCTTTTATCATGACTGAGTATGGTATTTGTTGTCATTATAGTTGAAATTAGACTCAATGTTCCAGAAATGTAAAATGTACAGAAATAGGACCTACATGATAGTGTAATGACACTTAATGACATGTTCAGGAAACATCTAAGATGGTTCACTGTACTTTAGGTCAAAGGTAAATATTCATGACACTGCCAGGAAACTATTTTGGTGTGTAATAGTTCTTTGTGACAGCTTAATGACAAGTCAAAACTATACCACTGTAGTTGAGGTCAAGAAAATTATTCATGACCAATTTATAATGGTGTCATGACAGCCAATTGTTCAAGCCCATCACTTCACAAACCTAGAAGATAAGTCAGGCCAAACACAGTTATATGAACTTGTTCATGTAATAATTAAACAATTATGTCAAGTTGTCATGACAATTCATGACACTGTCAGGAAACTATTTTGGTGTGTAATAGTTCTTTGTGACAGCTTAATGACAAGTCAAAACTGTACCACTGTAGTTGAGGTCAAGGAAAGTATTCATTACACACTTATAATGGTGTCATGACAGTCAATTGTTCAGGCCCTTCACTTCACAAACCTAGAAGATAAGTCAGGCCAAACACAGTTATATGTCAAGTCGTCATGACAATATCATGCCAAATACCTTGCATTTCTTTCTTGGCTATTGTGAAGTCGTCATGACAATATTGTAAACGGGTTACATTTTATTGGCTAATGTCAAGTTGTCATGACAAAGACCCGTCTAATAATGTCTTCTTGGCTAATGTCAAGTTGTCATAATGATGACACCCAAACAATGTCAACTTGACATTCCAAAAACCAAATGACACATTATGACAACAGTCATAAACATCAATAATGTGTCATTAATGTGCATGACATGTGTCATGTCATTCTTATGACAGTTACATGTCACCCTTGTGTAGACCCCTTCAAATAAAGTGTTACCGACTTTTCTAGGCCTTAAAAACCGAAAGTTGTATTTAAGACATTTTAAGACTTTTTAAGGACCCGCGGGAACCCTGTAAGTCTTCATCTAAGTTGCTAAGTCATTAGTATTCATTCTACTAGACTTATCTGCAGCCTTCGATACTGTTAACCATGACATTCTCCTTTCTACACTATCTGAACTGGGATGTCTAGGAAAGTCCTTGACTGGTTTAAATCCTACCTTAAAGGGCACATGACTTCACCACAGGTGTGCCTCAGGGATCAGTATTAGGGCCTCTACTTTTCTCTATTTACACACTTCCTTGGATGAGACCATTCGCTCCCATGAATTTGATTATCACTGCTATGCGGACGATACTCAACTTTACCTGTCTTGAGCTTTTGGTGTTTCCACCACAAAGCACACCCAAGGACTGGGCGCTGAACGCACTAGCCAGTGTCCTAAAAGTGCTGGTTCACTGACTACATGAGCCCTAATGGGTCAGGAGGGAGCTAAACTCATAAGGTATTACATATTTAAATTAGCTTCATTGACAGACAATTGTATGGGATGCAAAATGTTAAACTACAATAAAACAAAATGGATCTTTTCAAACAATCACTATGAGCCTTAAAAGAAACTTTAGCATATGCTCATTGGCCCCACCCACCTCAATTGGATTAGGCTGTAGGACAGTAGGATGTGTTGGACTGGTTATGTACTAATTTATCTAACTTTGACTGGGTGTATGTACTAATTTATGTAACTCTAGGATAGAAGACAAAAACACTCATTTCCCAAAAGGCAGCATAGTTTCTTTAAGAGACTTGACAGACGCTAGCATCCATGGGTTTTAGCCTCCTTGCTAGCATGCCAACCTCTAGGGGGCAAATTAGAAGGATTGAGCCCAGGCAAGTGCAGGGTTTAGTCACACAGTCGAAACTTCACACATAGCCTAAACGCACCCCAGTTTTTGACTCAGTGTCAGAATGTATGGCTACTTCCTTAAAATCCAACATGTCTGCCATTTTAATTATGCATGATTGTCTCATTATGTATTTCATAATGCTGAAAGATGGCTATAGACGCGTCATATTATGTGTTAAAAGCAGCATAGCATTATAAATGTAGAAAAAAGGGCATATTTTGGTGGCCATCTTTGAAGTCAAGATAGGGGCCACTAGGGGGCGCTATGTGTTGGGGTCCATTTCAATTTTTGATCACTAGGGGTAGTACTATACCTGTACCAAGTTTCGTGCTTTCTGCAAAAACTGAACGATTTAGGTAAAAATCTGGCCTTAGCCGCTGTACTATGGTGATTGCTGGTAGAACAGCGGGTGAGATAGACTGTAGAAGAGTGGACGGGACAGGATCTAATGGGCATGTTGTTGGACGACTTCGCTGAAGCAATTGAGAGACTGCTTCCTTATCAAGAGGAGAGAAAGAGTCCAATAATGCGGTCCTACTAACACAATTAATACTAATACTAACACAAGGCAAAGCCCTCCTTATAGGAGCATCAAATTGAGCACTTATTTTAGCAACTTTTTCAGTGAAAAATGCTGCAAAGTCATCTGCTGACATACTCATATGATCATATGACATGCTCATATACATCATTAGTATTAACAATAATGTATAAACATATTTTAGATATAGGCTTATTTACTATGAACAAACCATTTATAACTGTGTGCACAAATACTTTATTTATGAGAATTAACATAGGAGCAATGCTTTACAAATGATGAACAAAGCATTTTGTAATAGTTTGCAACTGGTTTATAATGGGAAAATGATTTCATTTATAAGTGATTGTTCCATTATTTATTAAGTATAAATCATGTACTTACAAACATATTTTTTGGATAGGCTTATTTACTATGAACAAACCATGTATAGCTGTGTGAACAAATGCTTTACTGATGATAAATTATGTACAAGAACAAGAAATTACTAATGATGAACAAACCATTAACTAATAAGTAACAAAGGCTTAATAAATGATGAATTGTGTGTAGTTATTATAAAGTGTTACCAAAATACCTGCTGAGAGGTTGTCTATGTTCATGACAAGGTCTGCAGTCCTCTCCTTCCTGGCCATGCAGAAAATAACAGGTTCCATTTCTCTGCTAACTTGCTGGAGGACTCTGGATGCAAAACCGAGAAATCTACCTGCAGAAAAGCAGAACATTTTTCAAGCTCCATGCACAGGATAGAAACAAGTTAACTGTAGCTGATCTCACAGGCTCACAAATGAAGCAGCCTAGTTTGTATATTGTGAATGTATTATAACTATTGCAGTTCCTATTCAAAATTCCTGTAGAAAACCCATAGTCCAATGCCCACAGGCCTTCTTTAAAAATAGGACGATAGTAGGAAGAAACACCATTCCAGTAGATAGATAGATAGATAGATAGATAGATGTGGAGGACGTTTGCGAAAGTGTATGGGGAATTTATGACCAGCACCGTTCAGAATCAACCAAAAGACATTGCAGTCTTTCCAGGTGGCCACTTGTCATATCACACTGGTGCAAACGTTGGCTGTACACTATGTTGTACATTTATGCGGTAAGAGAATTGATTAAATATGCACAATAGACCATCACAGTCCCGCCTACAGCCGATTCCGGAAGTAAGAATCCAATACAATTTCATTCCATTGACAATTGGGGTATACGCCATAAAAACGGAACCTTACATGGTAGACTTAAAACCAGCTACGGCTGTATTAAGCGATTGTATATGCTCATATAGACGGCAAAAGTTCATGGGGCACCAACATTGTTCTGAGATAAATGTCTTTTATTAGCGATGTCTTGGATAAGTACTTCATTACCCATAATCCTGAACAATCCCACAATCCCACAGTGATGGCTGATTGGTTGAAAGTCTGTTATGGTAAAGTTTGAAACTTTCTCAGCGAAAATCGCTGACCAAGTCTTTTACTGCCCATGGCGAAAATCTTAATGTGATTTTTAAACTTTCTAGACAAACATTGGTACTTGTATCAACAAGGATTGTGGTTTATCACACAAACCTAGACAGGGCCAATAGATAGATAGATAGATAGATAGATAGATACTTTATTGATCCCCATGGGGAAATTCAAGGGTCTCAGTAGCATACAGACATCACACACAGCATGCACTTACAGCAGAAATGGTAAACGTAAGTATAAGTATGAACATATAACTAAACTCCACTGTACAATAAAGACAGTGGAAGGTAAGAAAGATAAGAAAACTAACAAAAATAAATACTAAATACACTATATAAATTCAATTAAGAAGGTCCAATGTGCTTGAGGGTAATCAAGTATAAGACGCTTGTAGTGACAGGGCCGGGACTGGTAAGGTGCTAAAGGGAGTGAGTGTCATGGTGAAGGTGCAAAAAGTAGTCCAACCATAGTCCTTTAGTTATGTGTGCATGGCAAGGTGCTCAAGAGAGTGAGTGTCATGGTGAAGGTGCAAAAAGTAGTCCAACATTAGTCCAACAGTGCAAGAGTAAGGTCTAGAGACCAGCATAATAAAGACAAATAGGAGAGTAAAGTATAATGTAGACAAGGTAAAATAAAAAAACTATTTCAGTGAAAGAACAGGTTGAGGTAATAGGGTTATAGCCATTCATTCATTCAGTATTGTAGCAGAAGCCTGACCGCAGCCATTGATCATGTGTGCTAATATAGCATGAAAAACAGTGTAGCAGTAAAACAGTAGTGAAAACATTAGGCTGTGTACATTAGTAAAACAGTAGTAAAACAGTAGTAAAGCAGTAGTGGGCAGTCAGTACTCAAACATGGAGAGGGTGGAGAGGCAGACAGACTAAGCAGAGAAGTCTATCTCTCCTCTTCCCTTTAGTGAGGCATTGAACAGTTCAATGGCCCTAGGAACAAATGACTTCCTCAGCCTTTCAGTTGTGCATGGCAGTGAGCGAAGTCTCCAGCTGATCAAGCTCTTTTGGTTTTTGATAGTGCTGTAGAGCGGATGACATTCATTGTCCAAGATGTTGATCAGTTTGTTTAGGGTCCTTTTGTCAGATATTGAAGTGATGCACTTTCAGCCTATCAGATCGCCTATATGTGAATGTCCTGATATTTTCCATATACTGTAGGCTGACCTTGTAAATGAATGACTGCTTTGAATTAACTTTTAAACATTTGCCATTTAAATGTACTGGTGTACTCTATTGTTATTTACCCTCTATTCACTCCTGCACCCCATATGTGGCACAGTGCAAGGCTGGTGATACAGTGTGCAGCTTACAGTCACCTGTCCAAGAGGTTGGAATCCATGTTGAGCATTGACTGCAGTGTGCTGTAAATCATATGTATTTTGCGCTGAGCCCAGCGGCAAGCATAACAAAAATCTTTTGGGACATTACCTCAACCAAGAGGAACCTAGTGGCGAGCGCAGTGCATGTAATTTGAAGTCCCCTTGATTGATTGTGATTGGTCGTTTAGCTGTGTGTTGGGCAAGCCCTCAGTCATGCGTTACCGGATGCGGAAGCGTCAGTCTAGACATCCCCTGGCAATGTTCTTGACTTCCAAGGTGAGTATCTCATTGTGATAGAGTGTTATCTAACTGGTTTGTCTAAGCTGTCTCCGGGGATCATGTTTTGTTTCTGGAATTATTTGATATTTTTATTTTTTAAAATGTGTATACATTACTATTACAGGCTACTAAGAGGAGCACATAGATTACAGCAAAATTGTGATATGACCAAATTGCTAGGAGGAGTTGCATTCCAAAGAGGATATAAGAATCAGCCCCTTTGAGAGAGAACAGTATGTGGCGAGCCCCGCCCACCACAGTGATAATCCTTACAGAAACAATTGGGTTTTGCACCTTCAGTGCAGGCCATAACATGCACTTCCAGTGCTAGGGCCCTATAAGTACATAACAAATGCATTCTTTGGTGACCTTAAAGGTGTCATGTGTAATGTCCGCCAAAAAATCAATTCATACTCCATATTCCATAAAAGGTGGGGGCAGTACACCTCCAGAAAGTGAGTTGGTCTACCCTAGAGTAACAACCGAGACACGTGTATTGCAGTTTGGCTGGCGGTTATGTTGCCCGCATACCGCCTCCCATGGCCGAAACTGGTATTATGACACCTGTCGGGCTGTGGTTAGTAATTTAGCATGCTAATTCAGGTTGATGTCTCTGCAGCACTATACCTTGTCATTTTTTTAATGACGTAATCACCCTTATTTCTTCTCATTTTTTTATGTGTGTAGCTCATTTTTTGGATATTTTTACCTCAATTCTTACACATGGCACCTTTAAACAAATACAACTAAAAATGGCAACCATGTTAGTCAGGATTTGCAGCTTACCACTTCAAATATTGAAATTTATTGTGTCTTATATTTTAACCCCAATCCTCCCAATGATTCCTGCCCTTGACTGGCACACTATTTACTTTATACATGAACATTTCTTACACTAGATGTCAGCAGCAGCCCCCAGGTCACAGTTCATTGCCCTGGATTGGTTTAGTGGTGGCAGTAGAAATGCTGGATAAAGAATAAATCAGCTCTGTCTCTTGAGAGCCACCCTACATAGATAATAATGCCATTTTCTCCTTTCCCCAACACACCTTCACCCCCACTTCAAACCATCACAACACTGTATATCATGAGGTGCAGTCCTCAGTTAGAGAGTGCTGGAGTGAAGGTGAGTCTGTCATATCGATCATTTTAGAACTAAAATATGGGGCACTTTAGTTTGCTCTCTAGTAGTGATGTGAAAAATAATAACTCCAACCCAAATTAAAAATATTGATCACCTCACATGTTCAGAGCAAATAAACACCCACTGAAGGATTTTTCGTCCTCTACTACATTAACCCTCTCCCCATCGAAGCACACACACACACTGTCAATAAATTGTGTTGACAGTTGCCTCGCTTAGTCCCACCTCTCTGGTTTACCCACTGCATTATTCTCTCTCAGTATTACTCTGGTCAGATGTTTGAGTTGCTTGTGTTCAGCTCTTCCTTACTAAGAAAGAATATGGGCCAAACAACAAAATGTATCTTCATTTAATGACTCATTGATACTTGCCCTAAAATACACCCTATATTTAAGATACTTTCATGTCTGTTTGAGTATACACTCAATGTAAGCAGGCAGACTAACTTGTACATCACATGTGTGGGAAGACAACTGCCACAAGGTTTCATTGCCAGTAATGCATTAAGAAGGCCCTTTACCGAGGTGGTGATTAATGACTACATTGATCAGCTTTGGATGAGAGTGAGGGTGGATGAGGCCACTGGTGAGAGACAGTCTACTGCCAGTTCAAATTGAGGTCCTGTGACATGATTAGAGAATGTAATATACACTTCACATTAATTCTAATTACCTGCATAAGTGTGAGGTCACTGAAGCACTTTTTTTGGTCTTTCCATTTCACATGAGGATATTGGTAGTGCATATTAGTGTTCGTGCAGGTCATCTGAAAGAGCAGATAATTAAGCAAGATGCTCTGAAGTCTTGGATCTCATTTCCAAATAATGCATATTGGTGTAAAAACATACCCCACATGAACTATCAATTTATTTGGATAAGGCAATATCCAGAATGAATATGTATTTAGCAACTGGAAACACAGTACCCCGTTCAAATGTTATTCTGTAAATTTAGACAATTTAAGAAGGGCCTAATCATTTACAAATATGTTTGCCCCAAACATGGAATGCTAAGTATACAAGACAGATAATCAGACTTCCACCAAAGCCAAATGCTCCCAAATTTTTCATCACAAAATGAACAAATATATATAATAATGCCATCCCCCTGGGCCGAATATGGTACCATCCATATTGCAATATCCCTGAGACCAAAACCAGTCCCTTTGTAGGCCTACAAGGAAAAAATAGCAAATACTGCACATTTTGTTGAATGAAAATCTGGATTTTATCAACTTATTTAACAGCCTGGGTGAATCCCAACACATCTAATTTCCCAAAATGTTGGTGTGTTTAGAACATAACTTTCTTTGCATTTGATTCCCATTCAAGATGCACTGGTAAACATGCTTTTGTTATTAATATGGACTTAAAACAATTTTGAAATGCAAAATAATATAATTTGGTAACTCTTTACGGTAAGGGTACATGAATCATCATGAATTCATGTATTAATTCATTCATGATTTATGCATTACTTCATGCCTTAATATCTCATGAATCATCAGGAATTTACATGAGTTCACCATATGTCATTCATGACCTCATGCATGAACAACATATCAACTAAAGCAGTAAGTATGGTGGGTACATCATTATGAATTATGGTTTACGATTTCTTTTTCTGTCACAAATGTGGTCATTACAGTAACTATTCATGGCATTCAATTCAGCCTTATTGTACATGAATTATCATGAATTCATGCATGTAAGACTTCTTGAATTATTAGGGGAATAATACAAGAGTTCATATTATGTTATGCATGCACATCGTCATTAACTAATAGGGCTGGGATAAACTATTATTTTTTAAACGATTAATCTAGCGATTATTTTTTCGATGCATTGATTAATCTAACGATTCATTTTTTCAGTCCGATTCAATTTCGATTCGATTCGATTATCGATTATCTCCTCATTAATTGACTAATAGCACCTTATACATGTTTATTTACATATCTGAATTAATTAAACATGAATTCTTTAACATTGCAATGTTTGTTTATTGCTCTTAAGATTCCAAAATAAAAGACTATACAAGTGCAAAGTAATGCATTCTTAGGCCTAGTCCACACGTACCAAACCAATCTTTTTGTCCTCCGTCTTCCCTGGAACTGGAACGGGTTTGCGTCCAAACAGATCCATCTCAACATGACTCAACACGTTACTTCATACCCCAGGCCTATAGGTGGCACTGTGTCTTTACAGAAATTCACCAAACTTGCAAAACTTGCGCTTAAAAAACAGACAGAATAGGCTACGGCGAAATGGCTAGTGCAAGGAAACCAGAATTGTTTGTGTGGACTGATGGTGAACTGTCAACTGTAGCCAACTGTAAAACCAATACACTTTGTTTTACGGTTTGTGAAGGGTGCAGTCCCGTCCTTTATTTGGCTAACGCAGGTAGGCCTACTAATCACCTTTACTTTCTTTGGTTGTAGGATAGTCCGTGATTCACATTAGTTTTGGCTATCACTGCAATTAGGCTACTAAACGCAAGGCTTACCCAAGTTCTAGGCTATTCTGCCGCCACATTTATAATATTGCTATAAAACCTTCGTTAGTAACAGTCAATACTTTTGCCTGCATCAAATCGTGCATTCGCATTCAGTGTGCTACTTAACGTGAGTTCTAAGCATCTTTGTATGCTTATATCTGATTTCACTCGACTGTGAATGCATGTATATATGTTGTAAGACATGTCAAATAAATGAATGACACTGGCACTACGCACAAATTAATGTAGCCTATACTTACACCGCACTTTCCTAATAACTTAAGTTCTCTCGCGTCACTGACAGTATAGAATGCATAAAAAAAACACCAGGAAAAACAGTGTTCAGTCCACCAAGTCATAAGCTATCGGCGCTGCGCAGCATCAGTTGTGATATTTATCTTAACGGAGTGTAATCGTAGGTAATGTCATGTATGAAAACTAGTATTGTTAGGCAATACTATAAGTGCAAGTCCAGGGCAGCTGAGGTGTGGCGATGACATCATCGACACGCATAAGCAGGATGTGCGGTTTCGCTGTCTAAACGAACTCAAACGGGCTACGGTTTCAGATTTCTCCACTCTGGGACCAGGTTTCAGAAAAGTGCGTTTCGCCAGTCGTTTACAGGATTCGTTTGGACGCTCGGCCAAGACGAATCAAAACCTCTGCGTTTAACCTAAAAAGCGTCTCCGTGTGGACAGGCCCTTAGTCAGAGGTAGCATTCAATAAAGTTCAGTAGGCTAGTGTATGTCTAATTGAGTCATTTTAAGACGTTTGTGAGGGAATCCTTGCAATTAACATAACACAGTTAAAAGGCTGCTGATGTGTGGATGCAATTCATTACGTAGTTAGTTCAAATAACGGTTCGTACTTCTCCTTGGGACAAGCACTTTTGAGTCTTGGAAAACACCTTTCCATTTACATCGGGATTTTGCAAACATTCAGAGTCAATTATAAAATGAGCTCTGAGTAACGAAATACAAGCAGCTGTAAGTAAGCATGCAAACTTGACATCCAAACAGTATTCTAACGTTAGCTTTGAGATACCGATTGATTGCATACTGTAACTTAACTTAGTTTAGTCTCCTCAATGTACTATGTTGTGATAAGACCTTAGCAGAGTTTACTTTAACTTTAATGCAGCAGTTTTGAACAAATTAGCATGGTCACGATGCTATGCGGATTTAATAGCAATAAATAGCCCAGTGTGTTCTATGCAGTGCTTCTATGTGGCAACAACAATCCTTCAACAATCGTGAGTATTTTGTTAAATCAGAGAATGTCTCGTAAACGGCCTCTGGTTAAATGCACATGCAGAGGAGCAGCGGGCTCGTTACGAGAGAGAGCGGGCGGGGCCGAGGAAAGGCTGCGTGAGTAAAAAGTGCAGCTCAATTAAATTATTTTATCTTATCTTTAATTTAAATAGTACAACATAGAACATCAATGTGTGCTGGCCGGTTTGATTTGTGGCGCCCAGCCACAACGTCAACGTATGGTAAACACTGAAGGTGAAAAATTTGAAATATTAAGCAGCACACTTTGCGTCGACGTCATCGATTACGTCGACGCGTTGTCCCAGCCCTATTAACTAAACATTAGCTTCTCATGTATTCATCATGTTTGTGGCCCATCAGCTAAAGTGGTGAATAGGTCCTTCTTTAACACTGATGAATGGCATGATATTAATGATGGCAAAACTGTGAAATTATATGAATTAAAAGTTAGTTTCTCATGAGTTAATCATGTTTGTGGCCCCTCAACTAAAGTGGTGAATAGGTTCTTCGATTGATGTGGCATTAAAAATGACAAAAACACAAACTACTTCATTTTTGTAGACATCGAGCAAGGTTCCCTCATCCTTCTTTTTAATGATGACTGTGGCAGTGGGCTCCTGCTCACAGAAGCTCCTGCAGGTCTCTGCAAATTGCTTAAAAGGAACCGTAAGAAATGTATTTCAATTATTCATAAAATGGCCCTGATATGTCACTAGACATTGGGAAAAGTTGCAGCCCTCAACTGATGTTGATGTTGTCATGTTGTGTTTTGGCCTGATACACCACCCTCCACCTATCTACTAATCACAAAGTCAGTAGTGTTTCGGCATCTGTGTTGCCAGCTCTGCCAGTCAGGGGGCAGGGGGAGGGGATACACTGCTCTACAGTAATTTGAAAGTGATTGCAGTACCAGTTTTGGCCACAATCTTACATATGGTTCCTTTAAACTATCCTTGCTCTTAACGCTAGCTCTGAGTGTTTAGGTTTGACCAAAGTTGACCAAAGTGCTGTACAAGTAAACTAAGAAAAAAAAGTTATACAAATGGCCTAAAAACAGAAAGGGATATACAAAACACAGAAATAACACAACACAGCCAAACTCATCCAGAGGCAAAAGCCAGGGAGAAAAAAGTACCAAATTGTAGCGTTGGATGGAGTGATCAGGGGCCTCATGTACAAAGCTTGCGTAGACACAAAAATGCTGCGTACGCCATTTCTCACGCTCACGTCCGGATGTAATAAGACTGACTTGAACGTGAGAATGTGCGGTCCTCCACGGAAACTTCATGTCTGGCACACATTTCCAATGTGTATCGTCAGTTGGCGACACTTAGAGGCAATGCAGCGCAACAACATTAGTTGATCGAGAGTCTAGGCCTTTATTTGCACAGTATATTTTGAAATGTGGGTTATTAAAAATGATAACACTTCGAAAGTAGGCCTATGTTTCTATATTTGGACATGCAACATGCGCAAAGTTATGCAACAACCTGTCTATAGTGACAACTGTAGACTTATTGAGGATAAGAATTAAAAGGGAATGTGAAACAGCCTACACAGCGCCGATATTTGGTTACGCGATTGTTGATGACTGGCTTATCAATCAGATTTTTAAGAGCTTTCCACAAAACCTGTGATAAATGGGGTCGGCTTCATGCATTCGCCAATGCCTTAACATTTGCCAAGTGTTTTCCCTTCATATCTTCGATAGTTTTCATTTTAAAAGAAATACATATGGGACAGGATCATGCATGTGAATAGATAGGCTGACTAAGCGCGAATATAAGATATTTTCCTGATTGACTGCATGGCTACTTTGACTTTCCTCTAGTAAGCATTCGCATTATTGTCACACTTGTGTGCAAATATAGGGATATGATCCAGAAATCGTAATGTTGTGGCGAGGTGGCCTGGATCAACTTAGTTTATTCCATTCGGGTGCACGATGCGTGGTACGATTGATTTAATGATTTTTTTAATAAATGCAGTTATGTTGTAATGGTCCAAATGCATTCAAACCCAGTTATGCGAACCCTGTCACCTACTTGCAGACTGGCCAATAATTCTGCCACGGTCTCCTATAGCCTAGCCACTGCCACGCTCTGCCACTACTGTTTTTTTTGTTATTAATTACAGATGATAAAGACGTAAGATTCTTGCCATTTCGTCAGATAAGCACTTCTACCTCGCATTCGCTGGAAATAAAGTTTTTTATTCATTTGATGATTTCAATTATTAAACTTTGCAACAGGTTTGAGTATGAATGGATCCACAGATGAGTTTTCATTGCGGGATAGGCTATTTTGTCTTTGCGGAGGTCTGCGCTCTCGAATGTCCTTCTAGTTAGCATATTAAAATGAGTGTGATTGAGGGAGGAGAGAGGGTGGAGTGTAATGCTCGTGCATGTGCGCTCAGGGTCGGACTGGGAGCAAAATTCGGCCCTGGCAATTTTCTCCTGGATCGGCCCCCCCCCCCAAAAAAAAATAAATAAATAAATAAATAAAAATAAATAAATACACTTCATAAACTGAACCCAAACATTTAGATTTGGACCTAATCACAATAACACGGGGGTCCGGGGGTCTCTCTCTTTAAAGTGATTTGAGAGCGACAGGATTCAGGGATAGGCTACTAAAGACAGGCTTATCTTCTGTGTGTCTCACGTCATGTTACCCCATGCATTAAACCAGGGGTTCTCAAACTTTTGTGGGCCGGAGACCCCTCATGGAGTGGAAAATTCTCCAAGGACCCCTCAAAATCGCAACACATAAAACTTAAGTTAATCATGTATAGCTTTTTTTTCTGTTAGATGCTCATGTTATATGGATTTTAAAAACATAGAGGGCCAATACCACAATAGTCATGTTAGCAAATTTTGACAGTATTTTTTTTTTAAAGGATTGTTGTTTCTTTGTCAAATGTAGGCCTATTGTATTGAACACATAGTGTTTGCTTCACATAACTTTAATTTTGTTGGCGGTGAATTAATAGTAAAGTGTTTTGATGTAATGTATCAGCAGATCAATTGGGCAAATACTGATACTGTAGCATTTTTCGCCATATAAGACAATTTCATATTTTGTAACAAACTTTGTCAGGGACCCCCGGACAATGTGCTGCAGACCCCACTTTGAGAACCAATGCATTAAACCACATGTCACTGCTTGACTAAATGAAAAATATAGGCTACTGAACATGGACATCGTCATAGTTGACAGAAATTACGTTTTGTGCCAACATGTTGTAGAAACACAAACACAGCCTTTATTTGGTGCAAATCTTCTCCTTTACTTTGGTTATAGTCCGCGATTCACATTAACTGTAGGCTATCACCACAAGTGTATACTAAACCGTTCGTTACTAACCTACCAGTTGATAGCCTACTTTTTACCTGCATCGACTCGCAATTGATTGTGCATCTAATGTAACACTCGGTGGAGAGACCACTTTCCAAGTTTCACTTTCACTGTCGTTGTGAGCTAAAAGGCTAGGCCTACTATATGGGAAATACTTTGAAGTTCCTTTTGAGTAGGATCAGCTCCAAAAATGAATGGGTTTTCTTTAACTTGTGCTACACTTTTCCACCAAGTTGTGCGAAAATTGTAGGCTACCCGTAGTTTTTTTATGTTGACAGAACCGCACTATAGCCTACATGGTGCAGTAGCGCGTGCAACTACGTCTATAAAAACAATATATTTATGGAATAAAACTAGACCTCTGATTGCTGTTTACGGTTAAACTGCGATAATGTGAACACCAGCCAGCGGAGGGAACTTACACAGCCTAGGCTACCATGCACTCGAACTAGCGGCTGCTTGGACAAATCCACTTGAGGGGTGGGGCAGGGGGGCGCGATCGTAACACACACTGAACCTGTCATGAAGAGGCCAAATGATTGACCTGTCACACCCCAAGCCAAATGGATGCAACTGCATTTATAGTCTAGGCCTAGGCCTACACAACGGGCCGCAAATAGGCTAAATAACTTTAAAAAAAAAAATAAAAAACAATCCCGGAGGTCACCGTCCCACATGTGGACAGGCCCACCGGGCATTTGACCAGTCCAAGCCTGTGTGCACTTAATTTCACGTTAATTGGGATGTACAAAGAAAAGCTGCGTGGAATGCTGCGTACGCACAGTTTCATACATCAGGATTTTTTTGGTGCATGCGCTACTTTTCAGGTTTGTAGAAAGATTAAGGGTCTGGCCACGAATAATGTAATGGCCCAACTCGAGGGGCGGCACCAAGCGTGTATTTGAAAATCTCACCGCACGCAATTGGATAAGACTATACGACCAATGTTTACTGACTGATTCTGGACTTCGACGCAATTGGCTAACTAACTGTCATCTGTTTAGCTCGCCTTTGGCCCGCCTATATCAGAAGTGGCAAAAGTAACATGCATCATTACTCATTGCCAGAGTGTCTCACAGAGACAATTCAAATTCTTTGGATTGTCCAGGGTACAACCATTATTGCCTTCAATTGTTTTGTTTTGTTTGTTTTAGAAATGTCCTAAAATTGGCTTTACCATCTTTCAGTCTCTCATGGTCCTCGGTCAGCATATCAACACAGTCTTTCAAGGTGGCAATTTCTTTCTGTAGGCCTTCAATTAGTTGATTAGCCTCCTGTAAAGCTATCTGCAGATTGGAGGCGTCTGCCATAAATGAAGGCCTCAAAATGAAATACTGTATTTCATTATATTTTTTACATTCTAGCTATCAATGCTTTCCATCTGAACAGAGATTAAATAGCATGTGATGAAAGCATGAAAGCACTCAAAAACTATTCAACCTAAAACATACATACTTCAAAGTTCTGTTTTCTGATTTGTGGTTGCATTTTATAACAAAACCTTTTTTATTTTTTGAAAACCTAAATTGTGTCAGGCCTCCTTTTTTGTTGCATTCTCACCATACCTCCCTCCTATTCTTGTGTGTGTGTGTTCCTGTTCTTGTACACATATTGAAAACTTAATAAAAAAAATCTGTTGAAACATGTATCAGTCATCCTTTTTATGCTGGCTGAAATATGAGTTATAAATGTTTTATGGAAACAGTTGGTGTCTTATTTTGCACTATTGATCAAACTTATTTTAAACTAGGGCTGTCAAAATAACTTTGATTAATTAATTTGAGAAAAAAATAACTGGAAAAAAAAATAACGCAGATTAATCGATTCTGTATGACCTTTGACCCCGAGCTGTTGTAGTCAGTAACCATTAGACTGTAAAATGAAGGAGAGAGAAGAAAATGTGCTGCCTAGATCATTGATTGGAACATTTACTTTTCAAAAACGGCTTGATGGTGTTGATAAAAATAAAGTGTTGATTAAAATGAAGTCCTCTGCAATGTATGTGATAAAAAAAAACTTCTTCCCGAAGCACTTTTGAATTCATTTCCTCAGCATATTAGGTCATATCATAGATTATTATGGCCATTATTAAAATAATAATAAGAGTTTTTGAACTTTAATGTCATTAATGCTGATTATTCAATGATTCATTTGAATTTAAATATTTAAAATACTTTCACAGCAAAAATCATATATGCGATTCATTTAGATTAATTAATCACAGAGTATGTAATTAATTCGATTATTTTTTTTTTAATCGATTGACAGCCCTACTTTTAACATTTAAGATGTTATTGATTGTTATTTGTGTATTTTTGACACATGTTTATAGCTTATAGTGGCCACATTTAGGCTATTTCTTCAAAAGAACTGAACAGATTGAATGCATTGATCAAACTTACTTTTAAAATTTAAGCTGTTGCGAATTGCTATTCGAATTGCTGTTCGAATTGCTATACGCACAGGGCCGTTTCAAGGAATTTGGGGGCCCCAAGCAAAATGGACATGGAGGCCCCCCCACACACACTGCACGCAAAGCCTACAGGAACCACCGCATAGCCATAGAGTTTAAGTTCACCCACAGTTTATATAAATACAAAATTTTGACAGTGCAAATACTGCAGTTGCATATATATACTGTGCATTAGTTTTGAACATTTTGAACATTTGAACATTTGCAAAAACACCACCGTAACATAAAATCCAATATAAATGTAAAAAAGTACACAATAACTAAATCCTAGATACTTAAACACACACACACACTCACAATAACATTACAAACTATAAAGAGTGCAGGTTGTACAGTATAGCAATTTAAAAATCCAACATAACTACAAGTACACACACACACATAAGATTAACCTTTCAGGCCATCTTCATCAGTGGAGGTATCCTTAGGAAGAGCCTGAGGGCTGATAAATTTAAGCAAAGCACCTTGAGGGAGAAAGAAAAGATATGTTAGCATTTCCATATTTTGATATTTAGAAGGGAGGCAGCTGCCCTTCACAACTACCAATGCTTACTGTAAAAACATCCCAAGCTAATGTTATACATTGACCAGGCCTTATTGTAGCCTACTTGTAGCATTTAGCATTCTGCTGTTTGAGAATAAGACAGACGCACCTGGTGCTTTAAAGACAGTAAACAGCTAGCGTGCATTAATACTACTAGACATGAAAGTTCCAGTCTGCTTTGATGCACGGAATTTATCGTGTGGTTTTCCTAACCCCCATTTGGTAAATAGATTATCACGGTCGAATAGTTAGTATAGCAGAGAAGCTATGCCACTTTCATCAAAACCTATTACAAAGCTATAGCAATGTTATGTCACTAAATACGATAAACAGTGATTCTGGAACAGATCTGCGTCTTCCTTATCCCGTTAATAAACATATTACAGTATGTAACCATATTCCGTCCGTTCGGAAAAAAAAAGTTGCGCTAACTGTTCTACTACAAGCAGCATGGGCCGTAAGGCAGGTAGTTAACATAAACATTTTTTGCTAGGCTAGCCTTCCTGCTGCGACATTAGGCCTACACCATTTGTACAAGACAAGTAGAGCTATTTTATCCAGTGTAATTTATCACTTACCACTATCTTGTTTTTTCTTGTCATCCTCTTCCATTCTCTTCTGGCTTCCGGACACATAACTCTGCTTCATTATGACTGCCGAGGTTTTATATTTTCGCGGCAGCAGCAGAGACCACAAACCTGGCTGGCTGGCTGCTGTCAGCGACTACTGAGAGGGTCCCCCTTGAGGGGGATCCCGGTATTGCCGGTAACAGTGTCGTTGCACTTTACTGCATTGACTATCAAAGGGGCGCTCACAGTTTGTCGTTGCATTTTATTCTTAACCAGTCGTTGTCTTGGGGCCCCTAGCCAGCTCGGGGCCCCAAGCAATTGCTTGGTTTGCTTGCCTTCTAGCGACGGGCCTGGTTACGCACCTTTCAGTTACGCATATTCTCCTATTCTGTCACATCCACAACGCACAAACTTAACTTAAGTTGATATGAAAACGTGGAACGTGGACTTTCTCATTGACCTTCTGAATGCCATTTAAATCCAGAAAAAACACAAACCAGTCAATTTTGAAAATATAAGCATGGTGAACTGAATAAAGAACGGCCTACAACAAAATGGTGTCATCACATAGCCTAACAAAGAATTTAAATTTCACTTTTGCTTTGAGGTTTGTTACAAAGAGTCAAGACGTGTTTGAGGTGTGTAGATTCATAAATTAAAAACTCAGTTTTGAGAAAGAACGTTTCAATGGCTGCTGCTTTTAAGAATATCAATTATTTATGCTAATGATTCTGTAGACTGAAACCTGCAGCTTCAAATACAGTAGGGAGACTGGCATAACAATTCTACAAATTAATCAAGAGACAGGAGAATATTAACTATGCTGCTTGACAATAGATGTCTGTGCAAATGTGAGGATGACTTTGGTCAAGTTGGAAAGAAATTGACAGATTCAAACGAAGTAGACTACGGGATTATGACTTCACGTTAAAACTGAAGATGCACAGCGGTAAGCTCCAATATCCAAAGTGGGTGATAATAACAGGGTTTTTCCATTTTAACAATGTAGCCTGACAAAGAGCTCTGGTCGAAACGTTGTAGCCTAATAAAACACTCTCAGAGCTTATATAACAGTGTGCGGGTATCTCTTTATTTTTTCATATGTTGGCTCAGCCTTATAGGCTACCCATAGTTTTATTTTTTGTAGATGTGCGTTCACTTTCATTCAATGAATGTCGGAAAATATGCCACCGTGTGACACTGTAATGGGGGAAAAACATAAAGCTGTATAAGCATATTAAGCACCGAATTTGATACTGTAATGTTAATTTGTAACGTTCTGTGTAACCTACATGTATTTAGAACTATGCCTACAGCCGACATCGAGCAATATGCTGTTTCACCTTGTAGTGGCGCTCGACCTTAATACAGCCTTCGGGAGCGCGTAGCTGGAAAGGTGCTTAAGTCAGTGGCAGAATGTCCGCAAAAGTTGTATATATACGAAATGGCCAGATTTTGGGGGTGTTCCTCCCAAAACGTGTAACTCCCTCGAGTGTAAATGAAGCAGGCTGAAGAGTGTGTAGTTATATGCTTTTTTGACTTACACACCCTTATGCACCCTTACACCAGTGTTGGGAGTAATCCGTTACAAAAGTAATGTAATTACTGTAATATATGGCTGTTTGCGGTAACACGGTAATGTAAGGCATTACAAAAAAAAAAAGGGTAATATTTCACTCGGTACAAACTTCAGTAACGCACGTTACAATGCATTTTAACCAAAAATGAAGCAGTGTTTTGTTTTGATACATATTCGCAAACACCACCGCGAGAACAACAGAGGAGAAAAAATCCACGCAAAATAGTAGAACGTTATCTCCTGATACTGGTTGAAGATGACTGTGGCTGCAGCGGACTCTATTTGCGGGATGGACATAAGCCTAGGCTACGCTCAGAGACAAGGATATGAAGAACATAATAGTTAGTGCACTTTGTTTAAAACGAAAAGATCTCACTATGCCTCGCGAAATAGCACAAGTCATTTAATGAAACATCTAAAGTGGTGCCACGCTAATCTTTTTGATTCTTGATTAAACACAAACTTCTAGTGCATGTCAGCTTTGTGCTGTGAACTTGAATTCACAATTGAACTTAAAGAGAATAAAGAGATAGAAATGCAGAAAAAAGATTGTGTAGCCTGGCAGTGCCACCGCTCCCACCACGCGCATCACACACTTTGTGTAGGGCACCAAAGGACAGAGGGGGCACCCACATGTAGCCTAACCAACGAATAGTAGCTTTACTGCAAACTGCATTTCACTCTTCATCAATAACATTTACAATGTCAGAATGCACTAACACCATGGTACATGCAAGTTTGATACTTTTTGGGTTCTCTCAATCTCCACCACGTAGTGCTAGAATGGAATTGGTGGGTCTTCAATAATTCGTTTTCCAAGCATTTACATGAAGCACATGATATGCCGAGTTGACAAAAAAATAATCCATTCAGATAGCTAGGTGGATACCAGGCTCATAATTCACTTTTATTTGCAAAACGAAATGCAACATGTTATTGCATACTTTCCAAAGCAATGAAGGCTGCTTAAAACAACTTAACATTGTGCATATTATTGTTAATATTGTGCTATCAATGTAACTCAACAAACAAGGCCTGTAAACAAGAGCTGGCAAAAAGGCATTATGATAACGTAAAGATCAATGCTCTTAAAGTGACAGTGCACCATTTATAAGAAAACAGCAGGAATGTTTAAAAACACACAGTAATGGTCTGTAAATAATATACCTTTTATTTTACTTTAGTGTTTTTGAGTTATCATTTAAATGTCACTCACTCAAAACCACTCACTTAGGGCACCAAAATGGTCAGTAGGCCACCATCTTGACATGTCTTTATTAAAGGAACCGTATGTAAGAAATGTATTTCAATTAATCATAAATGGCTCTGATATGTCACTAGATATTAAGAAATCATGTTATTTCAAATACTTATATCACTGACAACAGTAGTCTGGCCAGGATATTGTCATTTAAAGAGTGGAGTTGCAGCCCTCAACTGATGTTGATGTTGTCATGTTGTGTTTTGGCCTGATACACCACCCTCCACCTATCTACTAATCACAAAGTCAGTAGTGTTTCGGCATCCGTGTTGCCAGCTCTGCCAGTCAGAGGGGAGGGGAAGGGGATACATCGCTACAGTAGTTTGAAAGTGATTGCAGTACCAGTTTTGGCCACAATCTTACATACAGTTTCTTTAAGCTTTGATATAAATAAATAGAGAGCCTACTATATTGTATATCACAATTTACCAGACTTTAACCTTTTGTCGGGTTTTAACAAAATTCTGACTATGATTAAGCGTAATAAACTGCATTTAGAATGGCAAATCCACATTTTCAGATATTTTGGTGAAAGTAACTTAAAAATAATGCAATAGTAGTGTAATGCCTTACAATTCAGAGACAGTAATATTATAATGTAACAAATTACTTTGAAATGACAGTAATAAGTAATGCATTCATTTCGATTTTGAAGTAACTTGCCCAACACTGCCTTACACACATGGAAGAATTTGTCCTTAGGCCATACTAGAAAAACAATAGTAGGCCTAGTGACAGAAATGCTGGAATATAATATTTAGGCTACAGTTATATATTACAGTCCTGTACATCCGTTCCGCGAAAATAAATCACACTTCAATTTGTCTCCATATTTTACTCCATCCCCCACTCTTGAAACTTTTGTGTATGCTTGTTTGGCATGCCTGAGTGTGTGTGTGCGGCTGCACAGAGAGTAGCCTACTGGTGCTGAAAAGGTGAATAGATTGTAGAATAGCCAAAGAAGATGTAGCATTGTTATAAAACCTTTAACATCTCTAAACAATCACAAGTAGGACAGTTCATCACAGTTCATCCATTGCAACTGGATTGATGAAAGGTCACTTACACCTGTAGGCTACATTGTATTTGGGAAAAGCAAAAGGTATCAGCATAATGTTATTTATTTATTTATTTATTTATTTATTTATTTATTTATTTATTTATAAACAAAAACATCTCTGTCAGTTCCGTGCCGTTTTCAACAGCTATCAAAAACAAAGGTCATTTTTTGATGGATGGATTTTTTGTGAATGTTTCTTCTTCTACATAAGATTTTAGTCATCTTTAGTTCATGTAATACTTTATTGTCAATGCACAAATTAAGTAACAGTAGTCTGAAACGAAATGCTGTTTTACATCTAAACGTTATTGTTAATGCACAAATTAAGTAACAGTAGTCTGCAAATCACAAAAACGAAATGACCAACATACCTGTTTTACATCCTAATGGCCTAAATGACATTTGGATCCAAAAGTCTAAAAACAAAAAACAGAGTACTCTCCCAACACTACCACCTTACTCCTCTCCTCCTAACCTTTCTGGTCAAACTCACACCATTATCTCTCTCTGTTCCACTTTGTTGTTCTTCACATTGAACAAAATCCACCCAAAATGTCCCTTTTTACAGTATTGTTGATGTCCATGTAATTACAGTGAAAGTACATCAGGCTATGAGATGGTAATGAGATGGTCCAATTGAGATGGTAATCAGCTATGGTTAATCTATTTTACATAATCAACAGTACACCAACCATTTCTCAGTCATTCAACAATCTGTTCTTTCACCAATGCTTATCACCAATTTCAGTACAGATTTTGAACATCTGTTATTGTGGAAGTTGAGGCTCTATTAAGCATTTGAAAATAAGACCAGAAAGATACATAATTGTGGTATTGGATAAACTTGTCTGTAAAGAAAATGTAGCCTAAGCATTCTAGAGATGTGTTCACTGACTATATATTGTGTGAAATCAACATGAATTCTGTTAAAGATAGTCCACTATAGACAGATGTTGTACTAATTGTATTTAGAGTTTTGAAAACGTAACTACAGATTAGACAAAAGTATGTTAGCAATCGTAAAAAAAAACTTGTGTCTGTGTGTGTGTATGTGTGTGTATCATGAAGTCTGACACGTCCTGGTCTGGAGAACATGCCTTGAAAAGGGAACTTTTAACAAGTCTTTGATGAAAGCATGTGAATGATTAAAAAAAACTTAAAACCTAAATCACGGGTCCTATGCTGATAATGAGTGGTCTGATAGTACAGACTGTTGTTTATTTATCTTCGGTGAATGGGTATCATTCAAGGCCCACCTGGTTTACAGTGAACCCCTTTGGTAGATTGAGATGCTCTTCTATAAAGACATAACGTAAACATAACCATATTTCAGAATGTAATTTTTTCCAACTGGACTTTAATCACATACAAAGGCGGTTTCAGTTAGCATGGCCTATGCAGAAGTTCACTTCACAATGCTTAGTTTGTGTGCAGCACTCCTCTCCTAATTATAGATTCATTAAAGGCCAATGTAATTAGATTAGATGTTATGCTCTTTAGTTAGATTCAGGTCCTTAATTCTTTCCATCTAATTACATCTTG
This sequence comes from Alosa alosa, assembly GCF_017589495.1. Classification (NCBI taxonomy): domain Eukaryota; kingdom Metazoa; phylum Chordata; class Actinopteri; order Clupeiformes; family Clupeidae; genus Alosa; species Alosa alosa. The sequence goes on along the minus strand of NC_063206.1, from coordinate 32,137,086 downwards.
AGTATCTTACAAAACTTCTCTCTTGGCCAGAGTTGAAGGGCTTCCACAGTTAACTATGAGTGCTCAGGAACTATCTCATGAAAGCCTTATGGATGCCTCACTTTAAATTATGTCAGAAACTCAGGGAGTTGTAATAATTTGTTCAGAAAGAGAGGTATAAGGTATACAAAGTAATGACAAACACATATTTACTGCAATTATATGGAGAATAATGGCGAAAGTGTTGATACTTCATTGAAATCCAGCTTGAGATCTGTAGACACCACTTTTCACTGGCATGCCCTCCATGCCCTCTTTAATACTTCCATGCTCTGTATATTCCCTCAACAATGGACTGTTTATCATTATATATATATATATATATATATATAAATATATATATATATATATATATATATATATGTTTTTGTTTATGGCATTTGGCAGACACTTTGGTCCAAAGTGACTTACAGTAGCCTATATCAACATCACATTAGTTAAAGATAATAGTTTAAAGTTGAAAAGCCTACATTAAGCATAATAATAAAAGTAATAATAACAATATCAAATACAATTAAAATAATGAGTTTTCATACTGTACAAACAAACAACTTAAACATACAAACCAAGAACAGTTGGGTCTTTAAATATTTTTTCAAAATTTCCAAAACTATCACAAGAGTGTAGAACATAAGGCAACTCATTCCACCAACGAAGAATAACTGAGTAAATGAGTCTTGACTCTTGACTTTTTAGCGTTAATGAATGGTCAACACAGCAAACGCTCATCAGAGGACCACAGTGGACGAGGATTTAAATAGCAAATTGCAGATCCAGTAAGTATAGGCCAGAGCAAGGGATTTTATTTAAGTTTGGCTGTTATAGGAAGCCAATGAAGATTAACCATAGTAGGCCAGCTAACTATGAATTGCAATAGCCCTGTTAGGAAAGAACTATGGTGCAGACCCAATAAGTGCAGACCCAATAACCTTTATCATGCAAAAAAATGGAACATTTTATATTAGCATATGTAAGAGAGTAACCCTGAATTTCCCCACCAAAGTTATTTCCCTATTTCCAATTCAATTTCGTGTGTGCATAAGAATTGTCCCATACCTATGCACAAGCAGAGGGAAAGTAGAAGGGCAGGGGGTATGGTTTGTGTGTGGCACAATTTTCCCCATGCTAGGGACCCCTTAAGTTGTGATGTTACCCCCTCCTCTGCCTCTTTTGTTATCCCGCCACTGGGGAGCTGGACTTGCTTGACCTTTGCCTGATTTTCTTTTCTTTTCAATATCAAAGATGAGGGCAAGAAGAGACCCAGGCCTGGTTACATAATACAATGCAGAGAGAGGTAGAGCAAACACATTTGTAACACAAGTGCCATGATCTGTTGTGTGTTCAGCTAAAGTTGAATACTGAAGTTGCTACCTTGTTGTGATGTCATCATCAGATCCTGCTGCTGACAGTATTTTATTCAGGCCTATTTGTCAAAAGTGATTCAAAAGAGCACATGTACTGTACATGTTATTTTGACTTTTTTCTTTTCATTTTAGTTTCTAGATTTCTCTGGTGATGATAATATACACTTTAGTGATGGGAAGGTTTTTTGAGAGGGATATGCACACAAAAGGTTTATTTTCGGGTGTTTTCACACTTGTATTTTATAAATATTTTTTAAAAAGATCTGAAAACATACCTGTACAGGAAAGCTTTTAGTGAACTCATCTTATCCTGTAGACTACTTTTTCAGATTATTCTACATCTGCTGCCATTGGAGGGCGCAGCCAGTCAGAAGCAGATGGGCTCCCCCTATTAAGTCAGGTTCTGCTCAAGGTTTCTTCCTGGAATATTTTCCTTGCCACAGTTGCCATATGGCGTGCTAATGGGGGGTAAAGGGTTAAGGCTGCCAGTCTTGTGACATGTTATTTTTCTATATTTTTGATATGTTGCTGAGTGGATCATAAACGGCCTCAGCAATGAAGAAAAGTGAATGATAATGACTGACTGACTATTATTGTGTTACATGCTTCAAATGTAAAGCACTGAGCTGCATTCTGTGTATGAAAGGTGCTATACAAATAAAGATTATTATTATTATTATTATTATTATTATTATTATTATTATTATTATTATTATTTTATCCTCCTTGACTTGCCATTGCCAAAAGAGAAGGCATGTTGTTTACTATAAAAGCTATTATTATTAGGCTTAGACATTAGTAATTTGGCTACAGCCAAACAAGTTTGTTCTAACGTTAGGCAACCAATAAATACAGCCAAACAAGTTTGTTCTGGCCTAACAACACCCGTGGAAATATCCATGTTAGTGCTATATTGCTTTTATACAACAATTCTACCACAAACTAAATAATCAACCAATAAATAGTTCCATAGAACCCAATTGTTGTATAATAATGAAATCACAATATCTCTTTTCATCATGTTACAAGGAACTGGGTCTAAGGGACATGGTCACATTGACATTTTTATGGTGAATAAAAATGCACAGCCCCAAACTTTGGATTACAGTTTTCTACAAGCTCCAAGTGACAATCAGGCCCTACACAATTTTGAGAACAATTAGCATCTGCATCTACATTAGTTGACTCCACAGATGTGGTGAAGCAAACTAAGGAACCCTTCTTGCATATTGGCAAAGTCTGAGTTGAAATGAGGGATATTCCAACATGGAAGGTTGTTCAGTCATGTGGTCACTGACATTTTAGAAATCAGCAAACTTTGGATTACATTGCTCACCATTTTTCATGATCTGCATCTATTATCTCTCTGTCAAACTCTTCTTGCATATGGCAAACAGGTTGTCACTTTGATTTGAGCAGGTTGTTGGGCATAGTAACATTAACCAGGTGGGGCGGGCCTACCACTCTAACTTCATCAGATGGGTGACAGATGAATGAGGTGTTTCAACCAGGCAAAACATAAAAATAGAAAATGACCTGTTTTCTTGATTTGATCATGTGCACTTACATGTCACCTATACAAAAAGTATATTGTTTATTGTATTGTATATTGTTTCCTTTTGGTGTTTTGTTTTTTGTTTTTTTCCCTTTCTGTCTACATCTGAGTACCACACCCACCTAGGCCAGTAACCAATGCCTTGAATGATGGTACATTTCTGGCTCTTTAAAATCTGTACATCATTGCCATTGACTGTTTGACTCTGAAGAAGACGCATGGGCGTCGAAACGTTAGTCGGTTTGCACTAGGCTAATAAAAATCACTTAAAGCATTGTGTGCTCCGGTCCTGCTCCTTGGTTCTTGTTAGACCTTGGGTCTCCTCTTTTGACCTCTGCGTCCAGTTCTGTGAGCGTGAGATCCTAGCAAATTCCTGCATGGCATCCAATTCAAGGCTCACATTGCATCCCAATTTGTTCAACAAAGAAACACCTTTTTTGCCTTTACTTTGTTCATGGCAATGCAGTAAAAAGTTGAGAATCATTATGAGTGCATACACGCAGGCTAACACGCAACCTCGGGTCAAGTCAGGTCAGATCAGTTCGTGTCACAGATATGGAGCGCAGAAAGGTCATTTTTCATCACTAAATAAAAAATGGCATTTATTTCCGTAAATCACACACCACAAATCACACACCACACTCGCCCCTCCCCTGCATGAAGAACAGATGAGCTAACTATGCGCAAAAACTATATCGCAACAAGCGAACTCCAAAGACCAGCGATGAGTGTGATATCTAAAGAACGCCAGACACACAGACAGAGGTTTTTTGGTAAGAGGGTTTGTATGAACTCAAAGATTAAGTGATTCAATGTTTTTTTTTATCTCCCCAATATTAAACCAGCAGCTTTCCATCCACTGTTGTAATTCCTCTGGCATTACATTTCTAGTTTAATTTAAAGTGCTACTCATTGTAAGACACTAAATTGCCTGAGCCCAACATATTTTGCAGACATGTTTTCACAATATAAACCTACTAGGTCAGGGTCAAAACTAGACAGGGTGAAATGGTATTTAGCCACTATGGTGCCCACTGCTGGAACCAACTCCCTATGGATATAAGATCTGCTCCAACAGTTGCTGGTTTTAAAAATAAATTAAAAACTGTTATTACTATTATTTTCTCTGTTGTCTTTTGGTTGAGAGTTATAAAGTGAGCTTATTTATTAACATTTTGTATAGAAAAAAATAATAAAAATGCCCTCGCGAGCCTTGCCCTCAGAATGTTTGTGCACATCCTTGCTGGAGAGTACTGTAGAGAACACACAGCAGTGAGTGTAATTTTGTGTAGCAAAAAAGGCAATCCACTTTCATATACCGACCCCTGAAACACTAGTGATACTCCTATGTTAAGAAAATGTTCTTGATAGCACCCAAGGGAATGACCTATGCTATTCTGGAAGAAACAGAAGTCAAGGCACAGTGCAAAATGACTGTTTTTATGGGTCATTTCTCAAGTAAAATGTAAGAAAATCTATTTAGGGGTCAGCTTGTAAAATTACATGTTTTACACATAAAAGCAAAACAAATACATTTTTATATTATGATTTTCATATAGAAAACTGTTTAGCTCTACTCACACCCTGTCTACTCACTGCAGTGCATGTGGTATGATTTGAGATAAGATGTAACATTGCCAGAGCAGGCTATAAAGACTCACTTTTATGGCACGTTATTGTCTTTCTGTCTGCAATTATGATGATTAGTCATTTCCCCTGCCTCCCCTTGGCCCAAGTGCAGCATTTAATAGAGTCCATTTTACCAACAGAAATTAAGTACTGCTTATGAGAGTCCACTTTATAACTATGTAAAATATACTAAGACAAACACTGTACATTCTACAACCACAAGAAAAAGACCGCTTTCAACACGTCTCCATACAATTAATGTTTAGTAGCCGTCATTTTGAAGTAAATAGATTAATTCCAGAAGGCCGAATATAAACAGTTATTCAAATGGTATGCTGGGGCATAGGGAAGGAACAAAGAGGCATCTATTACCATACAGAGTAGATATGTCTCAGTATCATATCATGTACTATACGGAAAAAAAATTGTGTCACTTGTTTTTAGCATGAACATTGATTATTGAAATTATTAGACTACCTGATGCCATATAAATACTTCTGTGTAGACAGCAAGAGGGGCTTCTTTAGGCTACTTTACCTTATCTGCTCATTCATTCTTTATTGCCTCCTGTTGGGTGACCTATTTTACAGAACCTCATGTTTTTACTTTTGAAAAATCAGCATGTTTAATTTTTAATCAAATCAATATAATGACACATGGCTTTCCTTGTGCTTAAGGACAGCTATGTGATAAACAAAAATAAATAAAACCATTACAATTCTGATGGCTTTCCCAAACTATGGCCTCTATCTTAGGTTTAAGATGAATGGGGTATCCCACGCCCATTCACATAATCCTTTTTGTTGCCCTGAAATCACCTTTCTACTTTACATTATGTTTACGTTAGGCTACCGTATGTCGTTAGGCCTTGTCCATCTTCACAATTTAGCATGTGAACCCTTCACATATTCCTCTCTGCTTACAGCAGGTTGTTGTTGAGGCCTGTAGAGTTTTCACTTTTTATGGCCTGAGAGAGGCAGCTTTTTAAGCTGATAGACAAGTGGTTAGTGAACTGAATCAAATCCCATGGATGGTTCTTTTGCTCTTCTCGCTTGAGAGATTGCCTTCAGTCCCCACAAACTTGTAAAGTGACATATTGTTCTGTAAAACGTAACAATATAATCCCATTGAGGCAGATTTTAGCTCATGCTGAATTCTGAGTTTATCTCACGAAGAGGTGGGAGTCAATAAATGATCATATTATTAAGAAATCTATTTACATTATATGTACCAAACAAAGATAAATAGGTTGGGAAAATATAGGTCCCACAGAAAAAATCAGTACAATGTATGAAATGTATAAGATTCTATTATTTAGATTAGGCTGATTAAGAATTGTGTCCCATATGACATTATTCTTAGGAATTTTCTTCCATTTTCTCTCAGTTATATTTCAGTGATATATTTTGGTATTTTATATGACTGATATCTTAACAAAACAAAAGCAACTCAACATCTCTAAATGTAACACTTTTAAACCTACACTTTTCACTTATACCATATCCAGTAGTACATGTTTTAGATGTACAGGATACTAGAGATATGTGCATAGAGAATATTGGGAGATATAATTGTAATAACTTATAAATATTAGAATTTATTTCATGAGAATTTCTGTGGTAGTAATGATCTGTACAAGTTATTGGGCAGTTAGTCATGACCTCATCAGAAACCAGTGTCAAAGGGCACATACTTTTCTCCTCACTCTAATTAACGTATGCCCATTACACTAGTGTCAGCATTAACACCATTCACCCCAGTGAAGGACAGAAAGGAGACACACACACCACAGGACAAATCATGAGTTCATTAATACGGATATTAAAATGCCTGGGAAATATTTCTGCTTTTGACTGACATACATCAGGACCCACCAAAGATAAGATGTGAGATATTTTGTTTAAGTAATATGGTTGGTTTTTACGAGTAGGGATAAAGATGTCTCACTTGAAGGCATTATACAATGTCATCTGGTTTTCCATTCATACATGTAGATTTCTCTCAAAGTCTTCCAAAATAATTTAACTGTACACAATCTGACCTGCAGGTGGAGCATTTGCATAACGTACCCAGTTTATGCTAATTTAATGTTTACAGTTTACAGTACAGTTACAGCTTACATAGTCATGAAGTTGTGATATAATGTGATAGAAAAAGAGGTCAAATCAGACACATAAGTAGTGGTTTAGGAAGAAGTTTCCTCAAAAGTAAAGGCTGAAGAGTTTCAGCTTGGGTCATAGTTACTGCTTTGCTTAATTCATTCCAGAGACAAATGAAAATAATACCAAAGACATAAGACAACAAAAACAGATGACATAACATGAATTTCCAAGATCTGAACGGGATCTATGTTAATTTATTAATAGGCCTATACCATTTAAAATGGAGTTTTCCCTTGACACCACCACTGGGTTCTTGCCCTAGGTGGTTTAAATATTTTACTCTGTAAAGCACTTAAGACTGTGGCTTCTAATTTCTGTGGTGAGCAAAGTGCAAAGTCCTAACCAAACTAATTTAATAACTAGGCAAAATAAGTTTGCTAATAAAATGACTAATTTAAAAGATAAGCAAAACCTTAACCACAAACACTGAAGTCAGCTCAATGCTCCAAAATGCTACACAATAGCTTTAGTTCATGCATGAGAACTGCTTGTTGATAGACTTTGCACTTTGCCTACCATTGAAAATATGGCCACATATTTACTAATAATGGTACTGGATAATTTATGTTTTTGGTTCTTAGCAGATACTTTTTGTCCACAGTGACTTACAATGACATCAATAAGCATTATATTAACATCAAAATTAACAATTAATAAATAATAAACAGTAAATAAGTATTAGTAAAACAATTGAATTTCAGAGATAAACACACATTTGGCATGCATACTAGTTTAATATTATTGTACCCAATCTAATTTCAATTTGCAGACAAGCAATAGCAGACAAGCAATAGTAGCAATGGACACAGCACACATCATTTACACAAATCATTTTGGATATTGTTTACTATGGCAACTGAGTGATATATATTATATTATAATATAATATATAATATATATATATATAGCCATTGAATATATTGTGAATTCATTGGCATTGTGACCAAGCAGAAAAAAAAATGATTTACTGATTTATTACATGTTCTTTCTTGGTTTATGAATGTAGGATGATGCTGTAGACAGCAGCACTCCAGATAATGTTAAGTCATTTAAAGGGGCAGATTTGTGTTGTATGTCTAGACCCTCTACTCATACAATCCACCTCAGGCCTAACACTGAGAAATTGGTTGTTATAGATCACAGATACAGCTCAAGCCTTTTATGAAAGATGAATTAATTTCACTAATGCTTTAATGCAAAGCTCTCAAGAGGGAGGCCGTCTGGTGATAACCCCCACTTCATCCCTGCTTCCACAGTCTTGATTTATGCCTTCTTTTAGTAGATGAAACCACTCGGATTCACCATCCATCTGAGGCCCCTAAAATAACCCTATTAAGCAAGCATCTGGGACCAGATGGACCACTGTGTGGCTGAATCAGACACAATCTGCAGGTGCCTAGATAGCAGTTATTGCTAAACCTTGCTTGTCTGTCTGTCTGTCTAACTCTACCAGTTCATAAATAATACAGCAAACAGAGCATGACCTGTACATTGTACTAATCTTAAAAATGGAAATATTATTGAGATAGGCCTATAGTCATTATGTTATATAATTTTTGCTGTAAGATAAAATCACTTTAAATGAGAAATGTTATCACCATGAAGCAAAACCCCTTTATTTCCTCCCTTTTAAATGCCTTTGACCTTAAAACCCTTCTATAATTAAGTAGTTTTTTATTTGAAATGTGTATGTGTGTGCCTGCTGAATTTAAACCTTACTTTTCCAATTCCTCCTTAATTTCCCCCCTTAATCAAGGAATACTTATGCAGTGATTTACAGTGAAGTGAACATACCAAAATTTAAAATACCGTAAAACCAAAGATCCTTGATTAAACTTGAAATACAGTTTAAACATACAGTTTAAGCTATGTTCACTTCCCACAACTTTAATATGTGACAATCATGAATGGTCGGCCTACTGTAGGCTAGCCTACTTCAAAAAAAGATGTTAATTCAGTTAGATTGCTGCTACGTCTTGGTGTGTTAGTATAGTATAGTATAGAGTCTTTATTGTCCTATAAGGATATTCTTTTTCACACACATCATTATTACATTCCATGCAGGATATACACAGCCTCATACATATAACATATAACATGACACACCCCATACCCCCCCAGTTCCCTCCCTCCTTAACACCATACAAGCAAAAAGGTGGACAGTGCAGACAACATAAAACACAAAAGAATAGGGGGGATGGATGATTGTCACAGGAGTTTGTTTAGTGCAGTGATTGACTGAGGGTACAAAACTTTTCTTATAGTGCGCTTTTTTCCACAACTCATTGCCGTCACCATGAAGCGTATATCTCGCGGTTATGGAAATACCATGCACTATGCCATTTAAATGGATAAAATGTTATTTCACTCTGTTTTTACATGTGTAAGGCCACCGCACATCCAAATAATGAAAATGTCAAGGTTAACGTTGACACGTCAAGATTAAATTTGACATGATATTTCAACTTTATTCTCATCATGGCAAAAATATTTTTTTCTTCATGTGCAGCCCTAATACTCCGTCATAGCACACAGATACAATAACAAATAAACAGCAAAACAAAAACATCAGGCTACACTACAACTCGGCTCACAGACACAGAAACATACAGCAGATGACTCAGAAATTATAGACACGAAAAATAAATGACAGGTAGTTACACATCCCACACATTCCAATTCTATGTAAATCCTCGTGTAATGTTTGCAATATTCAGTCCATGTATGACATTACAACATTATTCCATTGTAGTCTAGAGGGAACTTTATCTGTTATCCAGTTTAAGAAAATACATTTTCTAGCACATAAAGTTAACATGTTGTACAGTTTCTACAGTTAGGTGCCTTGCTCAAGGGCACTTCAGCTGTCCCTACTGGTCGGGGTTTGAACAGGCAACCCTCCGGTTACAAGTCTGAAGCACTAACCAGTAGGCCACGGCTGCCCCCAATCTGTATATTCCTGCAGGACCATAAACAATGAGTAAGACTGCCTATCTCTATTTTGCATTTGGGGCCTAGAGGAAAAAGGTCAGCATTAATTTTGTGTTGTTGAGATGGAGATATATGGACTCTGTGTAAAATGTTCTACTTTATTGCTTTGACTCACAGATACTCAAAGTTCTCACATTTCACCATTCCTTGTCCCATTCATCATCTGAAATCTCTTGATTTAGTTCCATCTCCCATGTTTCCTTTAAATGCAAAGTGCCTGCAGTGCTGTACTCTTTCAGCAGTCCATAGAAAAAAAAAATATGGGATGGCCCATTTGTAGTGAGAAAGGGTATTGTTCTACTGTATGCATGAAGTACTTTGGTTAGAGAGAACCATGGTATTTCTTTTTATGAAGTCCCTTATTTGTAAAATAATGGAAAAACTCATTTTTCTAAATATCATATTTCTCAGACAACTGACTGAAGGACATCAAAGTATTACCCTGGAAATCCAGAGTTCTCGCGAGAGCACAATGGAATTGTCTCTGCGAGACACTCTGGCAAAGAGCAATGAAGGTCTGGATTTTCCAGGCTATCAAAGTATAGATCCATCCATCAAATCACATAATCTGGAAAACCCTTTATTGGCCCAAAACTGAAAACCAGGATCCTGGCAAAAAATCAGAGCTGTCACATATTGGTGTAAAGATGTAAATTAACTTGTACCCTCTAATTTTCTAACAATATATCATGCCTTAACAGTATAGACCGTAATAGGATTTTGGCATATTCATTACAGATTTTGGTTTCCTTGTAAATAACAGGTTAACAAGAGGTCTAACCAAAGGGATGTGGGGTCTTTGCGCATCCAGTCAGTAATGAAGTAGAGGTGTGCGCAAAGCTGGTATTTTCTAATGTCAGGGAGGTCAAGTTCACCCTCTGAGGATTGGAGGTATAATGTTGCTAGCTTGATGTGGGGTTTCTTCCTAGCCCATATAAAGGAGCTGAACCCAGCCATTCAAACTTTTTATGGTTTCATGTGGAAAAACAACTGGAATCTGAATAAGATAAAGCAGTCTAAGGAGGATATTCATCTTTAAAATAGCCACATGGCCAAGCCAAGAAAGTGTATTCCGTTTCTCTAAATCTAATCTGATGCGTTCAGGCAATGGAACAAAATTGTTTTATACATTCTGTCAAATACTCTGATCCTTTAAGCTACCCAGGGGCATGGCCTCAGACTTATTTAAGTTTTATAACCTGAAAAAGCACTGAACTTGCTGTCGATGAGGCTAGAGGTGGATATCTCAGGTTTAGTCATGAAAATTGTGGTAACTTCAGTATTTTAATGATCATGAATCACTCACGATAATTATAGTCATTATTTATTTCATAACAGAAGTTAACACTCTGGTGTATTCATTACAGTTTTTTCTGAATGCTTAAACACATTTTTTGTAACTATGGCTTTTTTTTGCAAAACTCTACACACAAATGGCAAAACCACTCACTGAGTTCACAAAACTAAAAGCACAAACACTGCTTTGCACTCAGTTAGCAATTTTGTAACACACACTTTGCACAACTGTAGGCACAATGGCTATTATTTACACTATTTTGCCAACTCTCTGGCACACTTTCTCATGTGAAAACTGTTTTAGATAATTAGTTCACTTTGCAATCAGCCTAAGCACTATAAATAAGCCACAGGTAATGTACAATGGGTACAATGGAGTGAGCAGGAAGAGTGAGAAGAGAAAGAAATAGCCCTTTTACAGACAAAAAAACAGTCTACATGTGGGGATATTGTCATGTCAGGCCTGGATACGTCATTCCAGAATATATTTTTCCCGGTGCCTTGGACTAGGACATTGCATGTGATGTAGACAGAATTTTGAGAGAGACGACTCGATGTAGACGGATTTGTTTGTAGTCTCAGTGAAATGCTATTTTGTGTTTTGACTTGGAAAAACACACTTGTGTTTGTTTTGATGTGTGTAAATAAACACTAATACTTGAAGTTTGGTGGCCAGATTTGTTTTTTATTCATACCGTCAGTGTGTTGCTGGCACATTGTGTGCTTACTATTGTGGTGGCTTGTGTTTACTGTTAGATCCGAAAACACCATTTTTACGAAGGTGTGAAGAGTTAAGCAAGGTGTGTTAGCTTTTGCAAGAGAACTACAATGTTTTGCTGATTGGGTGAGAGGTTTTGCCATTTGTGTGTAGAGTTTTGCAAAAAAAGCCATAGTTACAAAAAATGTGCTTAAGCAATCAGAAAAAACTGTAACTCATTATCCAGTGACCCTGAAGGTCAACTGTACCTCCTGTGGTGTGGGGTGGTACTGCAGGTAAGTACAACATAAATATCAGGATACCACAAAAATCAAAACATCATCAGCATGTCGAATGCCTTCTCAACATGTTACTTTTGTCCCCCATGCCTTTTTCATTCGTCCCAACCAGGAGGGATGAATGAAGCATTGCACACATTCCACATTTGCTTTTCCTAAATGGTTTCGTTCAGAGCTGACATTTGACAGAGTAGGTTGCTAGTGACAAAATATTATCTTTCAGTGTGGTACGATCTCTTTGCAAATTATGTTTAATTAAAAATGTTTTAATCGGCCCAGCTGTCCCGTATGGTAGGCTTGTGGTGTCCCATTTCTAAGGGGAATATTCTCACCCCTATGTCTTGCCACTCTGTTTCGAGGGACAAGGGGTAGAAGAAGAGGAAGAATGAGAAATGGAACAGGGCCTAAAACAGAGAAATGGGATTTAATTGGTCTTAGGGTCTGTAACATTATGAATGTTATGCTTTCATAGATAGGTAGATAGCTGGCTTAACCACCAAGCCAGTTTTTAAAGACATTAGGCAATAGTTTAGATTAAAGGTTAGTCTTTAATTGGGGTTTATTTCATACCTGTTTCATAAACAAATATGTAAGCATTTAGTTAAGAAGTGTTTGCTGATTTGTATTTGATTTTGGAGGACTTTGTTAAGCTCTTTGCCAGCTCAGGAAAAACAAAACTGGTCAAATTATTTCCCTGGTGGCAAAAAAAAGACACTGAATAAACTACTGACCATCTTTGATGATGCCAGCCATCCTCTGCACACCGCTATCATCCACCAGTGAAGCCTGTTCAGCAACAGATTACTTCTCCCAGAGTGTTGCACAGAGAGACTAAAAAAGTCCTTTGTCCCTCGTGCCATCAGCCTGTACGAGTACACTTGTGGGGGAGAGGGAGGAGGACTGAGGAGCAAAGAACGTGCACACAGTGCATGGACTGGACTGATTGACTAAGTAGTACTACAGGATAGCATAGTAGTATTTATTGATTAACCTCGTGATGCTATTTCCTCATAGTGCATCTTTGCAGAAATATTTATACATAAACCACACTATCCTACATTTGATTTTTTATTCAATAACTACCTATATAACATATTTATATTTGTATGTGCTTTCCTACTGTTTTTGTTATATTTGTACCATTGTGGTGCTGAGCGACTGGAAGTTTGAATTTCCCTTTGGGAATTGTTAAATCTTGTACACCAAGATGTTTAATCATGAGCAATGAGCCAACTGTGAACCTGCACAACAAAATACTTTATGAAAAACTTGGTGTAGCTACTGTCAGTCTCAGTAACATCAATGCAAACAAAAGCTTTTATTTTTTTTAAATACTCTAGGTACTTCACATTAAAAATGTTTATTCATAAGCAATGATATGATGCCTCCTCCAAATTGGAGCTATACTTACTATTGAATGTGTTTGGTGAGTTTGTGTATGTGTGCTGTTGTTATTGCCATGGTAGTTTGTGTGTTGATGCATGCTCTTTAGCTGATTTTGTTTTTTGTAATACAGTAGCTAAGTATACACTTGTTTGAATGAGGTGATTATATTATTATACATGTGTCAAGGAGATTAGGCTACTCTAAATTGGGCTATGTAATGTGTGGTTTGTCTATGGAAAAGTGGAATTTGGTGGAAAAGTGTTGCATTGGCGAAGACATTACATTTTGAAGCTAATCTGAATCACTGAATGAATTCACTAAAGCTATGTCTTAAATAAAGTGCTTGTATACAGTATTTTAAAGAGACAATGCTGGTGTGGGTGCAACAATGTACAGTGGCCTATGTAGAGGAGTGTGTGTGTGATAGATTCTTTGCAATGACACCATTAAAATAATGTCTCCCCACTAAATGATTTATGAGTAGCACAGCACATATTAGATTTGTTAGTGTCATGTATTATGTGAAGTGTCGTACAGAAGAACTGGCTTAGAAATACAGTGCACTGCATGCCACTGGGAAATTGATATTCTTAGCAGTTCATGGAAATGGTACGTGTGGGGTTGTGGGTTGTGACAGCAGTTGTCAAGAAGTGTCTGTTGTTAATTTCACTTCAAGAGAAATGAAGAACAACTCTGGCCTCTATTTTGCCCTCAATGTAACAAGAGGGTTTTGAAGCACAGTCATTGAAAGCTGCTGGCAGTGAGCACACCAGCAATGGATGGCATGACACTAGGGATGAGGGCATTGTCTGGCACCAGTGTCTCTAGATTAACCCATCCCCCCATCTCCCATCCCCTGGCTCACTATTCCATTAGGATCAGTGACGTGTAGTAATGCCTGCTCTTATACTCTATCTAGTAAGCCTATTTATTTTAGTTGTGGACTACCATGCTTTCAAAAGTATTTGGCCTGAGGCTATTTTTATGCATTATGCAGAAAAAGTAATAAGTTTATTCATTCTGGGGAAAAAAAGATTCTTAAATAAAATGTAACATTTGTACTGTTTCACATCAACTATTTTGAATAGGCTTTGTAAAATATATTACTTTAATTCTAAAAAAACATTTTTGTGAGAGTGCAACCTAGACAACAAGATTCAAGTAGGCCCTAATTTATAAAGTAAGATACACAAGTCAATGTCTATCATATCTGAAAGTGGACCCATAATGTTGCAAATCAGATATAAAATGCTGTTATGTTGGTGTATATAGTAGATTTACTTAATTTGGAGAGAATTAATGAGATAACATCACATTAGCAAATTATATGTGGTTTCCTTATTTATTTAGTTATTTTCAAGCACATGGTTGTGCATGAAGTCTTGGGTCTTGGTAGGTCAACTGGGTCAAAGTGATGCATTTGTATGGGTGTGTTCCTTGTGTTTCAGATGTGTTCCAATCTCCACACTTAGACTTAAATCCTAGCTGCAGACACACACACACACACACTCACACACACACACACATTGTCCATCATGATTTGTGGCTTGTCCATTATCCAGGGAAGAATAAATGCATTCAGGCCAGTTTGAGGGTAGTGTATAGGGTGTATAAAGTTTCTAGTAGTGAGAGACATTTTTTAGGGAGGTTTCCCAAATGTTTAAATGGGATGCAACGTAAATAGGAAGCATCATCATTATCTGTCAGGGCCCTTTTATTAGGCTATGGCTGGGTATAGGGTGGCCTCAAAGGAGACCTCCATGATGGAATCGCCCATTCAAGCGTTGGCCCTGGGGGGAATTGGGAAATGGCAGTAACATGGAAATGTTCATCATATAGATGCTAATGACTGTTTCATACATAGTTGTTTACACGGTTTGTTTCATGCAAGAATGGCTCTCGGGGTCACCCTATAGTTGGAAAGCATAATTAATGTTCACACCACTGTCATAAATACATGAAACATGTCTACAGCAATGTGGTGGTTGTGTTTGTCTATTTAGGTAGTTAAAGTAAAATAGTCCATGGGCAAGAATAGGTCTGCATACATCTATCCACTGCTAAACTATTGTCTTGTCACCTAATTACAGAAACATTTGACAAATTTGACATTTTATCCCAGTTTAGGGGCATGGGACATTTTATCCCATGCTTCCTACTTGTAAGGAGGAAAAAACATGAGATGCCCCCAAAGCCATACTGTATGTCAAGAGAATTTGCGCATACGTTTTTGCGTACTTTACTTTACACATACACAAACACAACTTTTGTTTTGTGCATGCATATATAACTGGGTAGACTTCTGCGTTGTGTTGATTATTAACCCAAAAATAGACCCAAAATGAACATGGATACTGCTGAAGTTTTATTCTGCACACACGCACAGCAAAGCATACAGGGTGAGTTTGCCAATAAGTATAAGTATATATACTCTTTTGATCCTGTGAGGGAAATTTGGTCTCTGCATTTATCCCAATCCGTGAATTAGTGAAACACACTCAGCACACAGTGAACACACAGTGAGGTGAAGCACACACTAATCCCGGTGCAGTGAGCTGCCTGCAACAACAGCGGCACTCGGGGAGCAGTGAGGGGTTAGGTGCCTTGCTCAAGGGCACTTCAGCCGTTCCATCCTACTGGTCGGGGTTCGAACCATAATCTAATGTTAAGTCAATAGGGACATTTTGGTAGTTTTTAATTAATAGTTTAAAAAGTATAAAAGTTACAAAGTTGAAAATACATAGCTGAAGTCACATAAGTAAGACCTACGCAACGCAGTTTGAATGAAGTTTCTAAGTTAAACGGTTGAAGCTGTATTAAACGCACAAAAAGCGTTAGAAGAAGAACTAGAAATGCAATTCCAAGGAATTACCAGTGCATGAAAATGCTAAAGTTGTGATGTAAAATAGCATGTATAGTTAAAACAGATAATACAGAGATGGTTACTACGGTGATGCTAGGATAGACATGGCGGTTGCATAGCTTAATAAAAGTTGATAGTTTAAAAGTAGACTGTTTAAAAGCTGAATGTAGATAGTTTAAAAGTTGTTTATAGACAGTAGATAGTTTAAAAGTTGTTGATAGACAGCTAGTTTAATAGATAGTTTAATGATAGTTTAAAAGTAGACCGTTTAAAAGTTGAAGGTAAATAGTTTAAAAGTTGTTGACAGACTGGAAGTTTAATGAATGTTGATATTCAAATAGTTTAATGGCTGTGTATAGGTAGATATTTGACGATAACTGAAAGTTGGAATGGCTCTAATGTTTGCTAGCAGTTATGCTAAGATTTTTAACTATGCTAACCATGCTACTTAGCTAACGTTTTCTAGCAGTTTAATGAATGTTGATATTCAAATAGTGTAATGGCTGTGTATAGGTAGATATTTGACGATAACTGAAAGTTGGAATGGCTCTGATGTTTGTTAGCAGTTATGCTAAGATTTTTAACTATGCTAACCATGCTACTTAGCTAATGTTTTATAGCAGTGCTAGCAATGCTAACATGATAACCATGCTACTTAGCTAACATTTTCTAGCAGTTTTGATAAACATGCTAACTATGTTAACCATTTTACTTAGCTAACTTAACTAATGTTTTCTAGCAGTTTTGCTAAACATGCTAACTATGTTAGCAATGCTAACATGCTAACTATGTTAACCATGTGACTTAGCTAACCTATCTTATCATTTTTAGTAGTTATACTAACTAGCATGCTAACAATGCTAGAAAACATTAGTTAAGTTAGCTAAGTAGCATGGTAGTATTATGTAGATGTTAATTATGTGACTTAGCTAACCTAGCTAATCATTTTTAGTAGTTATGCTAACTATGCTAACTAACATGCTAACAATGCTTACATGCTAACTATGCTAACCATGTTACTTAGCTAATCATTTTTAGCAGTTTTGCTAAAAATGCTAACTAGCATGTTAACAATGCTAACATGTGAACTATGCTAACATGCTAACTATGCTAACCATGCTAACTAGCTACAGTGGGTAGGAGTCATAGTTGATGACAAGTAACAGTTACAATGGCTGAACAGTTGAAAAGTTCAGTAGTTTAAAGGGTTAAATGGTTTAACAGTGAAATATTGTAGAGAGGACTTTTATTTTGAAACAGTTTTTTGGCAGAGGAAGCAGTTGAACAGGATGTGTAGTCTTAATAAGGCCAGTTTGTATGCTTAAAGCCTGAGACTGGCAGTTGATCCAGCTGGCCTGAACACCTGTCATAGGATTCTAATTGCTTAACGGCCATATTATGATGTCACAATCAGCAATGTTAAGTCTATGGGGATTTTTTTTCTTTAATAGTTTAAAAAGTATAAAAGTTTCAAAGTTGAAGACATACCAACCTGATCTGTTTGAAGACCTACGTTACAAAGTTTGAATGAAGTTTCTAAGTTAAACTGTTCAAGAGAAATTGCGTACAGAAAAAGTGGTAAGCGGAATAATAATAACTATATATATATATATATATATATATATATAGAGAGAGAGAGAGAGAGAGATTGAGAGAGAGGCCCATATAGCCACAATCGTCATTTCATCTACATGCATTCATACATGCGTTCATAAGTATCCAGCTACATTTAATGAGTTCAGTTAAAGATATTCAGAAATACTGGATGTGGTGGACATTCCTTTATTCTGAGATACATCAATAGGCTCTCAAAACAAACAGACATAAGGTGCTTATAGAGCAGGTCCAGATTATTTGTGAAATAAACCAGTGAAAACTATCCTGACAAACAATAAGCAGCATTTTAATGCCTCAATCAAGTGATGGGCTAACTATCATTAACATCCAACTTCAGTTGTATTTCATATTTGTAAAACAAACCACAGGGAAACAGACAAACAATAAGCAGCATTGTAATTTGTAATGCCTCAATCAGGTGCTATCATACACATTCGTTAAAATTTTCCCTCTGAAATAAACACATTTAAATATATTCGAATATCTAGGCTATAGCCTATTATTTGCACATTAGCCTATGTCAATGACGCGCATCACGTCATCTGTTTTTAACTTTTTAGAAACTTTTGAATTAACTGAAAGAAGCTAAATAATTTTTGTTAGTTTTGGAAGTTTATTTTTACGTAGCCTACAATGGCCAGTTCCAACAAAGCTGAAATTAGCATACTCCTTTTGAGACAATGAGTGAGCAGGCCGCGCATTTGTATGGTTATATTGCTTGACAGGGGGGATCCCAAGCAGCTTTCAGCCATAAGGCTACTTTGAGAACATTTCCTAAAAAACAAACGGGCTACTTGGTGAGGCTTGGCCTCACAGATGTGCTCGTGCCTTAGATGGCAAGACAAATCTTCACGTTATAGGCCTATTAACTGACCGCCCGATTCACGTTGGCTGGGGGGCAGGGGGCCCACCAGACATTTGTGCCCAGGGGTCTATGAATTATTCATTCGGCCCTGCACCCAACAAATCGCACCTTTCCACCTCTGGGACAGCTTAAAAGAAGTCGAGAGGACTCCTAACTCACTAAGACCATTTCACGTCGCGATGTTTTGAAATCCTATGCGGCTACAGGAGCTTCCAATCACGAGGAAACAATTTTGCATTGGCATAACTAACTGATGCAATAACGCCACCAACAACAACCAAAACTAGGCTACTCGTTGTCAACATGTAAATTAAATGTAACATAATTGTGAATAAAATTAAAATGTTCTCCTCTTTGCAAACGTAGGCATAGGCATAGGCTATGGTGACAGATTAATTTAATAATGTTACAAAGATAGGCTGCTGCATCAATCCGTATGTTTTATTAGGCTACTAGGCTATTTGTTTTGCCTTACTCTTGATTCATTTAGGAGTTCATTTCTCAGACCTGTCACCTGTCACTCATCATCGTAAGGGAGGTGTTTGGAATCATTCCCGCGTTACAATCATCAGCCAATCAAGGTGGTCACTTCAGTCAAGCTCGAGTAATGACGTCATCCATAGCAACGAAGATTCACTCTTGACGGAATTGTCATTTTTCCTTACTAAGAGTAGGTCTGAAAGGCTTTGTGAATAACTTTTAAGAGAAAACTCCTAGCTAAAATCTTTTAGTGCGATTTAGGAGTACTCCTAGTGGTAAGATAAAAGGCTTTGGGAATATGGCCCCTGGTGTCTAACTCAATGCATAGCCCATTTACACAAAATAATGGTCGAATATTACTGATGATATTTCATTGTTATCTAAGAACATGCAGTGCGCGTAGGGCACCAAAAACATCTTACTCGTAAAAAATCATCATACTGCATATTGTGGCGGGTCTGTTATTTAGCCTACTGAATGTAGGCTGCGCAAACCACAGGCCTTTATTTTGGGCAAGCATGCATTCGAGGCAGGCCTTTATTTCATAAGGCTGCGCTACCACAGCTGTGTGAGCGCGTCCCTGGATAGTGTGGCATGCTCACTTGTTATGTCTCCTTCTTGCAAACTTGACTATAGTGAAACCAATAATAGTGAAAGCAAAGCAACTACAGTATTTACGTCTTCATAAAATAACAACTTGCCAGATATGCCTTCATGGACAATAACGTAGACAGCAAATTAAGATATTTTTTCGTTTTGTGAATAATAAAATGTACAAACGTATAGTACGTCATTTAGAAATATCATAATAAATGGAGTATCAGAAAGTAACTAACATATGTATTACATGTTTCTTAACGGTTTGTAAGTTGTTTTGCAGGCCCCAATCTAAAGGGAGTACTATTTATACTTCACTTTAGCTCTCAGGCCTGGCTTTGGAGATGAATTTCCCGAAAGCAATTTATGAATAAATAAGATTGACAAATTAGATGTGATTTAAACCCTGGTCTGCAAAATTGCTTTACTGCACTACACACATACACGCCAGGCACTGGCTAGAACAAGGTAGCGATGGAGTTTCTCAGACATGTGTCATGGCAGAGCCAGCGAAAAGAAGCAGAAAGTGAGTAAATCGTTGTCGGAGGAACAGGGAAAGAGGAAACGGCAGACTGACAGATTGAGGAGTGTCATAAAAATATAGACCCTTTCAACAATAAAAACAAAAACAATGCTTGAACGTTCTATTTGGGCCCCAATCTACTTCCTCTGCATTAAGATAACATATGGAATGTTAAAAAGGAAGTCTTGTGGGGCCAACTATGATGCTGATAATGGAACTCTCTTGAAAGGGTCCATACTCTGAAGCTGAAACCTGTGAGCAAAAAGCGAGAAAACAGCAAAGAAATTGTCAAAACTGCATAGTTTCTCACACTTTTTTCCAATGGCCATCAGACTCCTTGCTGCAATGATGTGGCTGATGACTGATAAGGCTTTATACATTTTAAAAAAATATATATTTTACTTATATGTTTCTGTTTGTTTACATGCACTGGATAGTGCTGTTGTGACCGTCAAATTCTTAGTTCTTAATTTTAGTGAAATACAATTCAACATTGACACATCATAAGTAAATGCCTGCTTACCATTATGAATTCAGATTTACCAGCAATATGATTACAGTAATGACATTTCATTTTACCCAACTATACACACAAAAATGAGCAAAAAACATAATTTTTTAAAGAAATTTGTCCGATTTATTTTGTAAATAAAGTATAAATTATTAACAAAAACACACACACATATATATGTTAGGACTTGCAGGCAAGGACCCAAATGCAGACCTTGAAACTTGCATAGTTCAGTTTTATTGTTGGAGCCAGAGCGGTAGAAAAACAGAGTGGCGACACTCCCATAGACTTCCATAGGAAACAATGGCGGCGCTTTTTCAGGGCTACTTCGGCGTTATGCAGAGCTCAAAAGTTCCTAACTTTGACATTCACGGCTTTAGCCCCATTCACTTCTATTGCTTTCTGCCTGATATTGTCAGTGGTAAGTAGACGAAGGTACAATGTTTTTTCAATTGGCATATGCATTTTCTATACCAACTGCACTAGTAGATACTGGTATTGTTCTTTGAGGTTTTTGTGCTGCTTGTTTAACTGATATTTTTTAAAGCCAAAAGTTAGCCTGCAAACCTTGATGTGGAGAGAGGCTAGCTTAAAGATAATGTTCCTACGTCAATAATGAATTTCAGACAAAAAACATTTGGTTAGCCTATTGTAGTAGGGCAACTTTAGATGATAGGTTGGTTGTCAACAGGTTTTTATTATGTTTATGTAACTTTGCCTTAGTAACAGAATGTCCCGCCTAGGGTAGACAACTGAATGACTAGACAGAGGCTGATTTACCAAAATACAAAAATAGATTTTATTTGCAACCACTATTATTTTCAAGGTTCTGGGGGTTGATTTTCTCACAATAATTAGACAGTAACAGGCACTCCACACAGACATTCAAACGTTGTAAAGAAAATAAGAAAAAAATTAATTTCCCACCCTAGTGGCAGGCAAGGGAAACAAAACAAAACGGGGCAGCTCTCTACTATAGCCACTGCTGAGGGGCGGATGCGGGTATCAGGCCAACCACAACGAAGTGGAGGCATAAGGCGTAGTACCCAGACTGAACACAGGGGAGAGGGGTCTATTGGACTGCAAAGCAATTCACACACACTAGAAGAAACTATTCCATAAGCGTTTAAATGGGAAAAACTACTTTTCTACTCACAATGGTGATACACCCCAAAATGGGCACTCAATGAACCCAGTAACTTCTTGATACTATAACTAGTGTAATACACCCCAAAATGGGCAAGCTGATGTATGCACACACACACACAAACTGTGAATAGGCTAATGCAGGGGGAGGGGGATAATTGAAGAGGTCAGGTCTGGATATCACGGACAGGTGACTCGGCCCGCAACACAAAGAGCAGGACAACTATACAGTAGAGCTACACAAAGAAAACCCAAACAAAACATACAATTTTACACAAAACAAAATAACAACCTTTGGGTGCACTGTTACAAAGTGGCCAGGGGAAAACAGTGATTGACCGCTTTATGGTGACGTTCGAGGGTGCGGAGAAACGGCACACCTCCTGAAATAGACCAACACAGAATTACATTAATACATATCTAACAAGTCCAATATAGTTATATTCAGAACCTGCACACTGGAAGCATTTCTAAAAACAAACATGCCACTAGTCAGGTATGCGTTCAATACCAAATGAGTAGTTGAATACATAATCAATTACAAGTGACATACAACATTCAAAAGAGCTATTTAAACATAATCATACAAGCAGTAAAACTATTCAGTGAATATAGTGCGCATCTGGGGTGACTAAACAAAGGGTAGGCAACCAACAATACATTCTAAACGAATGCCTACCAGGTTCGGGAACTTAGGATCACCACAGTAAGACAAAATACAACGTGGAATAAAGCTATGCGTCACTGAATCAGTCACCACGACAGAGGTAAAGCAATACTGCAATACTGGTTGTGATTACCAGGATTTACATCCCGCCAGTGTGAATGTCTGTTTATACTGATAAAATAAGTAACACATACCAAAGACGCGTTGACTGAAACGACACAAAGGATGAGTTCGGAGGGACAGCAACGAAAAAGCAGACACCAAACGGCGACACCAAACAATTCTCCCAGCAAGACAGCACAGGTGAGCTTTCGCGGGGTCATTAATTTAAAAAGACGAATGCCCTACGTCAGGTAAGCCTCGCAGCCAGGTGAAGGCGGAGCATAGGCAGGGATCTTGGGACATGTAGTACGCTTGATCCACCCATTACATTTATAATGCTATATTTTTCAAACCTGATTGCGTTAGCTTACTAGCTTACGTTAGCTAGCAGTCAGCTCATTCACACACAGTGTTAACGTTAGACATGCTATGAGGGGGAACACATGTCGTGAACGAGGGGCTACAACTTCCCCAGAACACAGGCCTCAGATCCACCCAAGACACATGCAACAAAGTTTAATTTAGATTGTTATTTTATTTATTTATACAAAGGCACACAGGACTGGAGGTCAGCAGACTGATAGAAAATGGCACCACTAGGGGCAGTCACACACCCGGCTAACAGTCACTAGGCTAGGCAGGTTGAACACCCCCCCCACACACAGTGCATTCACCCACAGGAGACACTTCAGGAGATCACAGCAATAATCACGCAATCAGTTCAAATTCAGCCAACCAACTCAGTTCAAATAGCAATGCACACTAGTGACACAATCCACACAAAAGGGGGGGGGGGATGGGGAAGCCCCCAACCTAAGCAGCAGCTGGTTCTGAAACACCCCCCAGTAGCCCACAAGTCCCCTCCCCACAGTCCCTTAGTAAAATTGTCCGTACTGGTCGGCTGTCCCCACCGACCAGTATAAAAGAAACAGTCCAAGCTCGGGCAGCCAAATACAATGTTCAGTCAATTTAGGCCACCAACCCAAGTTCACAGTCCAGCCTCCAGTGAGGGACAATGGGCGCGCAGTGCAGTTCCGCCTCAGCGAACGCTCCCTTGTCGACGGCTGCAGGCGTGAGTGGTTCAGGCTCCCCCCACGGCTAAAGCGAACAAACAAACAGTGGTTTAGGCCGCCGCCTTCACCGAAAGCATTAGGCAGAGGTTACGAGCTTAAATATCAAGCGATTAAGAAGGACTTCCCTTTTCCTCGAATAGAGAGCTGGAAAAGCTTTTTAGATCACGGCTGTTCGTCGCGAGGTCCAAGATGTTGATCGATCACCCCGCCGCTGTCCACACACCTCTCCCAATGTGTAGCCCCTCGCCAGCTGTTGGCCTCCTCCAGCAACACTTCCCCGCTGCAAAACAGCTGTAATCAGACACAAGCCGCCTGTGCACCGCTGCTCTTCACACAGGTACAGATGCACAATATCGCGAACAATCACATCCCTTTTTAAAATACTTAGCTCGTTGAATCATTGAGTCACCACGGCGTTGCTCATTTGGCCGTCTGCCAGTAGGTCCACACAGCCAGCGGGCGCCGACGCCCCCAGTCAGCCGGGCGATCCCTCTCCCCCATCATTTCAAAATGCCCTTTTTATGGAGAGGGAGAACCTATCCCTTTCCAGAGCTCATTTCAGACCCATCAAGCAATCGTACATCATTGGCAATTAGTCAGGTGTCCCACACGATCGCAGTTTAGTTCATCAACACAAAAGCAACAGTCCCATCGCGAGTCACCATACAGTCCATCATACACAAAATGGTCATTATATCAACGATCAGCCAGTAAACATTAAACAGGATATACACCATATAACATCAGTACCCAGTACTCAAGCCCAATACACCATTGTCCATAGCCACCCACGACATTTTCCTCCCCCCTTTACCAGTGGTCGTCCCGACCACTAAGCTAATGTCCGAACCGTACAGGGGGCACCCCAAAGTTACCTCTGTTGGAACGCCTAGGTTCGAGCACAGTATTCCCAGTATCCCCACTCTCTGCACTTCCCACTGAGGTAAGCAATGGCCTCGGCCCACCCTGTTGCACTGAACTTGGGCCAGGTTCGCTTACCCCTAGTTGGTTCTGGGAAGGGACTGGGTGCCTCATATACTGAAGATTCACAGGCCAGAACCCTACCCCCTCCTGCGAAGCCACCCTTCCTGGCTTTCCCACTTCACTGCTCAATGGCCAACCCCCAGGACAAGAGCGCAGATTGTTTCGGTGGATTGTACGTGTGGGGCCTTCCTTGCCTTCAGGACGTATCACGTACACAGGCTGTTCTGGGTTGAGCTGACTGACAACAACAAAAGGCTTCGGTACCCAGTACGGCCCCAACTTCCCCCTAGCCCTCCTCCTAAAGTTCTTACACAGGACCCTTTCCCCTGGCACCAGGGGATGAGCTTTGGCCCGTCGGTTGTAACGCTGTTGATCCAACTCTTGCCGACGTTTGCTATGCCCCTGCACCTGCCTATAGGCCGTAACTAGTTGTCTCTGGTGACGTTCCACCCACCCATCGATGGAGCCCCGTATCTGAGGTGGGGAGATCCCCATGGCCATGTCCACTGGCAGCCGAGCATGTCTCCCATACAAGACATAAAAGGGAGCAAGGCCTGTGGAACTATGGGGGGTGTTGTTGTAAGCCTGTAGCAAATATGGCAACTGTTCCACCCACCGGCGTCTGGCCCTCCTGGTCTAACGCGGTTCAATAGCCCCAAGAGGGTCTGATTAAACCGCCACAAGCCCCATTGCCCTGTGGGATGATATGGGGTTGTGCTGCTCTTTGTGCATCCATACACATGGCACAGCTCCTTCAGGAGCTCAGATTCAAAAAGCCCCCTCTGTCTGTTAAGATAACGCTCAGGGCAACCAAACACTTGGATGACATACCTCCACAGAGCCTTCACGGTTGTCTGGGCCGTCTGATCTTTTGTGGGGATGGCCACTGCATACCTGGAAAACAGGTCAGTAATCACAAGTATGTAAGGATATGCATCATTGGCCTGCCCCAAAGAGAGATAGTCCAAGGCCAGGATCTCAAACGGGTACTGACTCACCACTGGATGGAGGGGAGCCCTCACCTCTGGTCCTGCATGTCCAAGCACACACTGCCGGCACTCAGCCACCCATTGCCCAGAATCTCGAGCCATGCCATCCCAGTAAACCCGACTTCGGAGGGCTTGCACCATTCGCTGACCCCGGGCATGGCCAAAAGCCTGGTGGTATGATGTCCACAACTCCCGCTGAACTTTGGCTGGCACAATTGCTGGAGTCAGAGGCTGTCCTGTCATCGGGTCCCGACTGGCCCGGACTAACACCCCGTCACACAGCTGTAGGCGCTCCCATTCTCTTAGCAACCTCCGTCCGATGGATGTGAGGGGTTGTGGGTCCAGCTCTTGAAGTGACTTACTTTCGGCTTTCCACTGGCGTATCAACTTAAGGTCTCGGTCGGCTTCTTGAAGAGCAGTCCACTTCCCCTGAGGAACGTCCACCTCAGGGGACCCCCTGGTGTCCTGTCCATCTGAAGGTCGGGGAAGGACTTGGGCCTCAACTAGGTGGCTGTTGACTTCTACCGGCACCCGGGACAAGGCGTCTGCATTCTGGTGTGAAGACCCAGGTCTATAGCAGAGCTCAAAGGTGTAATTGGCCAACTGCGCCATCCAACGCTGTTCTGTCGCCCCCAGATTTGCTGTTTGGAGATGGGTCAAGGGCGGTTATCTGCGGAAGACCTTGAAGGACGCCCCCAGAGGTAATCCTTAAACTTTTCAGTTAACGCCCACTTTAATGCAAGAAATTCCAGCTTAAAGGAGCTGTAATTCTTGTCGCTCCTTCCTCGGCTGGGTGAAGGCTGCGACTGGCGCATGACACCCGCTTTTCCCCTCTTGCACCTGAGCTAGCACTGCCCCTAGGCCCTGGAAGCTAGCGTCAGTGTAAAGCCGAAAGGGAGCCTTAAAGTCTGCATAGGCCAGAACCGGAGCCTGGAGGAGGGCCCCTTTCAATGTCTCAAAGGCAGTTTGGCAGACTGGTGTCCAGGTTATGGCGGCAGTCTTCTTGCCCCCTGTTCCCTGGAGCAGGTTGTTCAGCGGCAGCGCCACCTTCGAGAACCCTGGGACGAAACGTCGGTAGTATCCGGCAAAACCCAAGAAGGAGCGGACTTCTTTCACCGTGGTGGGGATAGGCCACTCCCGTACCACCGCAGTCTTCTCTGGGTCTACGGACACTCCCTTCTGGCTCACTACATGGCCCAGATACTTCACCTCCCGTCTAAAGAGCCGACACTTCTGGGGCTGCAACTTAAGTCCGTGATGATGGAGCCGATCAAACACTTGCTCGAGGTGGGTTAAATGACTGTCAAAATCAGAAGAGTAAATAATTACATCATCAAGATAAATCAACAGGTAATCGTGGACCCGCTCCCCCAGACACCGCTGCATGAGGCGCTGGAAGGTAGCGGGCGCATTACAAAGTCCAAACGGCATCCGCTCCCACTGGAAAAGCCCCATCGGTGTTACAAAAGCAGTCTTTTCTTTATCTCGGGGGTCCACCTCAACCTGCCAGTAGCCGCTGGCAAGGTCAAGGGTCGAATACCACAATGCCTTCTTCAAGCCTGTCAAAGATTCCTCAATGCGAGGGAGGGGAAATGCGTCTTTGTGGGTCACGGCATTAAGTTTCCGATAGTCAACGCAGAACCGCCAGGTACCATCTTTCTTTTTCACTAGTACCACTGGAGCGGCCCAGGGGCTGGAACTCTCGGTCACAATCCCACTAGCCAACATCCCCTGCAGCAGGGTGCGCAGCTCTGAATACAGACTGGGTGGAACTGGCCTGTAGCCTCCCCACTGGGGGGCCTCACCAGTGGAGATTGGGTGCAGCACTGCACTGGTCTGCCCAGTAGTCCTCCTCATGGGCGTGAACACACATGTCCATCTCCCGCAGCAGGTTGGTCAGTTTGCTTTGTTGGTCCTCCGTCACACCCCTCTCCCTGGAGGGACATGGCGGGATGGTTATGGTCGCCCTCAGCTCTCACTGGACGTACGTCGACCTCGACTTCACCTCCCCCCACAGGCCGCAATACCAGCTGTTTCTGGCCTTGAACATCAGCGGGGTCTATCTGCGTGACCTGGGCCAACGGCTTGCGGGGGGTAGCTCCACAGGGTAGGGGTGTGGATTGCATACCCGGAGGGGAGTTTGTCTGCCTTTAATTGCACAACTGACCGGCCTATTCTCCACTCCCTCTCCTCTCCCCCCAGATCTTCTACCACTACACAGCAATTGGGGAGCCCTTTGGCCTGAGGCACAAAAGCCCATACTACCATTTCTGTCTGGGAGCCGGATGATGGCCTGCTGGCTGCAGCGTGCTGTTCCCTGGAACTCAGTACTCCGGGCTGGCTGCTTGTACACAGCTGGCAGAAGTGAAAGGCCTTCTCCCATGCTTGACCTGCCTCTCTACGTGGGAGAGTGGATTTAAAAGCAGTCAGACCAGGGTGAGTGTCTTTGAGAAGGGCCTCCCAGCAGTAAGTAATCACATTCATTCCTAAAATGCCATAGTCCCGATTGAAGGCAGTCATCTTTCACTATCACAACCCCTTTGCAGGCACCACTACTCCCCAATCTGGAAATCTAGAATGGCGATCCAATATAGGGTAGGTTAAGTCCGACACGCTTTTAAAGTCAACCAAGGAATCTCTTTAGCATCATGGACCTGCTCTTGCACATAATGCTGGAACAATGACTGGCTAAACAATGTCACCTGCGAGCCTGTGTCAAGAATGCAGGGGATATTTCTCCCCTGCACTGTAATCTCCACTTCTGGACACTGTCCAATAAAAGCGGGCTTAAGGGGGGTTTCAGTCTGGGTTCCCTGGTCAAAAATCCTGGGACGGGGCTGATCGTTGTGGGCACTCCCTCTGCATATGTCCAGGCCGGTCGCAGTGCAGGCATATTGGCCGCCCTTGGTCGTCCCACCTCAGTGCTCTCTCGGCGCCGACGGGGGTGGATCCATGGTCTCCCACCGCCACGATTCCTAGCACCCGCAAGGCCAGACTGTGCTTGGGGGTTGACTTGCTCGAAACTGTTGCCGTATTTCACCTAAGATGCTCTCCTTGAGTGTGTCGATCTGCTCCTTCACCTCTGACAACACCTCCGCCTTCAGAGTCTCTCGGATCTGTTGCCAATCCTCTGTAGTCTTGGCTGGCGCGGGGGCTGGTGAGGGCGTGTAGGTCCGTCTAGTGCTGGCCTCTTCAATGCTGTGGTTCTGCTCCTGCTCCACGACCTTGGCTTCTCTGCTCACCTCTGAGAACGTCATGGTGGGGTTCCTCCTTAACAGCTTCTGCAGCTCTGCCTGTAGTGGACCGGAGCGAAGACCCGTCACCAACTGGGACCGCATCATCTCATCGTCGTTCGCGTCACCCACCGGCCTCTCCTCCTTACTCCGCCACCTGGCAAGACATTCACGAAGACGTAGGATAAATGCCCCCACCTCCTCCCCAGCCTGTTGCCTGCAGGTGAAAAAACGGGCCCGCAGCTGAACTACAGTGACTTGCTCCCCATACACCTCTTCCAGGGCTTTAAAGATCTTTGTTGGGCTGTCACGGTTGTCAGGGGTGAGTAGCAGGATTTCTCTTCTCGCCTCCCCTTGTAGAGCACTCAACACAAAGTCAACTTGCTGGGCCTGACTTAGGTTTTGGGCTCGAATGAATGTCTCAATTTGGAAGCGCCAATCTGCTAAACCTGTCTGTTTATCTTTGTCTCCAAATTTAGGCACCCAGGGCCCACCCAAGAACCATGGCATCATAGCCACATTACTAGCCTCTCTCGGTGGTGCCTCTCCATCCATGTTGTCTGTGTCAAAGGTGGATCCTGCCGACTACGCCAAAATAATGTCGTTCTTAATTATGAAAACATGTAGGCCTAGCTTATAGCCTTCACTTGGCCTCTGTTTTACAGCTAACAAGAAACAGGTGTCTTCGAACACTAGGCCTACTGTAGGAGGAAAGGCACCAGAGTGTTTTACAGTAGCAGAGGAGTTGGCCATCGCAAATAATAGTGGAAGGTCGATTATGGAGGGGGTTGAGGGAGGCATTCGGTCGGATTCTGGTGCTGTGGAAATGTGTAGCCTTTATGTGCAGGGTACAGTAGGCTAATATGACATTCAATTCAACAAGTTTGTTAAAATGGTGATTTTTATTTATTAGGCCTACTGTAGGCTATGTCCGATTTATTTTAGGCTATTCTTGCTCAGATGTTCAGCATACTGTAGGCCTATGTCCGATTTATTTTTAGGACATACAGTATTCTTGCATCACCCGATTGAATACATGAATGTCCGCGTCACGGGCATTGCTATGAGGCGTCTTCCTAGATCATCTGACAAAGATAACGAATTCCCTCGGCTGACAATCTATATCTTCATAGAGAATATCATCCGGGTAGGCTATATATATTTTCTGGCGGTCTCTAAAACCCCTCGCCCTGCGAAGAGAGTGCCTCACGATTTGCGCTCCAATGTCATATGGATCATCCAGGTACGCCGACATGTCTCGGGAGAAATTGTTAGTGGAGGGGTGGTACTTATAAAGGGTGTGGTTAACAGAAACCTCAGGTTAACCAAGAACATAACCTGGTCATAGCAGGTTTGAGATGCAGCGTAAATTGCCATGGCAGCATACCTCTGTTAAAACCTATCCACCTTTCGTAGTACGGGTTAATCGGGAAGTTACGCCACACGTGATCAAGTTACTCTCGAAGTTACCCAGATAAGCCAGTAACCCCGCTTCGTAGGACAGGCCCCTGTTCTCTCCCTCCATTCTCCACTGTGCCTGTTCTGCTTATCCAGGACCAAGGATGCAGAGGACAAGAAGGGTGTGCGATATATGACTGGAATGGTCAGATAAGATCATTTTTTAGGTTTGAGGTCCACACGATGGGGCCCTTACACAAACGGAGTTGTGTTGATCCAGCATCTTCCACACCTCCCATAACACTCCCGACTCCAGCCAAATGTTGCATCCTCCTTACCATGTCCCTCTTATAGGTCTACAGAGTCGGAGGGCTACCCATCCATTGTGTCTTTTGTGTTCACACACAAGTGTTGTTCAAACTTGAAACTGAAATTAAAGCAGGCAGCTCACTGCGCCGGAATTAGTGTGTGCTTCACCTCACTGTGTGTTCACTGTGTGCAGTGTGTTTCACTAATTCACCGATTGGGTTAAATGCAGAGACCAAATTTCCCTCACGGGATCAAAAAAAAAGTATATATACTATATATACTATATACTGTAGGCCAAAATCAAAACACTGGTGAACGTTCTCAAGACTACCAGACGCGAGCCTCTTCTGGGTTGCCAGATGTAATGAAGACTTAGCTAACGTTAGTTGACCTGCAGCTGCTTTAATGTTTCTCCAACCATGACCCAGCTACACATTACGGAAACAGTGAAAACAAAAAATACCTCTCTAAACAACGTAACATATTTAGCTGAAGTTAGAGATGCAGATGAAGTTTAGCCTAGGCTACCTGTCGTGGAGAAATATGGCCAGCTCTGCGTCAGACGTGATATTCTTCGTTTTGACGAAGACGTCACCATCTCAGACAGTTGGCCATTGCTAATTTGGCAACACAAATAGGAGGACACGCCAGCCCATTATTAATACGCTATTCAAGAAATAATCGTTCAAAACATTAATGAAAATTCCAAGAGATTTTTCATGGGTTTTTACGGGTTATAGTAATGTTGTCAAATAAGCCATTACTTCAATTCATTGTGTTTCCTTACTCTCTAACAACATATGGTGATAATTTTTGGAATGGTTACAATTTATTTTCCATTATTTCCTACATACTGGTCTTTTACAGTTTTTTCTGAATGCTTAAACACATTTTTTGTAACTATGGCTTTTTTTGCAAAACTCTACACACAAATGAAAAAACCACTCACTGAGTTCGCAAAACTAAAAGCACAAACACTGCTTTGCACTCAGTTTGCAATTTTGTAACACACACTTTGCACAACTGTAGGCACAATGGCTATTATTTACACTATTTTGCCAACTCTCTGGCACACTTTCTCATGTGAAAACTGTTTTAGATAATTAGTTCACTTTGCAATCAGCCTAAGCACTATAAATAAGCCACAGGAAATGTACAATGGGTACGATGGAGTGAGCAGGAAGAGTGAGAAGAGAAAAAAACAGACAAAAAAACAGTCTACATGTGGGGATATTGTCACGTCAGGCCTGGATCGTCATTCCAGAATATATTTTTCCGGTGCCTTGGACTAGGACATTGCATGTGATGTAGACAGAATTTTGAGAGAGCGACCCGATGTAGACTGATTTGTTTTGTCTCAGTGAAATGCTATTTTGTGTTTTGACTTGGAAAAACACACTTGTGTTTGTTTTGATGTGTGTAAATAAACACTAATACTTGAAGTTAGGATCCCTGTATGTTTACAGAACTATGACAAAGTATGACCTCAAACTGACATAGTCTACCTTGTGCACAGAGAAAGCAAAAGCCAGATGTGTTTTTATTCATACCATCTGTGTGTTGTTGGCACATTGTGTGCTTACTATTGTGATGGCTTGTGTTTACTGTTAGATCACGAAAACACCATTTTTCTGAAGGTGTGAAGAGTTAAACAAGGTGTGTTAGCTTTTTGCAAGAGAACTACAATGTTTTGCTGATTGGGTGAGAGGTTTTGCCATTTGTGTGTAGAGTTTTGCAAAAAAAGCCATAGTTACAAAAAATGTGCTTAAGCAATCAGAAAAAACTGTAAGCATACAATCTCATTCTCTTAAGACTACATATCCTGTTTCACTGCTTCCTCTATCCACAACTGTTTCAAATTAAAAGTCCCATCACAATAATTCACTGTTAAACAATTTAACCATTTAAACTATCCACTTATTTAACTGTTCAGCCATTCCAACTATATTAACCCTCTAGGCGCCACGGTCGAGTTTACTCGACAAGATGCGGTACTGAATAAAACGGCCGATTTAGTCAAATAAGGTGTCATATTTCGTTCGACCTCCACTCCACTAGATGGCAGACATGTCATACGTCATCCCCGAGTCCGAAAAAGGTCATGCTTTAAACAAAACTTTTGAGCTACAGCGCATTGAATCAGTGCGTGCAATACCGGAGCTAGTGTGCGTGTGAGCCAGTTTATCAGAGCGATATTGTCAACGTCAGCGAGTATTTGCATTAGATTATCGTCTAATGGCATCAAAAAAGTTTACCCGAAATGAAGTGTTGGGTCTTCTATTCGCGGACCATGATTCTGATGGGGAATATCTGCCTTCAGAAAATGACGGTGATTCGTTTAGTGAGGCTTCAGATGCGTCCCTGCCTTGCAATGATGCAGCTGGACAAAGTGAGAGTTAGCTTACACCAAGCACAAACGTTGAATTGTTTGCCCAATGTCAGTGGTGGGAATAAAGTTTCACGGGGTCGGAGTGTTCATTGGGAAGTTAGCAGGGTGTTAGTGATGTGGCGAACGAGGCTGGAGGTAATGTCCATGTAGCGCTAGCTTCTGTCTTCTGAGCGTGTGCCTCTCCTCCGCAATCGCGGCGACAATGCGATGGTGGAGCCTTTGTCTAATGCCACTGGGTATGTTAGGCGAGGTCGAAGTGCTCATAGGACAGTTAGGGGGAACGAGTGGCAGTGTGGGGAGTCGCAATGAGAATGACAGTAGGCCTAGTCCGAGCTGCGCAAATTCTCTCCACTTGGCGCGCGTGAGGCAGATCTGGCCATGCTGCTCGCATGGTGGAGGTGGTGACACGGGGCAGTGGAGCCATTAGGTCATGCATAGTCTATCACAAGATGATGGGAATGCCGGCCCTGTATGGATAGGGATAGGGAGTCATTATCTCTACAGCAAAAGGCCTGCTACATAAAAAAAAAAAATGTCAGCCATTTATTAGTAATGATTTACACTGTTGATTTGCTATCTATTTCCCTGATCATTTAGGACATACACTATGTGTTCCTTTTTGTGTGTTCATGTCCATGTCCTCAACAAAAACAACAAAAAGAAAAAAA
Organism: Alosa alosa; assembly: GCF_017589495.1. Taxonomy (NCBI): domain Eukaryota; kingdom Metazoa; phylum Chordata; class Actinopteri; order Clupeiformes; family Clupeidae; genus Alosa; species Alosa alosa. Next base: position 32,103,254 of record NC_063206.1, on the reverse strand, counting down.
ATACTAACATTGTCTCTTGTCTTGTCTCGTCATCTCACTCCTGATCTGTGCCTTGCCGTGGCAAATGAGCTTTTGAACTAAACAGGTCTTGTCTACTTGTGTTTGTGTGTCATCTGAATAATATATATGTGCCCCATACATGGAATCAGAGTGCCTACTGTATGTAGTAAATGGAAAATCTCTACAGCAAAAGGCCAGTCTACCGCTACATGCATTTGGTTTGTTTCTGCCATTTATTAGTAATGATTTACACAGTTTGTTCACTACTTACTATTTACCTGAGCATTCAGTATTGTGCAATATAGCATACAGAAGGTGAGGGACATTTTGGGGGGAAAGAAGTGGTGCATTTTATCATTCAAACATGCGACTTTTCATGAAAATTCTATAATCCAAGATGGCCGCCACCATATGATGTCATAATATGCAAATTAGATATAAATATTTAATCTCTACATAAACTTTGGGTCATCCTTAATATTTCTCTAATTTACAGAAAGTCTCTATCTCTTATCACTTTTAAGAAATAGCCTTTTGAAATGAAGATGAAAAAACCTCTGGCGCCTAAAGGGTTAAACCACCACCTACCTAGCAACCAACATAGCAACCACCTCAAGTACCCTAGCAACAGCCTAGCAACCCCTTCCACAGTTACAACCTAGCAACAGCCTAGCAACCACCTCAAGTACCCTATTAACAACCTAGCAACCATGTCAAATACCCTAGCAACAGCCTAGCAACCACCTCAATTACCCTAGCAACAACCTATCAACCACTTCCATGATGACAAACTAGCAACCAACATGTTTACCCTAGCAACCAGCATAACTACCCTAGCAACAGCCTAGCAACTTAGCTAAGTAACATGGTTAACTTATTAGCATAACTGCTAGCAAACATTAGCTAAGTTAGCTAAGTAACATGGTTAGCATAGTTAGCATGTCAGCATTGTTAACATACCTGCTAGAAAACATTAGCTAGGTTGGCTAAGTAACATGGTTAGAATAGTTAATATTGTTAGCATTGCTAACATAGTTAGCATTATTAGCATAATTGCTAGCAATAAAGCTCTTTCTTGGAATATACATGTTCCTGGCAAATTTCCCTTTCCTCAATAAATTCATTCGTGTCCTTGATGGTAATAATAGTAGCCTAGTAGCCTATGTAGGATAATAATAGGCTATAACATAATATCATCGGAATATGAAAAAAAAAAAAAAGACCCAGGATGACCAATGGTGACAAATCTGCGAACCAATCACGGGTGATTTTTCATTCAATACCGAGTAAGGAAATTCAACCCAGGCACGGTTTTATGCAAGCAGCACGGATCTCATCCATGAGTGGTCTGACTCGGAAAAGTCGGTCATGCTCCAGAGTGTTCTTCTTCCCATCATTCTCCTGGTCCTTCTCTGGATCACTCATGTGGATGTTCCACATCAGTGACTGGAAACCGATTCACGTCATGAGGGATGCAGGAAAAGGCACACTGACAACACTGTCCCGCCTCCAGTAGTCCTGGATACTTGGCAGTTTCACCAGCGAGGTATACAGCAGCAGCTCCACAAAGCTGTAGAACTCTTCTACATTTTCACATCATTCCACATGTAACTTTTGTCCGCAGCGTTTTGCGTAGCATACTTGTTCGTGTTGATGCACAGTATGTTGACCACTACCAGAGAGAAAAATAACTGGAACAAGTTGAGGGCAGATTGCACCAGTGTAGTGTCCTCCTGTACACCGGGAGTCCTCAGTGGCCTTAACCTGAGGGATGGTGGCGCGGTGTCCAGGTCATCCTCAGTTTCCAGCTCTGGCAATTGGGAACTGGAATGAGACTGGTTGTTCCTCTAAGACAATGGCCTTAATGAACACGGCGCCGTTTCCCGCTGCTCAGAACTGTACGCCTTGATGAAGCTTGATGAAACTTTCTCAAAATACATCCGAATGACATGATTTTGATGTCAACTCAACGTATGTACTCCCAATCATCCATAAATTGATCTAAAGTGCATTTTACTCCGGATAATTCCTTTAAGGCGCCAGTGGTAGCACTCAAAAAACTGAAATTTGGGAGAGCTGATGTCGTGTGGGGTTTTTCTCTGTGTATTTAAATATCTGTATGGCTGAAATGTATATTAAAGAAGCCCTATGCAGGTCTGGTTATTCCTTCGCTGTTTCTAGGTTTTCGCCTGATTTGGGCTCGCATTTTTCACGACATAGCTCCCCCTGCAGCTTCGGTAGCAAATTACTGCTGAGCTAAACACCCACTAGCTAGCGAGCTAGTCATCAAAAAACCAAGCTAAACACATACAGGGACGGAGGGGATATAGGCTATCAGTTTTTTCCTAATAGCCTACCCTACTAAGCATCTCTTAGATTTCGCTAATGAGTGTTGTACAGGCTTCCTACACATTTCCTGCGGCTGGGGCCACAGTACATTTTTCTGACCATATTCTAGACATTGTCAATGGAGCGTTCTACTAGCATTGTGAAGAGCTGTATAATAATGTTTATTATTAACTTGGTAGCCCTTGGATACTTTTCGTTGGGGGAAGTGCTGTGTTGGAAGGTGCACTCACATTTTTAGTTCTCTGTAGATACAGCATAGCCTACATATGTTGGAGACTAGTGCACTGCTGGTAGAGGCCTCAGAAATCACCATAAACAATATTATTTGTTTGCAATAACAGTTTATCAGATAATGCAGTATCCATGTCTTCGTATCTTTTACAAAATCAAAAACGTCTACCAGTGTTTTAGCCGAAAATAGCAGAGCTACGCAAACATACCATGTGCACAATTTGGTTTTGGTACCAGGGTCCCCTTGTGGGAGAATTTTTTTTCTGAGGACCCCCATTCAATTGTATCTTGATAATGTGGACTGACAGTTAAGCTACACAACAGTAGGAATGGTTCATTATGACCTGAGTGAAGTGATTAGTACTGTAGATGCAATAGTCTGGAAACACAAATATTTCTCTATACCCTTGTTTCTTTTTTCCATACTTATCCAGACCTGGAAATTACTAAAATCAAATTCCATACTTTTCCAGGTTTTCCATACTGCGTAGGAACCCTGGTTGTAGGAGATATTGACGGCACAATAATTTTTACAAAAGACCAGAAAACAATGTTAAGGCATTTGTGGAGAAGAAGGATAGTTTGTGTGTTCTTTCTACATCTCATGGTAAGCTATTTTGTTGCTCTGATTGGTTAGGTCTATCCAATTGAGTGCAGAGGCATTTCCCCCCTCGCTTGAAACACGCCCCATAATTACGTCCCAATGGAGCAGTATCAGACTCATATTCTGACTAGAATTTGAGTATGACAACGTCAGGCTAATGCCAGACATATTTTGGTCGAAATGCGCAGAACTGGCCCCACAGCCATCAAGAAACCAAGCTAAACACATACAGGGCTCACAATAAAGCGGTCGAGCAAACACATTGTTCAAGAGACTATCAAACCACATTACAAAAACAAAGTTCACCCAAGGGTAGGCTACTTACAATTTCAGCAGCAACAAAGCCAAGTCGGAGTCCATTTTGCAGTCTTCTTAGAAACTACAATCTGACTACATTTTCGAGGCCTTCCGCTGTGTCACATCCGGATTTCTTCTGTCCGGGACCAGAAAGTTGCATATTCGTTTTTTCCGCGGAGAAGCACTAGGGGGAGACGAAGCACCCACCAAACGACCCAAAAAGTGTTGTAGAACCATCAGAACGACTCTCAACCTGAATAATTAAGGTCATTTTTGCTAAAATTGTTGCATAGGGCTTCTTTAAGATGTACACCTACTACATGTATGGTGAATCACCCACACACAGAACTCACCCCCACACACACTCACTCACTACAGCCTTGGATGCAAAAGCTAAATATTTGACGTACTCTGTGAAAATAAATCCTGGGTTTAAAGACATCAGTAATATGAATGCTGTCTTCATTACTATAAGTAATTCCAATAATTTAATCTGATTATAATGCAGGATATGTTTTTTTTTAATATTTGAATACATTGTTGAATTCATATCTTTGAACAGATATGAAGAGAAGGGTGTTGGATTCTCTGGTTGTTGCGTTGTGTTTTAGTTCTAATGTCTGTATTGAAGATGGTCAATAAAGCTTGACGGCAGGATCAGGATCGGCGATTAGATGATGATTTATTGTAGATGGTACAACAATGAATAACAGAACACAGGCTAAGTCTCAAACAGTAAAACTGTGCAGAGTCTAACAGTTGTGGTTGTTATTAGAAGCGGCTGCTGAGCCTTCCGACAGAAGATGCTCCTCGGGTCGCTTCCTCGATCCGTCTCCGTGTCAAAACCTAAGACAAAGCCTGTTATACTAAAACATACAAACGTCAATCATGCCAACGTGGCAGGTGCCAACCAGTGTACAAAAAACGGCTCTAGCCAGATGGAGATACTAGCCCGAACAGGCCGACATGCTGTCTCCCTCGACCCATGTTATCACTGATGTTCCTCGGATGTTCCTAAACATCGGCCTGTATGACCTTCTTGCTGGTACACAGGCCTAAGGCACAGTTATGTACAATAATATGGACCTCTCCCTGTTGTATACTACACACAGAAGTAACATATGAACACATCAGAATACAGTGAGAATACCCCAGAATTCTACAAGGGTAACTACAAACATTTAGACTGATGTCTACCATCAAGAATAGAAAAACTCAGGGAACCCAAGTGCTACGCAATGTTTAGTGGCATGCTGTTTTACACTTTTGTGATTTTTAACTGTGACAGGGAGTCTATACCATCTCTGCATTTGAAGCACTCTGTTCGTGTAGCATAAGACTAGTTTTAGAAGACTGGTCTAATTTTGTTTTAAGGTACACATTGCTATCACGCCTGGTGCAGCCAGTTCCATCGATTATAGTGGAATCTAATTGTTGCAGTATGCTACACGCTGGGAACGTTTTAGTTACATGCCCTGTGTAGCCTCCCTGTAATCCTATATGTGATTTACCTATAGCCTTAAACTGTGTTTGGTTGTTTGTGAAATGCATTTAATACACGGTTTTGCAATATCTGATTGTTATGTGATGTGATTTATCATATGGCATGACGCCATATCATGTGGAGTGACATTAAGAAATGATGACAATAAAAATTCTTTTTGGGTATAAATCATCATAGAAATCTCAATGGAACAGATTGACTCACATAAGAAAATTATACCCATCACACATATGACCATTTTAGTCACTAATACAACAAATTAATAAATCCAATATAAAATCTAAATGACCATACATATTTCTGGGAATGTAAGAGTCAGTACAACAGGACTCAGTGATTTCCATGCCTAATATCTTCACCCTAATATGTCAACCACACGTTTATGTGTTGAAGTGTGTGTGTATGTTCAAGTATGTTTGCAAGTGTATGTCTGTCGGTGGAATGGTTGGGGATAGTTAAAAGCAGGGTGACGGACCAGTCCTACCTGGTTATTTACCATTGGTCTTCATCCCTTTATATCACATCAATTTCCCTTGATGCTCTAAGTCCCACAACCAACATCACACACTGGGCCCAGAAAATTTAATCTTCCCCAATCGCCATCATGGCACTCCATCTTGCTAGGTTGACAGCCACAAGGATAATTAATTAAACAATTTGGATGGGAATATCGACTAAACAAACCTATTAATCATATGAAAAGTCAATAGCCATGGACACATTCAATCATGTCCAAACCAATGATTACTCCTCTCAAAACACAATCATTATTTTCCAAGAGCTTCCTCTACATTAAATTTCTGTCAGGTCCCTACAAGTCAGCTGGTTGATGGAGGATGCTATGCTGGGTTTTGCCAAGGAACATTTATCGTTTTGGAGAGGTAGTTTGTTTTGTTAGGATCATAACGCTGTGTGTTTAACTAGACTGTGACCAGGAAATTAAGACTCCTGATCCATTATATAATTTGTCTTAAATCTTCCAACCTTTCTGAGGAGCTTGCTCTCTCTCTCTCTCACACACACACACACACACACACACACACACACACACACACACACACACACACAAACTCATAGACAGAATACTAACAAGTAGGATGTTGATAATTAAATCTAAGCAGTGGTGTAAATGTTTCACACGAACATTAGATGAGATATTTATAATGTATCGAAAAAGGGGTTGCAATTGCACAAACATAGAAACAATTGGAAACAAATGTGGAAAGAAGGCGGTGCGCACAGTCACAGCGGCTCAGAGCTCTCCCTATTTGTGCCTTCTTTTTACATTACATTACATTTGGCTGACGCATTTTTAACCAAAGCGACTAACAACATGGTGAACAGTTTAAGCTTTTTAAAGCAATTCTCTAAACAATTCTAGGACAATTTAAAAAAAAAGTGTAGTGCAATAAGAATAAGTTCATCAGTGAGTGCTGTTTTTATCGAGAGTCAGTTCTAGTCAGGTGGTCAGTGCAAAACTAGTTGTAAGTAGTGCTACGAGAGGAAATGTTCTCTGAAGAGCTGGGTCAGGAGTTCAGGACTCAGCCGCCAGGGTTTAAAAAATATAAATTGGATTTTTACATGAAAATTTCAAAAGGCCATGGCTTGCAAGTGGTCAGAGATAAAGTCCTACTGTAAATGTGGAAATCATTGAGTATAACCAGAAGTTTATGAAGGGGGTAAATTTACTCATCTAATTGGTATATTATGACGTCACTGGATGGCAACCACTGTGAATTATGCACATTTCAGTAAATACTAGATGTTGAACATATTTGAGCAGTTTTACTTTCTTTTTTTGCCATTTCACCGACATAACAAATGAACAGGAAAACAGTCACATGTAAACCAACAATAGTAAACCATTACTATAATCACAAACCCTATGCTACTATACAATAAAGTAGCCTGGTCAAATCAGTTCCATATCGCGGGTGACTTTGAAGTTCTTCAGAGCCCTATTTTTACAACCCCTGCTGTCTATACCACGTCCATTAAGGACACTATCATCACTACTGTCACTGGCACCTCCAGCTATGTTGGGCAGAGGGTCGAAATAAGCATGGTATGCTTAGTGGACACTGTTGAAAAAGACGCACCTCCATTCACAGACGCTCTGTGACTATCAGTCAATAGACGATCGATCATATTCTCCAAAAGGCAGATATTCTCCTTCAGAATCAGAATAGGTGAATAACAGATCCAAGACTTCATCACACGTGATTTTTTATTTTCAACATTTGGTGTATTTCTGCTTCAATTTGTGCAAAACTATGGCCCGCATCGCTTCCGCGTTATGGAGGAAATGCACGTCTTCTTCGTGTGTTTCTCGCGTGTTTTTCGCGAGCTTCCTGAAAACTTTGAAAAAAAAGTTTGAGCTTGAATCGAAGCTCTGGGTGTCTGCCAACTAGTGGTCAAGAGTACAAATGAGATTTTGGCAGGGCTACACGTTGTTCGTCTGTGGAGCGCAATGGTCTGGAGGTAGCATATGCCTGTATGAGGGCATTCAGGTAAGTTGGAGAAGAACCGGAGACTACTTTGTAGGCAAGCGTTAGAGACTTGAATTTGATGCGAGCAGCCATAGGTAGCCAGTGTAGCTGTATGAGCAGTGGGGTAACATGTGCCCTTTTGGGTTGGTTGTAGACCAGAGGAGGGGGGGCTCTGCATCTATGTGCATGAAGGTTGGTGATTGAATGTCGTCCACATTATTGCAGGGGACTTTAATAAAGCAAATCTCAAGACTGTTATAGACAATGGAGCGACTGGTCTTGTGCATACTCAGACCCCTGGTAGGCCAATGGTTTGTTCATAGTAAATAAGCCTATCCAAAAATATGTTTGTAAGTACATGATTTATACTTAATAAATAATGAAATAACCGCTTATAAATGAAATAATTTCCCCATTATAAACCAATTGCAAACTATTACAAAATGCTATGGTCATCATTTGTAAAGCATTGCTCCAATGTTAATTTTCATAAATAAAGTATTTGTACACACAGTTATAAATGCAAATGGGCAACCGTGGCCTACTGGTTAGAGCTTTGGACTTGTAACCGGAGGGTTGCCGGTTTGAACCCCGACCAGTAGGAATGGCTGAAGTGCCCTTGAGCAAGGCACCTAACCCCTCACTGCTCCCCGAGCGCCACTGTTGATGCAGGCAGCTCACTGCGCCGGGATTAGTGTGTGCTTCATCTAACTGTGTGATCACTGTGTGCTGAGTGTGTTTCACTAATTCACAGATTGGGATAAATACAGAGACCAAATTTCCCTCACGGGATCAAAAGAGTATATATGTCTTATACTACTTAAATGGTTTGTTCATAGTAAATAAGCCTATATCTAAAATATGTTTATACATTATTGTAAAATATGTTTATGAATGATTATTGTTACTTAATAAAGTATGCAATAATATTTGGTAACACTTAACATAATAACTACACACAATTCATCATTTATTAAGCCTTTGTTACTTATTAGTTAATGGTTTGTTCATCATTAGTAATTTCTTGTTCATACATAATTTATCATCAGTAAAGCATTTGTTCACAGTTATAAATGTTTTTTTCATAGTAAATAAGCCTATCCAACAAATATGTTTGTAAGTACATGATTTATCCTAAACAAATAATGAAACAACCACTTATAAATGAAATCATTTCCCCATTATAAACCAGTTGCAAACTATTACAAAATGCTTAGTTCATCATTTGTAAAGCATTGCTCCTATGTTAATTCTCATAAATAAAGTATTTGTACACACAGTTATAAATGGTTTGTTCATAATAAGCCTATATCTAAAATATGTTTGTACATATGTTATATGTACATATTTTATAAACCACTACCTAATACTATGAATCAGTGGTCTCCAAACTTTTTCTTCTGAGGGCCAGCTCACTATGCCTGGCTCTAAGAGAGGGCCAGAGACTCGGAGTATATCAGTAACCATAAATAGCTTAGTGCTGTAAACAGCAGCAGTCTACCTTAGTTGAATATTCCATTACATTTAATCATAGGCTACTGCAATTTAATACCATTGTTAGCTGTGTTTATATTGCCATCATGCCATATCAGTGTAAAATGTATCTCAAATGAAATATTCAAAATGTGTGAACTCTGAACTCTGTGTCTTTGCATACACAGCTCAAGTTGTGAACCAGCAATATCCTACAAATAATTTAAAGTTCTCAAACTATGAGAGTTTTATGAAGTGCTGGCAAAAACATCTGAAATGACCACTTTCACTCACCTGATGAGAACTTTGTGAATTGTGAATTTGTATGAACATTTGAACGAGTGAATAAAACATAGAAATAACTATCCCAGAAAGTCACAGAAATATGACTTGAATAGAAGTTAGTTATTAGCAATTAATTGATAAACTTTTAGAATACTTTGAGCACTGATGCAGTCAGCATAGGCCTCTTACATTGTTTGCAGGTAGGCCTACATTTCATTCCGTTTTCGATGGCAAACACGAAACAGCGCCAAAACAACTACCAGTGGACAAAAAGAGTATTACATGTGTACTGTTAAGACTCGCCATAGAGAATGAATAGGGGAAATTACGGAGGTTATAGTTTGACGATGTCGTACTCCCATGCGGGGCAGATGCTATATACCACAGACATGTTTTGGGGGGCCACCCAAAATGAGGTGGCGGGCCGTAGTTTGGGGACCACTGCTATAAATCATGATAAACACAGGAGTTACAAGAGGTTAGTTGATGATATTTTATGAGCTTATCGAAAGTGAGGACTTTCTCTGCCTTGCAACACATTTTCAAATGAGTTGTAAAGATTACATTCACACTCATTTATTTAGCAGACAAGCGACGTACACATGTCAATTAAATTGAATCCCATTGACACAACAGTTAAAGCCAGGAATCAAACCCCCAACTTTTCAGGCTACTGCATGCTAGTCCAACTCCTTATCCACTACACTACCTTGGCCCAGATGGGAACACCTACGACTAGGCAAGAGTTTCTGTTTTCTTCTACTACACACTGTTAAGCATTTATTAAACATATGTAAACTATTATTAAAAACTCTATTCTTCGTTTGTAAAGCATTATTGCTACATTAATTCTCAACTGTAAATCATGTTTACACACAGTTAAAAATGGTTTGTTCATAGTAATCACGCATATCTATATTACATTTTTGAATTGACAGTTGTAATACCACTGGGCAGAGGTAGTGTAGTGGATAACGAGCCAGGTTAGCATGCAGTAACCCATATAGTTGGGGATTCAAACCCTGGCGTCCACCAATATGGCCTTGCCCTTTAATTTCATTGACATGTGTACAGTAATTCGCTTTGGGTGAGTGTCTGCTAAAAATAAATGCAAAAGTAAACTTTATAACTCATTTGTAAATGTGTTGCAAGGCATAAAACGTCCTCACTTTAGATGAGCTCACAAAATATCATTAACTAAACACTTGTAACTCCTGAGTTAATCATGAATTATAGTATTAACAAGTGGTTCATAAAATATGTATCCTCAGCTGTTAAAGACCTGGCGTTATCCTATCATTTTTGTGTGTTCTTTGATGTGTCTACTGTGGGCAGTGCTTCGACTTGGCCAGCTTCACTCGCGGTCCGCGCGTGGGATCACGCTGTATCACGCGACTTTAATTTGTATTTTTCCAGTGAGACGCTGCAACAACCCAAACAACCGGTAGATGGCTCAAGTGAGCAGCGTGTCTGGAAGCCTGGAAAACCCTACACAGACTTCACTACAGACTTTAGCAGACTGGTTTAGAAATAATTTAATAGCCAGAAATATGCCTGCCCTGCCCTAATAAAGAAATATTTGGTTAACTGCAAGTAAAACCCTGTTTGCAGCCGTAGAATAAACGCAGGACAAATTAAACATTCTGGTTTTCTCCGAGTGCAACGATGATAGACAGACATCATTTGGACAAAATATAGAGCATATTAACCTCCGTTGCTCAGCCAAATGCCTTCCTGTTAAGTCCTGTTATCACGGAGTTACAGGCGATAAGCGATTTTTGATGGTCACAAGTTTACTTCATTAGCGGGTTATTTTTTTGATTATTAAAGAGTGTTTTTCATTTAAAGGTTTGACTTCGGGGTTATTCAAGTAGAGCATTTAGTGCTCTTCCCAATCCCAGACGTTCACATTGCATGTTTGTTTGTAATGGATGCAACCGCAAGATAGGCTACGCGTTTGACGGCAATGAGTTGTTAACAGACATGAACCAAGACATATGGGGCAGCCGTGGCCCACTGGTTAGCACTCTGGACTTGTAACCGGAGGGTTGCCGTTCGAGCCCCGACCAGTCGGCTGCGGCTGAAGTGCCCTTGAGCAAGGCACCTAACCCCTAACCCCTCACTGCTCCCCGAGCGCCGCCATTGTAGCAGGCAGCTCACTGCGCCGGGATTAGTGTGTGCTTCACCTCACTGTGTGTTCACTGTGTGCTGTTTGTGTTTCAATAATTCACTGATTCTTATATATACTTATACTTACATATAGCCCAGCAGCAATCTAGGGACTGTTCGTTATTTATTGAAGGGGCCACCGGAGGAATTTTGAGTGCTTCAGTCAAAAGTTGCATGACCCTCCCTTGCCTGCTAGAAATTGTTCAATGACCCTCCCCTGCCAATTGTCGCTGTCTTCCGCCCGCGCTGCTTTGCGCCACAGCCACACACTGTGATAACGTTCTTAAATCAATCTTTCCCGTAGGCACAAATAATCATATGTGATTAATAATATGTCAAATAATCCCCCTGCATGCCAACTTTTTCTGTGTTTCTCACGTATTTTAACTTCCCCCCGCTGTCTTGCCGTTTTAATGTTTTCCCGTAGAATATCACATATTTTAATACTCTCATAACAGCCCTGCCATCGGGCCTGTCTCTGTGTTGCCCTGTTGCTACCCATTGCCCTTCCAACGAAACAGATGTCTTCAAATCATCGTTTTCCTTGCTTGAAGGCGAACTTAGAGTGATGTTAACCTATTTAAGTTTAACGCCGTGATTGTGGTCAGAGCACGATTCATTGGCGCTTGCATGTTCGGCCATATGTCTACGTGCGCACCTGAGGCTACTCAGCTACTAGAGAAAGAATTTCCCCTGTTTGTATGTTCACTCCAAGTTGGCCTATAACTTACCAACTCTGCACTGTAGACCCTAATTGGCTATTTATATTTTTCCCAAGCAGCTTTCAGCCATAAGGCTACTTTGAGAACATTTCCACTAATATTCAAAATGTTGAAAACTATTTCGGCATAGCCTATAAGCAGTTTAATTAAATGTAATGTTAGTTGTAAACAAACGGGCTACTTGGTGAGGCTTGGCTCACAGATGCGCCCGTGCCTTAGATGGCAAGAAAAATCTTCATGATACAGGCCTATTAACTGACCGATTCATGTTGACTGGCCCAACAAATCATACCTTCCCACCAGCTGTGACAGCTTAAAAGAAGTCGACTCTATTCACAGACCTATTCACAAACCGGTTTTGTGGCATTTTGCCTGTTTTGAAATCCTATGCGGCTACAGGAGCTTCGGTAACACTCCATAATAAGGTGCCATAATAAATAGCAAACTAGTAATTACCTAACCCTTTGTTAATATTTGTTAATTGTTACTAAAATATCTATTTGGCACAAGTTAATAGTTTTTTCATCATTAATTAAATATTAGTTGTTTGTTGTAATCTGTATGTTAATGTTTTAACAAATCTATTAACTAATATTGTATTAATATTTGTTAATAGTTAACTAAATGTCTTTTTGGCACTAATTAACAGTTATTTCTTACATCATTTAAATGTTAAATGTTTATTTACAAAATATATACTAATATAAAAGTTAATGACATATTATTATTTATCTAGCTTTTCTGATTAGCTTTGTGGAGAATTTATGGAATTTATGGTTTATGGCTTTATGGTCTTGTGGGGTGTATAAGGCACCCTACTGCCAATGGTTGGTTGTGTGAGAGTTTGCACACCTCTTCTCCCAAGTCATCCTTATTGGATACCTTTGTGGTTGGCTGTCCTGTAATTGGTGACCCTCTGTCTAGTGTTTGAAAGTAGTGTACTCTTTGCCTTTGGAAGTACTATTTGGTTGCTGCTTGAATTTGGTGAAATTCAGGGGAGGGGGTGTAACAGAGTTAGAAATGTAGTTTAGTGTTTGCATGTGATTTTCGCCGTAATTAAGCAGCTTTATTGAGATTGGTGTTTTTGGAGCCCCCTTTGGAGAAATGGTATACTGCAGCTCTGCTGCGTTTTGTCCTTGTATTGTTGCCATAGCTGATCAGAAGCGGTATGCTTTGCATAGGGTAGGTTGACTGTATAGAGCACTCTCCACTTTGTTTTAATTTTGTAACTGTAAAATGTTGTTTAAGTTGAAAACTTCGATATACCACCTGTATTATATTACTTTACATGTATTGTTAGGATTTGGGTGCAATTCTAGCAACTTAGAGAACGTTTATTAATGTTTTCATTATGACCACGAGTTCATACACACGAGTCTATCGTGACTAGCTGTAAACTCCGCTAGCAACTTTCCATGCATTCAGTGTAGTTTAGCTTAGTGCTCATGGAAAGTGCAATTCAGTCTAGCAGGAAATGAATGTACATTTAGTTTAGCATTATGTTTATGCATTACATCCGTATGGTCTACGTCTGTGAGTGTTTAGTGAGTCTCAGAATATTAATAAACTAGTTCTGTGCACCTGAACATTCCATGTCGCACGTCTCCCTTGCTAGTAGGGCTGACAGTGATGGTATAGGAATCATGCATGTAATATAGCCCATTCAACTACTTTTTATTTTGCTTCTGCAGATGCTGTTTTATGTATGCTAGTGCCTGAAGGCATGTTTTGTTTGAACTTTTCCTAAAGGAATAAATGTGATAAGCCAGTTTTGGTCTCAGTCCCTTCACCGTCTGACTAATAGTTCTATATTACTAATATATTAATAAAGCTTAACCAACAATATTATAAGGGTCCCCCATACTGATAGTTATATATTACTAATATATTAATTAAGCTTAACCAACTTTATTGCAAGCGTTTCTGGCGCCGACAAGAGTGGCGGCATGTACAAGGTAGCTCAGTGTTTTTTTCTTGAATTTCCCCTTCGGGATCAATAAAGTATCTATCTATCTATCTATCTATCTATTGTAAGGGTCCTATGGGGAGTGGTTCATATTGGGATAGGCAGAAGCACAGTTTAATAACAATTAGTTAAATAATAAGTCATTAACTTTTCTATTAACATATAGTTTGTAAATAAACATTTAACATTTAAATTATGTAAGAAATAACTGTTAATTAGTGCCAAAAAGACATTTAGTTAACTATTAACACATTAATACCATATTAGTTAATAGATTTGCTAAAACATTAACATACAGATTTTATGCAAACAACAAATATTTAATTGATGATGAAAAAACTATTAAGTTGTGCCAAATAGATATGTTAGTAACAATTAACAAATATTAACAAAGGGTTAGATAATTACTTGTTTGCTATTTATTATGGCACCTTATTATGGAGTGTTACCAGATTCTAGTGTCAGCCTCTTCATGGTTGCAAGGAGATAGGCCTTCCAGGCTGTCAGGTTTATGCAGAGAACATTTTCTTTGGTCACAATCACCACATTGTCTGGACACCAAGTCACAATTAGGTAAGCTAGAAACCCAAAAAGTTCAGTCTTGTTGTCATTGTCTCGCAGGAAGCTTTTCCAGTTAGGTGGTACTTTGGTTTTGTCAGACACACATTAGGGCTGATGGGTTCTCAGTTAATTCCAATGGCACCACCATCACCTTTGACAATTGCATTGGCCTGTTCATGGGCTTGATCAAAAGCCAATCCGGAAAACTCTGTTGGTCTTGTGGACCACAAAGTTCCCTTGCTGAAATTCATTGGCCAACTGAGGATGTGTTTGTTGTAAAGAGACCAGGTCTCTAAGGTGTTTGGAAAGCCATCCAGCATAGTTGACATTATTGTTTGCAATGAAGAAGGGGATGAGTGCAGAAAATGATTGACAATACAAAGTGAAGTTTGCTTCTCTGAAAGACCTGATCAAAGAGAACATCACCAATTGCATTGACATCACAAGCTCCCAGAATTTAAACCGTGGACTCTTCATCTGCCTCCTCTCACACCAGTCTTCCCAACTTTGTATGACCTTGATCGATATTCAAAAGAGAGAATAAATGATATTCGAGTGAGAAAGAGGATCAACGATATTCGAGAGTGAGCTTCGATAAACGATTTTCAGTGCAGTCCAACTATTTCTGGCCGCCATCTTGGAAACTAGCCCTGAAATAGATTTCTTTCTTTGCACCATTTATTTTGCCATGTTAAAATACATACACATTGATGTCTAGATCATGTAAATATGCCCAGCCATTAAAGTTCTACAGCAAAAAAAAACTTACATTTTCTTACATTTGATGTGGCAGCCATCTTGAAAAAAGGCCGCCATGTTTGATTTTCAGGTGGCTAATGTGCTTTCCTCAAAAAGTAGGTTCTAGTGATTATTCATGCCAATTTTGGTGAACGATTGTCCTGGAATATGGACTTAACCTGCCGCACTATAAAGGGAAGTTTGTCCAGGTACATCACAGGGAAGTTGGTCCAGGTCCATCACAGTGAAGCTAGTCCAGGTCCATCACAGGGAAGTTGGTCCAGGTCCATCACAGTGAAGCTGGTCCAGGTCCATCACAGGGAAGTTGGTCCAGGTCCATCACAGTGAAGCTGGTCCAGGTCCATCACAGTGAAGTTGGTCCAGGCCCATCATAAGAAAGTTGGTCCAGGTCCATCACAGGGAAGCTGGCCAACATCAAGCTGGCTTAAGTGTGTAGCTGAATAACTGTGTTATGTTAACATACCTAGAATTCTACCGGATACCTATTTAATTCAGCCTGTTGTTCTGTGTGCTATTGTGTAGTTGAATAACTTGCCTTTCCAGATTAAATGTCTGTTCTTGGTGTTGGTCCTTATTATAGCATTGTTCGCACATTCTTTTAAAATATCATCTTTTTTTCTCTCTCGAAGGTAGCCTGCCGAGAATTTGCACTGCTGCCGGCTTGTGCCTCCACATCGGCAACAATGCTTGATTGCATTGCACTCTCCACATTTTTAGCTACATTTTCATGTACCACATCAACATTTTTGTTCAGTGAATCTTTTGTAAATTGCTTTACAATTACCGTCGGGCCCTCATTATTACCTGTCTCGCCTCAGCTTTGCCACCATTCACTCCTTCGTCCTCATTAACATTCAAGGTAGAATTCTCAATCTCTTTGGCCTTTATGTGTTCAGTTACATAGTCTCTGTCTTTTCCTGGTCTAAACTCAGTCCAGATCTCTCCAGATTATAGGTCCTCATTTGTGCATTCTCCTCTTTGACTCACCCCACTGTTATTGTTTTATGGAGTTTAGATCAGGGGACTGAGATTACAATGGCAGAAACTTGATTTTGTGTTCAGTAAACCTTTTTTGTTTTTTAGATCTTGACCTGATGACATCGATCCAACCATAACCTACTTTTAATGTCTTGGCAGAGATTGGCAGATTTACTAAGGTTACCAGTGCCTTTGGAATAAAAACAGCCACACAATATCACAGACCTCCATAAATCTCATTAGGCATGAGGTTATTTTCAGTATCATTCTTCTACGTATGCCAAACCCAATTTGCAATATTTCGCCTCTTTTACCATCCTCCTCAATGTGTTTGGGGGCAAGATAAACATGGCTACTGGCGTGACCCTGGTGCCCCCATGGTTGAAATAAACGCATTGAAGTGCCCTAAAAAGTACGGAGCACGTGAAAGTTTCACGTGAGTACATGAAACTAAAGTTTAGAATTTGTTTTACTCATGTCCTATTGGCTGACCTTTACATGACAAAAATGTTTCAGTGCCACTTCAAAAATAAGTTTCAAGAATGTGTCGTAATGAGTGCCCTTTTAGTGTTGTAAACGTAATGGAAGATCCTATAAGGTGCCCCTTACAATGATCTATACTTTGAATTACCTATGTGTGTCCTTCCATTGGAAAAGGGTGCCATTATGGAGTGCCCTCTATGCTACCCCTACATGCCAGTGTTCCAAAGGGTGTCATTTCCAGTACAGAATGCAGTAGAATGCAACCCTTTATATTGTGCAACATGTGAGAAAACATAAAGAAGTGCCAATGTAGTATAGGTGCTCCTCTAGTGCAGTGGTTCTCAAACTGGGGGTACGTGAAGGCACTCCAGGGGATATGTGAGATTTTAACCCTTAGAAGCCGATTGGCGCAAAGTGCGTCAAAAAACACACCCTTTCTTCTCTGTTACATTGCTCCCTCCCCAACTGTTCATAGCAGCAAGAAGCCTTTATTGTGTGACAGAGCAGAAGTGGGGCTTTCCAACGAGACCACGCACTTGTCTGTACATTAAAGTATGAAGATTAAAAAAAATCATGAAATTAAATCAAATTACATCATATTTACAGTCTCTGCGTTCACCTGCGCACCTATTACTCTCGTTTGAATTACTCGCGAACCCGTGAACGGATAGATATGGCAAGCATATCAGATGAAAGAGGAGACACAGGGCCATTGGTACCAAGTATGTCGATCCTTCTGGCTTATGAAAACAGACAAAGTGACTGCAAAATAATAATGTCATGTACAAAAACCAACTACACACCCATTACTCTCGTTTGAATTACTCGCGGACCTGTGATCGGATAGATATGTCACGCATGTCAGATGAAAGAGGAGACACAGAGCTATCATTTGATACCAGTACATCCTTCTGGGTTATAAAACAGACGAAGTGACAGCAAAATAATAACTTCATATAGCTCGACTTACCTCACGTTTTTGTCTGTTTTTGTGGCAAAGCATGTTTATAATCCAACGCTATTGTGTGTTTCTCTATGGCAAAGAATGTTCATAATCCGGTTTTGAGATCCTAGCAAATTCCTGCATGGCATTCAATTCAAGGCTCACACTGCATCCCAATTTGTTCGACAAAGAAACGGTAACGCTTTAGAATAACATGTGCTTATTAGGTATTAACAGTGCATAATAAGCAGTTAACAATTTATTACTAACAGTTAGTTAACTGTTGTTATCCTTTAATAACATTAACTAACGGTTAACATGCCGCTTGTAAGTGTTAATAAGCAGCCTTTTAAGTGACTTACAAGCATATTTGTTAACAGCTAACATGCAGCTTGTTAATGCTTGTTAATGTTGTATAAGACAAAGAGGTGGATAACTAATACGCTTATAAGACCTTTCTTATTTATTTGTAGTAAATTTTGCAGCCCCCCAATCTAAAGCGAGGACCATGTAGCCTATAGCTCCACAAGCCCAACCTTCTATCTCTACTGCATCTATCTAGCTTGGTTTAGCTGTGCGAAATGCACCTTCAAAATTGCTGCAGTGAGCAGGAATTGAGCAGTGATTTGCTACTAACTGAGCTAAACTAGGCTACTTTACTGTAATAGTATTGATGAAATTGTTCATTTTGTTCACAGCTATGCGCTGACAAGTGACTAGCAGTTGAGGAGCTTTGCTTAAACTTAATATACTGTTGCAAGTTCACTTGAGTATAAACTATCCACTTTAACTAATGTCAGTAATGTTATTCATCTAGTTGTCATTTTAAAGAAATTACACTTCTCCATTTAAAATGTTACCATAGATAGGCGGCTAGCTAACTCGCTAGCAACTGGACAGTAACTGACAGTAGCATGGTCTGATATTAAGTTATTTTGTTTACAAATTTTCCCCAAAAACCCTCAACAAATCCAGAGAGACATAATGACCAATTTTTGGTAAAATTCCACAAGTCTCCCATTGATACTGATGCAGCAACAGACCACAAATGTTCGCCTCTGTTCAAGGCAAAGGTTTCAAATCGATCGCGAACATTCGCCTATGTTTGCGACATTGAACGCACCCACTTGTCGTCTTTAACTCTCGGTTGCTATGTAACCAAACTATAAACAAAGCTGGCATAATATCAAAGATCCTTGATTAACCCCCTCTGATAATATCTTGAGGGTGTGTTCCAAACGGGAGACAGCTGCCTACTGCCTCCCTCCCTACATAGAGAGCTGTCTCACTAGACATGACTTTGGATTAAATGCATCTTTTAAAAATGAGCGTAGCACTCTAGAATCTTTGGTTAACACTCACGGTATGGCGTTAGCAAAGGCCTGACGTTAAACTAAATTAGCTTTACGTAAGCTAGCAGGCTAACGGTATAAATTAGTTTTACGGCCGGCAGATATATCAGACCAGACGCTATTAATGGTTACAACAATGGCATAATCAGATAGTAAATTGTTTATTTCTAATCTGTAATCTGCAAATCTAAGTTAAATAAGATCACACAAATGACATTTTAAACAGATTCAGCAGCCATTACCGATGTCATCCGCCATGTTTGTTTACCTTTCACAGCTGTTTCAGATGTTGCCGCAAGGGATTATGGGTAGGAGGCAGCATGAAGTGTGCATCGATGCTGCCTTCAAAAATGACCGTTATTTGGGAATTCTAAGATATCTTAAAAGGCAGCAGAATTTGTTTTTTCGGTTTCGAACCGCACTTGCTGCCTTGCTCCCCAGTTAGATATCTTAAAAGGCAGCAACTTTACCCGTTTCGAACACACCCTTAGACTGCTGACAAACTGACTGTTCACTGAACAAAGATTATGGAAATTAAACGCCACTTTTTTTTTTATCAGAAACATATTTGTAAAAGGCATAACTGGTATGATATAGAACATTAACAGAATATAGTATCAAGATGATCATTACATTCAAAGACAGGAACGTGGCTCAGTCAGTAGCACTTCACTCTTTGCCACAGGAGACCGGGTTCAATTCCTGCTCGCTGCAGCAATTTTGAAGGTGCATTTCTCACAGCTTAAAACAAACTAGATAGATGCAGTAGATATATAGAGATAGAAGGTTGGGCTTGTAGAATAGGCTACATGGTCCTCGCTTTAGATTGGGGGCTGCAAAATGTACTACAAATAGGTAAGAAAGGTCTTATAAGTTTATTAGTTATCCACCTCTTTGTCTTATACACCATTAACAAGCATTAACAAGCTGCTTGTTAACACTTACAAGCTGCATGTTAACTGTTAACAAATATGCTTGTAAGTAACTTAAAAAGCTGCATGTTAACCGTTAGTTAATGTTATTAAAGGATAACAACAGTTAACTAACTGTTAGTAATGAATTGTTAACTGCTTATTATGCACTGTTAATACATAATAAGCACATGTTATTCTAAAGCGTTTACCCAATTATTTAATAAATATTTCAGGAAAATATAAGTTGTATGTGTATGTGTTTATTAGTTCCAAAGTTTAATAAATTAGACACTGATGGCACAGTGCTCTGTTTTAAGTCTTTTTTTCTCAACTAAAAATGCTTTGCGCTGGTTAGGGGATACTTGGCTGAAAAAATATTTCACAGGGGGTACATCACTGAAAAAAGGTTGAGAACCAAAAAAGGTTGAGAACTAGTGGATAAAATGTGATGCAGTGAAGTAAAGGGTGTTCCTACTTGTATCAATTTAGGGACGTATCCTAATGGATGCCCCTGCAGTGGAAAATATGAGATAAATAGGTTTCTTTACAATGGGATACACTTGATGCTCCATATACAGTAGGTGCATTTCTGATGGAAGAAAACAAAAAATCATGAATTTCCCTCTCAGATAGCACTGTGTCACTATGAACAAATCCCAGTAAAATGATATTTATATATATATATATATATATATATATATATATATATATATATATATATATATATATATATATTATTTAAATTTCTTCTGGGAGGAGGCATGTCATGAGATGTTGTGAGATAGGCGCCCTCATGTTGTGAGATAGATGCCCTTTTTTTTTCACCCCTGCCCTTCAAGAAGTCTGAGTCTGCCACTGAACATGGCTCTATGTCCAATTTCAGTTGATAAGAACCTTTATTGTCACAATTTCAGTTGATAAGAACCTTTTAGTTATTGTTTCAACTATAAATATGGGCGTTTTCAAGTGCCTAGTTTTATAGCCCTTCCCTGATTTACAAATGTCACACTATCCTTTTATTTAAATTTAGTGTATACTCTTGTCTTTCCCATGTTGGAAAATGGTTATTGGATTTAACCTCTCTGTCTCTTTACAGTATTTTCATACCTTAGTGAAAAAAAAGTTGAATGAAAAATGTTTTTTTTTATTATTATTATTACTGGTTTAGTCAACTTTACCAGGGGTGCCAATTATTCTGTAGGGCACTGTATATGTCAAACATGGAAAGTAGTGCAAATAAGGTTTTCAAATGAAGACATGCAGATGAATTTGTCATTCTACTTAATCAATTTACTCCTGATTACTGTATGTCATTATCTGCCTTGATTGAGTCATCCCTGATGCAGCATTCAACTCCCTTTATCAAGGCACATGCATTGGAACAGTCAGTCTTACCACACCATGTTTGACCTCTCGTTCTATCTCTAATGCGCCTGAAAAGGGTAATTGTGCATTCATTTGTTAAACAAAGACATTGCTGTTGCAAAACACCCAAAGACCCACTACTTCATACATATACTAACAGAAAACAAAGAGCTCAAATTCACAGTCTGCAAGGGAGTGGTAGATTGTAAGGCCTTAGATCAGGGGTAGCAAAGCTGCCAAACAGGAACTGAGTTCATATATCTCTTAGACTTAGACTTAAAACACTTTAATGTCCTCGAGAGGCAATTTGTGTTACAGCACATTAAAACACAACAATACACACAAACACCAAACATCTATGGCAATGTTACTCTGACACAGATAAGACATACATACACATAAACATACATCAATAATAGTACACAGTTAAAAAAGTAAGTATATTGCACTTCCCTAAGTAAAGGCCTACACATAATAATTAAATGGTGAGTACTTTCCACATATTTTATGTATGTACAGTACAGGCCAAAAGTTTGGACACACCTTCTCATTCAATGCGTTTCCTTTATTTTCATGACTATTCACATTGTAGATTCATCAAAACTATTTAGAACATGTGGAATTATGTACTTAACAAAAAAGTGTGAAATAACTGAAATATGTATTCTAGTTTCTTCAAAGTTGCTTTTTTTAATTTAATACCATATTCAGCAAGCCATAACTTGACAAATATTCATCTGTGGGCCAAATAACTTTGCATTCATTCATAGTTTTGATGCCTTCAGTGAGAATCTACAATGTAAATAGTCATGAAAATAAAGAAAACGCATTGAAATGAGAAGGTGTGAAGGTGTATCCAAACGTTTGGCCTGTACTGTATATATATATATATCTTGTGTCTCTTTCTAAATTTTGGTTAATTGGGTTATTGCCATGGGAATGCTCGATTGGTTCTGATGTTAGGGTTATTTGACAGTGTCGACATAAGAGTGACATGACACTTTCATGAACGTGTCATAAACAAGTCATAAATGTTTATGAAATAACGCTTCTGTTATTAAGTGACATTCGGTTTTTGTCATAACAAGTTAGGGTTAGGTTTAGAGTTAGGGTTAGAGGTTAGGTGTTAGGTTTCATGTGTCATGACAGTGTCATGTGTTCATGACAGTGTCATGTCACTCTAATGTCGATACTGTCAAGTAAAGTGTTACCATGTTTTCTACTGTTCTCAATTTTGCTCTGATTAAATGCCTTTTTTGCAAGTGTAACTGTGAATGAAAAAGAAAATAGCAAAGACAGGTAGTTACTGAGATCATTGGCATCTCTGGATTTACGCCATTTCCTGTCAGCAGCTCTAAATGACTTTCGTACTTAACATATAGGGGTATATATATCTCTTTTCCATACTTGCTTTTGATGTCAGTTACTTTTATTTGACAATTTAATTTAAAAACCTGTTACTACCTGTAAGTAAGTTTGTTTTCTATTTGCTTGTTAGGTAAGCATTATATTGGCAAGTCAGTATAGCATACCAAAGTACTTGTACTTGAGTAAAATTTAGCAAGAGGTATCTGTACTTTTACTCAAGTAATGAAGCTGTGTACTCTGTCTGCCTCTGATGATATTGCATAGGTGTTTATAATTGTGTGCTATAGGGAGATGTATAAATTATTATAACTTTATTACATATACTTATAGCTATAGATATATAGGACTATAGTAGAAGTCAAAACTCTGTATGCATCACTATATGCATTTAGCAAAGCAAAGTAGTTATGATCAGTGTTGTATAAAGTACTAGAAAGCAATACTTGAGTAAAAGTACAAGTATCATACTAGAAAAAGACTTTGGTAGAAGTGAAAGTTAGCTTTTAGAATATTACTTAAGTAAAAGTCTTATCTGATATAGTATCTGATATATACAGTACTTAAGTATCAAAAGTAATTTTCTGATATTTAATGTACTTAAGTATTTGAAGTAAAAGTAAAAAGTAAAAAGCAAGCGGTTTTATTTTGAACTTTTATTGTGAACTTTATTTTGGCCTTCTTATAGTAAAGCATAAAGCATATTCAGGGTTCCCATATCTTCTCACTTAAAATCACATTATTTTCTAGGACTTTTCAGGCACAATTCTCTTAAGTTCAAAGAACAAACAGAATATTTTTAGAGCTGACGTCAAAGAAAAAAACAGAAACAGAAATTTCACTTTTGTATGAACTTCAGGTAAAAATGAAAAATAAATAACTTATTTCTTTAAAAAAAAAAATGACCTGCTGGTAGGGAGAACATTTTGGTCATGTGGTATGAGCATTTCTAGGGCTTACTCCCCAGGTCACCATCTCACTCTCACACACACACACACACACACACAGGCCACCTATGTCCAGCAGCTACTAATATGCCAGTCATTAGTTGAAACTGAAAAGGTGTTCATCTTCAAAAGAAGCTTGTTTTCAAAGTTGCCAGAATTCAGTGCCTGGGAGTTTCAGGCCCAAGACTGGCCAACGTTTTACATAGTGGTGGAAATTGGATAAATTAATTACATTTATTAATAAAAAAAACATTTCAGCTCTTACTATCCTGTAGTTTTTATTAGTACCATGGTTCAACAAATGTGTAATAATAATACTAAACCACAAATGTGTAATAATAATTCACTTCAACTGAGAAGTTAACAAAAAATATTCCACTATTCCACAAGTTAACAAAAACAGAAAGAAAGAAAGAAAGAAAGAAAGACAGCCTTTGAAATGTAGCCTATCCCACACTTCCACAAACAGGCATATTGACTAATTTATAGGCTACATGTTTTTTGCATGGGTAGGCTAAATTGTTGTTTGGTGATTTAGCCTGCTCCTTTACTACACCCGTATCTGAGCAAACAAGGCATACAGGTTTATCATGTAGGTAATTGCTTTCTTACATTAAATAACTTTAATTTATCCTCTCTACTTGTCCCTGTAGTCATGGCCTCCTCATCACTAATTTCGGGCTCATCATTTTCACTGGTCGACTGGTTTATCTGCTGCTCAGTCTCTCCCGGCCTCTTTCTACCATCCATCCTTCCTGATGCTTGTGTCTACTGTAGGGCCGGCTCGGCTATCCATATCTGAGAAAACTTTTTGGAAAAAACGTGCTATATGGACCCAACCAACTCTTTTTGAGAGGGGAGAACTCCCTCGCGTAGGCTACAACCCATGCAGAGGCATTGCATTGGTGTCATGCACAGAATGCAGAACATGTTCTACTTTAAGAAAAGATAGACTAACGTGACAAATGTCAATATTTTTTTTCCTCGACCGGCCCAAAAGTGAAGCGGCCCACCGGGAATTATCCCGATTCTCCCGATTACCTAATCCGGCCTGATTCAGTCTTACTCTTCTTGGACTGAAGACAAGTCCTGCGATGCTAAATAGCCTTTCACAGGCCGCTGAGGCAGGTAGCGGAGTGTTTAGCTTCACAGAAGCTGTCAATGTACAGAAACCTTTCTTGCAAATACGGCCACGGGTGTATATGACGTTCTCTTCACCACTACCCTGTTCACCGAGTTCACCACTATCGTCGGGGTGGTCGTCTATGATAACGGGAGCTCCTCCAGTAGGTGCTAGTGCTTCCATGGCGGTTTCAGTTGTGCGTCCTCCTTTAGCAATAAACAAGCGCTGAAATAGAGCGCGCAGTGTGCGGAGCGTGCGTAATGAAATCTAGGAGCAGTGATTCGCCAAACCTCCCTTATTGCAGTCGCACACATTTCTTCGAATTTTTTGTTTTAGTAACGAGTAACGAAGATGCTTAGTGGAAATATAATGTAGTAAAAGTATACATTTTATCTAGAAAATGTAGTGGAGTAAAAGTGAAAGTTGACATAAATTTAAATAGCGAAGGAAAGTAACGAAGTATTTGTACTCCGTTACATTACAACAATGGTTATGATGCATCATAAGACAAGTGAGTAGGCAGATCTTGACATATTTATAATGCATTATTCAGATTAAAATTATAATCATTCATAATTAGCTGTCATAATGCATCATGAAGTTGGTTATGATGACTTGTGAATTCATATAGATGGTAATAATGAGCATTACAATGCTTTATAGACACCTTATAAAACATTATGAATGCATTCATAGGGCATTATAAATACAACCTTCATAGAAAGTGTTACCATAACATTTTAGAGGACTAACAGGCTAGTGTAGGCGCCCTATCTCATAAGATTCCATCATAGAATTTTGACATAGAAGAGCTGTCTATGGAAAAAGATGGATAGAGCAAAAAGAAAGAGGGAAAAGGAGATGACATGTCAAGGAATGCGACAGCAGTTAAATAGGTGGACGGTGAAAGGCAACAGGTAGGATTTAAAGTGATGATGTCTGTGGAGGCTTGCAAATATTCATATTAACAGACTAACTAGCGTTTGTTAAGCATATACCGATTGAGACATAGCTTATTCCATTCAGATAGCTAGGTGGCTTCCATGCTCATAGCCTACTCAACTTTTAATGGCAAACTGCAAACAGAATGGCTAGAGTAGGCCTATCAGCCTTATCCTTTGTGAGCAATAGCTGGCAAAAGGACGTTATGAGAACCGTTTAGACTCACTTAGACAAACAGTGCAGGGGAATGGGACGAAGAGACCCCAGAAGAGTTCCACAGGTTTCTGGGATTGATCATTTACATGGGGTTCACTTCCCTCCCTAATATCCATTGCTACTGGGGAACCAAGTCTCTGTAGAGATGAGCCAAATGATAAGTACATATTGTGTACTCCAAAAAACGCAGAATACCATAAAACACATTGCCGTTGTCAGTAGTTTCTTATTATTTCAAGATTGGCAATACAATGCAGAATCTGGTGTTTAACCTAGGTTTGGTAGCTACAGCCAAAATCTATCAAAACAGCTGGGAGGCATTTCCGTCGAAATTTCAGCCTCGCCTTCAGCTGCTACAATTACTACTCTGTCGTCTTTCCATTAAATACATATTCCTGTACAGCAGGAGCCACAGAAACATTCTTGATTTTGTTATAAAAAACGTACATAATAAAACTAGAGTAGCTTGTATGGCCCTGGAGTGTAACGGTAGGCGAATTTGTTTTATTGGTGAACAAAATTGCTGTCAGATTTGGAATTCTGCAGAAGGGGATGTGTTTAGTAATTAGTCATAGCCCTACTGTGTTCAACCTTCAGGTTCCCCACCCTTAACTTTCCCTATCCTCCTCTGTGTGTGTGTGTGTGTGTGTGTGTGAGTGGGTATGAGTTTGTGTGTATGTGTGTACAGTGGGTCCTATTTAGAAGTGGCCACTTCATTCCGCTTTCCATGATTCACGCAGCTGCGTGAAATGTATCACAACTTTTCACCACAAGATGGCAGCTTAAGTCCGCTATAGCTTTGCCGGTAAACAGGGCATCGGACTGCATTCAGAGGTGTTGCAAGCGGCAGTGTGATTGATATTGTAAGCTATTGTAAGCAAACACCCTCCCAGAACCTTTTTTCCCTTGGTCGAACCCTGGTCGAGTAGCGCTGACAGAAACTAATGATGTTCTGCAGTCGTAATGGAACCAACTTTTATCTCGTAAATTACCCCACTAATAATGCCCTGAATGGTACAAAACTTTTACAGTAGTACAACTATGACCTTTAGTCCAATAACGAGACATTAGAAAGTTTGTAAGTGCACCAGGAGTTTTAAGGAGTTTATTTAACACTTGCCTCTGCATCTGCTA
The DNA here is from genome assembly GCF_017589495.1 of Alosa alosa. Lineage (NCBI taxonomy): Eukaryota > Metazoa > Chordata > Actinopteri > Clupeiformes > Clupeidae > Alosa > Alosa alosa. The sequence continues at coordinate 32,076,083 of NC_063206.1, read as the reverse complement.
CTATACCGCTGCGTAGACGTTTCTTCCGTGATTTGGGAAAAGCCCGTAAAAGTCCTGGCAGGAAGCATGCATAAGGATGTAGATCCAGGAATGCACTAATATTTTTTTTCGTAGTCCAGTTTGCAACAATTATTAGTTAACACTAAGTTGTAAACACTTCGGAAAAAAAATATTAAAAACTGGATATACCAAAAAACGTTGATGTAATCGCTTCCTGCCAGGACTTTTACAGGCTTTTCCCAAATCACGGAAGAAACATCGACGCAGCGGTATAGTAGCAGATGCAGAGGCAAGTGTTATTTAAATAAACTCCTTAACTCATTGAATGCTGCGCTGTTTTCGGAAGCTTTGGCCCAGAGTGCCAGCAGTCTTGATCATTGTTGACGATTTTTGTAGAGCCACAGCGTATTCTATGTTATAGCTATGGACACATACTATGGCTTGTTTGAAAGGTGAGACTTTAAGCTCTCAGTGGGTACAAACCGTTTATTTCTACATGCCTCTGTTCCTAAGAAATCCCAAGCTAAATAGTGGCTAGTTTTCATCAAAATCCCTGTTTTATTTCTAGAAATGGAGATGTAGCGCCACCTAGTGATAAACCCACGAAAATGGCCTGGTTTTGACCTGACGTGCATGTGTCACTGATTCAACCCAAAGCGGCAACCATCAAAAGCAGAGTTTTAAGATTAAATGTCCAGATAAAATGTCCAGATTGTGCGTTTTCATGAGTTTTCGATCGTCATATATTTCATTTCCATTCATCACAGAGTTCCCAAAATCACATATAAGGTGTGTTAGAGTGTCTAGTTTTGCAATTAAAAAAAAAAAAAAGCTAAAAACGTAATATTACGTTTTTGGCACTCAACGCATGGGAAGGAAAAACGTAATATTACGTAATATTACGTTTTTGACACTCAATGAGTTAAAACTCCTGGTGCACTTACAAACTTTCTAATGCCTCGTTATTGGACTAAAGGTCATAGTTGTACTACTGTAGAAGTTTCGTACCATTCAGGGCATTTTAGTGGGGTAATTTGCGAGATAAAAGTTGGTTCCATTACGACTGCAGAACGTCATTAGTTTCTGACAGCGCTACTCGACCAGGGTCGACCAAGGGAAAAAAGGTTCTGGGAGGGTGTTTGGCTCGGGGTCATGCTGCAAAGGACCCTAGGGTGAAATTACTCCGAACCATCGCTTTAACATGCAATATTTCTCCATGTGGGGTAGTGTCAAGCAGTGAAGTGATAGCCTATTGCAGGTGGGCAATGTTCAGACAGAAGACGGGCACTGCTTTCTCTGTTGGTATTCTGTCCCTCCGAAAACTGCATTAAAATGGTGTTTTTAGCAGTCAAAATTCTTTTTTTTTCCTGGGGAGAAACCCCCAGATCCCCACTTACATCATCCGACCCCCTCTCAGAAAATACTTCCAATGTCCCTGTCGTGACCTCATGAGCTAAACCATTAATGAAAGCAAAACAAACATAAACAAAACAGCCATATGTCTCTTCATAAAATAACAAAGACACCTTCATAAACAATAACAAGTTTTATCGTGAGACTGCTTGTCGTTTGGAGCAGCGTATTGGTAGGCTATATTAAAAGCAGACGATTTTCAGTTTGCCTCGGTATTTAGGCCTAATTCCCTTTTGGATTGTTTGATTATAGTGCTAAATGTTGGGACTGTCGCAGGAGATGTACTATAGGCCTATCAGCCATCTAAATAAAAGCTCATCAGGGGGGTTATATTGTGGAAACAACTAAAAAAATGTTTGGTAGGCTAAATATATCGGCCATACTCTAGCATACAGGCACGCATAGACTCAAAGTGGCAAAAGCCAACGTTCCTAATCATGCTCACTAGTGCCATCTGGTGGTTGTTTTTGTCATTGCAGCTTCACTGGGGAAATATAAATAAAAGACGTGTGATACACATGAGAATCACGCGTGTGTCATGCCCACAGACTCAGGACAGGGAGGTAGAGTTCAAACAAGATAGTTTATTTACAAGGGAAAACCAGGAAATGGGTTGTCAAACCCAGGTCGGGATCGAACAGAAGTTCCACTGGAAACAGTAGGCCAAGGAGGGTCCAAAACACAGAGGATCAGCAAACTTAACGGAAGAAGTCCCAAAATACAGAAGATCGACTTAACTACAGTAGATCAAAATCCGGAGGTGACTCGTGGGGTCGGACCAGGAGGACGCTGGAACAGGCGAGGGGAATCCAGGAGGAGTATTCCTTGTGAGTCAGGCTGGTGGATAGCACCTTGGTGTCATCACTGACGAGGCCAGACACAGGCTGAGGGGAGTTTAAGTAGGGAGTGAGGCTGATTGGGAACAGGTGCAGGTCATTAGTAAACTGGGGAGTGTGAACAAGTGAGGGGAGCTTCAAGAGAGTGAGCAGTGGGTGTGGCTGGAACCGAACCTGGTGTGACTGTGACAGCGTGAAGTCGGACAATTCGAAGCAGTACACACTGTAGATAAATAGATAGATACTTTATTGATCCCCAAGGGGAAATTCAAAATTGTTTGAGGAGAGGAGAGGTTTTGAGTTGATGGCAGGTAGGCTGGGAGCAATTCTTGTTTGGATACATATTTTGCTATTTCACAGTTTGGTATGTAAAAGGAAGCTAATTGCACAATGGAACCAAAAAGAAAAGACAAAAAGAATGTATGTAGGGCTGAAACGATAACTCAAATAATTTCATTACAAAAAATGAATTCTCTGCCTCGAAGCTTCGCTTAATTCCTATCACTTGCGTTATGTGGCTTGCTCAGTTTAGGGATTATTGTTTCACACATACTGACGTGCACACCACTTTCAGAATTAAGTTGGTGTGATAACAGAAAGCAAAGAAACAGTCAGTAAAAGGCAGAGAATGTCCAAAGTTTTGGGATCATTTCAAACTTAGAAAAGAAGACAAGGTGCAATGTGTCCACTGCAGAGCAGAAGTGCCGTAGGCCTACCACAACAGCACGTCAACGATGATTCAACATCTGAGCCGAAAGCATACAATTGTTAACACCAACCAAGTGTAGCCGACACAAGGCAAAGTAAACATTGATGTTAGCTGATGTATTAGCTAGTTAGAAAGTATGGTATTTGTAGCAGCTGTAGCCTAATGTTATGTTAAGCCTAATAGAGTCGATATGATGTTAAGTTGTGGAAATTGCAAGTGAGCAAATACACCAAAAAACTCATCACACACACTCATCTCATCTCTCTCTCTCTCTCTCTCTCATGCGCGCACACACACACACACACCCGGTGTTAGGTTAGGGTACTTCACCTATCACCTACCCCAGACATAATTATTATTATATTGAGGAAATATTTGCAGTTCTTATGCAGGAAATACAGTATTTAGACACAACAAAATTGTATTGTACTGCATAGTAGCCTACTGTACTTTACCGCAGAAATGCAGTAGGCTATTTTAGACATGAAAATACTAAAGTACAGCACTGGATTGTAGTATAACTGCACTGTAAAAACTGCAGTTTGGTAGTAATGGTAAATGCTGCAGATGCACAAATCTACATAAAACATATTAATTTACTTTGAAGTGACTAGGGCTGGTTTACAGCATGACATTTGTTGTGCATATTAATAAATTACACTTAATAACGCACTTATCTAATTACTCGATTAATCAATGAAATAATAGAATACTTGATTCCAAAAAGATTCGATAGTTACAGCCCTAATTAAGAGCATATGACAACTTATATTGAAATATGTTAAGTGTTGTTTAATAATATCTCCATCTTGCCTGTTCATAATTCTGAGAAATTCTTGAATTGTGTGCATGTGTGCGTGTACGTGTTTATGTGTGTGTGCATGTGCTTGTGGGTGTGCCTGTGTGTGTGCATGTGCATGCATGCGTACATATGTCTACTGTGTGTGTATGTGTCATACGTATGATTACTGTATGTATGTGTGTGTGTGAATATCTGTTTATGCACATGTGTACATATGGAATGGGTTAACATGACCCCCGGAGGCAAACATATGCAAACAATTGGACATCCTAGGCCCTACGGTTCTCAAGATATATTTACAGAAAACTCTGTTGGTGTACGGTCACTAAATGTACACATAAATGAATTTATTGTATGCCCCCCCATGAACGAAAGTCCCCGAAACTTGGCATGCATTCAGAGGGTATGATAATGATCCTACACTTTCAATTTTGTGCAGTTTTGACTATGTCAGCCAGAGATATTGTGATTACAACACCTAATTTTTTGCTTTTTAATTTTTAACTAGGTAGCGCTTTACATGAAATGAGTGGTTATGGAATGGGTTGACATGGCCCCTTAAGATCGACATACAAAAAAAAGGTGGTCCTCCTAAACCCTACGGTTCTCGAGATATTCACAGAAAGGGGGGGTCCAGTCCAGCGGGGGGGGCTACAGATCAAAACGAAAAACAATGGTTCCATGCTATCCTTGTGGGGCTACTTGCCCACCAAGTTTCATGCACCCCGGTCTTTCAGTGTCCCGGGAATCCTTGACGGAAAATTGAACATGCGAAAAAGAAAAAAAAGAAAAAAAATCTGACTAAACCTATATGACCACCGCTTCGCTGCGCAGCGGTCAGAATAATAGCAGACTATGGCCAGTCTGGACAATGAACCTCTCATTGGGTCCTTTCCTTACTATTGAGAGAACAGTACTGATAAGCCTAGATGTACTTAGATGACCTTTATAACTTATTTGACAGCTCTGTGTGTGTGTTTAAGATCGACATACAAAAAAAAGGTGGTCCTCCTAAACCCTACGGTTTCGAGATATTCACAGAAAGGGGGGTCCAGTCCAGCGGGGGGCTACAGATCAAAACGAAAACAATGGTTCCATGCTATCCTTGTGGGGGCTACTTGCCCACCAAGTTTCATGCACCCCGGTCTTTCAGTGTCCCGGAATCCTTTGACGGAAAATTGAACATAAAAGAAAAAAAAAAGAAAAAAATCTGACTAAACCTATATGACCACCGCCTTAAGAGCTGGAGTCAGAATAATAGCAGACTATGGCCAGTCTGGACAATGAACCTCTCATTGGGTCCTTTCCTTACTATTGAGAGAACAGTACTGATAAGCCTAGATGTACTTAGATGACCTTTATAACTTATTTGACAGCTCTGTGTGTGTGTGCGAAAAAGGTAAAAAAAAGTGCAGGTGTGTGTGACGACGCGATGCAAGCATGCATATGTGCTTGTGTGTTCATGTTCTAGATCCTCAGTTTTTCTATGGCTTTCCATGGCAACAGCAAACAGTAATAAGGGTGTGGCTTTCCACTTGGAGCATGTTTCTTTTATCAATGTCCTGTAGTAGGTCTTGTAGGTTTTCCAGTCCTATTAAAATGTGAAGGGTTTTTTGAGAACTGAAACTGTAGCTGGTATGTATCGAATTTAGTCATTTTCAAATTATGTGATGTAGTATTTGCCACTAATGAGACCTATTTCATGTTAGATCCTCTTAGTTGCTATATCTTGTTCACATGCCCATATTCCACTTTCTTTCAACACTTTTTAACTGTCTGATTGAATTGTGACTGACTGACTTTGCATTTAGTATGCCATTATGTAGAACAAGATAATGCTGGAGACTTGGAGCTAACCTCTGTGAGAAGAACATGGTGACTCCAAGTTCAGATGTGTTAATTATATGGAACAAAGGGGGAAAAAGCTTGCACCTAGATCCACTTCCCTTGAGTGAGGTAACTTAAGGCCATTCCCAAACCAGCATGAATAGAGGAACTCCTTTAGTCCTTCTTTACTCAGTAAAGCATAAGAACCAATAAAATGTCAAATGTCTAAATAAATCAGGCTATAAATATTAATTTTCAGTTTATGTGAGAATCAGATTCCATTAGCGTTTTCACGCAACATTCAGTAATGTATTTATTATTTTCACAACATTCTGCTAAAGTTTCATGGTGAATTATTATCTAACCTTTAGTCTTTAGGCAGCACACATGGTAGGCTATTGTTATATTCTATCAGCATGGCCTCATTAATTAGTGTAATTAGTCTTACAGTTAGCAATAAAGAGCTGATAGGACCCAGTGGCCTCCGGCTCTCACACCCCCAGGCCAAGTTTGCTTTAGGAGATAAGTTTGTGCACAATGTATGCTAATCACAGACATTAATCAATGAGTCTAGCACCACTATGTTGTTTCCTTTATAACAAATAGGGGTAATCTCTGGGTATCAGGTTTGTCAGATAATACACAGAGTCACAAAAATTAAAGGACATACATTTATGTAAAACAACACTAAGGAGTTTTGGTGTAAAACTAACAAGCTACAACAAATGCTACGAATTAATTCATAAACCCTGAAAACTCTAACATCAGTACAGTTGGCAATGGTACACGTTTTCTATCATGCTAACTGGTGTATTTTATAATTAATTATACCTATTGTGAAAGCTTTTTTTACATTTTCACTGAGTGGTGCAATCCAGGCCACAGGCCTTAATAGTCATAAACTGTGCAGCAAGTGGGAATAAAAGTTATGAAGAGAGAAAGGTTATTTTTCTTTAGCCTGATGAGCCAGACCCACATCAAGATGTTGGGTCTGGGAACATACCATTGGCAGGGCTCAATCCGAGGAGCGAGATAAACTGTTGTCTTTCAAATTCCCTCTGCATGCAATAGGATGCATTTTCCCACCAGCGGAGCTAGTTGGTAGATCAAACTTTTGTCGTATACGGTCAGCAAAACACATCTTTATTTTTTTAGGAAAGTCTTTTAGGAAGAGTCGCGGCCAAAGCCGAAAGACTGCTGCTCGCCAGCAGCAGCCATCTTCTCTTTTTTCAAGTAGCGACCCCAGCTGTGTGGCCAAGGCTATTCGTATCAGGGGTGTAAATAGACACTCCATAATTTGAATGCAATAAAGCAAATAATCTAAGAATGTAATGTAATAAAATGTCTGAACCAATAACGTGATAACTTTTTGCCAATAATGTAGTAAGCTATTACATTATTGGCTGGTTATTCCATTATCGGCTGGGTTAAAGGAACACGCCACCCAATGTCAGTAGTAATGTTCTTACCTTAACTTTCACGAGTTGAGTCATACCTCTCCTGTGTCGGTACGTGCACTCAAATGCTCTGGTGCGCGGCTGGACTGTGTTAGCATGTTGCTATGCTAGCGGGCTTTGCCGTAACTAAGCGTAGAAGTAATCAAAAACATGTGTACATTTAGTGACTGTACACTCATTGGCCTGTAGATGGTGGTGCACACATATACACACGCACACACACACACACAGGTACGCACATACCATCAGTATCAGCAATTACAACGGCCGATACATAATTAAAAATTCAGTAGGATTAAAGGAAAACCAAAAATATTCATCATAATAATTTGGCTGCATTTCCAGTATTGGCGTCACGTAGTCGTTTGTCCACCAGATGGCGCATCGTTGCAGTGAGATGTAATTTTGTTGGAAATTAATCTAAAGTGGGTTGGAAAGACACTACACTTCCTACAAGGACAAGACTGTCTAATAAGAGTAGGATGATTTCTGTATGACATGTAATTCCCATTTCTTCTTGAAGCCTAAATAAATCTGAGAATGTTTATCGGACATGCTTGGTTTTTACTGCAGGTAGGCTACATTAATCTTAAGTTATATCAATAGCCTAGAGTAGGTAAAATAATGTTACCATTTGTATTGGTTGAGTGATGGAGGCCAATTTGATTATTGATGTATTTGTAGAAAACCATAAATGCGGTTATAGGCTACCAAGAAAATTGATAACAGCACTAATTGCATCTTTCGACTGTCATCTCATTTGCTGACCATAACCTAGGCTGCTAACAGGAGCTAAGTGAGTTAGCCACAACACGTTCGCTACGTGATGGTTTTCTAATGGAAAATATAGGCTACCTGAAAGATGTCTATGATGCATCCTAAACACCGGGCTGGGACATTTAGCTCAAAGTCTTAAAAAGCATCTGAGTCAACATTCATTCCTAAACACCCATATAGGCTACTTCAATCCACTATTTTCAAAGGTGATTCAAGTAGGGAAGAGCATGGCTCAAAGTAAAGTAACTAGGACTGAAACTACATAAATTTGTCAAAGTGAATAATTTGTGTCAACTCGCCGCAATGTAGATTTATTAACGCACCCGTGATACGAGTGATCTACATCTCCATTTACACCAAATGTTTTAGAGCGCATGTTGAGAGATATATCCAGGGCAGGGCTGAACCTACACATATTTGTTGCACGTGCTACAAAAATCGTTATTTGCGATGGATGATTTAGTACCAACGTTACACCGGTCCAATACAGTTTTGCCTACGGCTATACCGTGAGACTGAGACTGTTTGTTCGAAGTGCGTGTTTAGGGTGTGAGAGGGGAGTCGATGTGCTTTGATTCCAGCTTGGTAGTAGTAGTCTATGCGATTAAAAAACACGTGTGTGTGAAGTATCCAAACAATAATAACGCTTTCATTATGGCTGCTTTAGCCACAGACCTTGAGCTACTGTACAGTGGGTTGGGTTCCATTTAGAAGTGTCGCTTTCCTTGTTTCACACAGCTGCGTGAAATGTATTACTACTGATATGCAAAACGCCATTGGTTCCCAAAGGAGATTTTATTTGGGTCGCCAGCATAGCCTAGTGACAATTTATGTTGTGTAATAGGCCTAGCATAGGGCCTACTTTATATAGCTTATAGTTTGTTAACAGTCACGGTTTAGTCATAACTCCCTCTATGCATTTTTGCATTTAGAATAGCTCTGAAACCGGGGGCGAACACGTCGCAGGGGGGACGCCAGTGCGTGGATATCTCAATCGCAAAATTAAACAATATTTCTATCGGGCGCCTACCATGGACTAGGCTGGGTGAACTCAGCCTGATCTGCCGGCGATTCCTTTTCGATTTCTTAAAAGATTGAGCTTGGTCTGGCAAAAGCCAGACTAACCATGGACCTCATAGTTGCAAAATGCAAGGGAACATGAATCAGCATATTATTTGCACAAACAATAACGGACAGTAGCACTTCAACTTGGCCCGTTAAAATGTGAATGAACAGTCTAGCAACGCATTTCATGAAGGCCCTTTTGGACATGTCAGTTATTTGCACCACTGGGTAAAACTGCATTTTGTTGTAGACTACTGGTATTTAATTTGTGCATTGACAATAAAGCTGAATATCATATGAACTAGATGACTAAACTTATGCATATGTAGAAGAAGAAACATTCACAAAAATCCATGACATGACCTCTCTTCTTGATAGCTGTTGAAAACTGCATGGAACTGACAGGGATTGTTTTGTTTAATAATAAATAAATAAATACATTATGCTGCTACCTTCTGCTTTTCCCAAATACAATGTAGCCTACAGGTGTACCTTTCATCAGTCCAGTTGCAATGGATGGACTGTGATGAACTGCCCTACTTGTGATTGTTTAAATATTTTAAAGGTTTTATAACAATGCTAAAAAATGTTTGGCAAGTGCTACAAATCTATTCACCTTTGCAGCGCCAGTAGGCTACTTTGTGTGCGGCCTGCAAACACACATTCCAATCAAGCATACACAAAAGTTTCAAGAGTGGGGGATGGAGTAGAAGATGGAGACAAATTCATTAATATGATTTATTTTCGCTGAATGGATGTACAGGACTGAGCGGCGGTCATATTTTGTACCGCTATGCGGTACATCTAGTTTTATTGGATATAAAGTGTCACACTTCCATGGCACATGGTAATTATTGTCTATTAGCTGCTTAAAGACCTGACAGCACACATAAAATCACCCCTACTCTCAACTACAACTATTTTTTTGATTTGATGGCTAGAATTACCTCCGACCTGCATTTTGCTCCTTAGGCACAGAAATTGAACACATCTATGTTTGCAAACACACACAGTTACTCAAATGTTGTATGTATGAATTCACGGTATCTTTGAGGATAGGGGATTCACAAAGAAAATGACCTTTTTCCATGAAAAATTTAATATTTAATTAAACTGAGGGTTGTGCAACTCTGAACTGTATATATCAATATATAACACTTCCGTAATGTTGGTACATAATCTTTTAGCTTCATAATTATAAGAAAGGGTGGGTTGTTGTATAATATAAGAACAACTTGAGAGAACAGTGCCCCCCCTCTACACACACACACACACACACAAATACAGATACACTCCCTCCACTCACACCCAACTACCCCCACCCCCACACACACATGCTGGGAATTAGCCACATTGTTTATAAACCTCAGTGTTTTATGCAATGTATTGTTGCTAAAATAAGTGCTCAATTTGATGAACCTATAAGGAGGGCTTTGCCTTGTGTTAGTATGACAGCATCATTTGACTCTTTCTCTCCTCTTGATGAAGAAGCAGTCTCTCAATTGCTTCAGCGAAGTAATCCAACAACATGCCCACTGGATCCTGTCCCGTCCACTCTTCTACAGTCTATCACACCCGCTGTTCTTCCGGCAGTCACACATGTATTTAATGCTTCACTCTGTTCTGGAATAGTTCCTTATTCTTTTAAACAGGCTAGGGTTACACCTCTGCTAAAGAAAAGTACACTTAATCCAACTGAGGTGAAGAACTACAGACCTGTCTCCCTTCTTCATTTCTTGTCAAAGGTTTTGGAGAAGATGGTCTTCAAGCAAGTATGTGACTTTCTTCATCAGAATAATCTACTAGACCCTTTGCAGTCTGGTTTCAAGAGTGGTCATTCTACCGAAACTGCTCTTCTGTCTGTGACTGAAGCATTGAGAGTAGCTCTGTTCAGTCATCAGTATTAATTCTACTAGATTTATTTATAGCCTTTGATACTGTTAACCATGACATTCTCATTTCTATACTATCTGAACTGGGAATTTCTGGAAAAGCTCTTGACTGGTTTGAATCTTACCTTAAAGGGCGTTCTTTCAACATGTCTTGGCAGGGACAGATATCTAAGTCTCATGACCTTACCACAGGTGTGCCTCAGGGATCAGTATTAGGACCCTTGCTTTTCTCTATTTACTCCACTTCCTTAGGTGAGACCATTCGCTCCCATGGATTTGACTATCACTGTTACGCAGATGACACTCAACTGAGTTTTTGGTGTTTCCAGCTAAAACAACTATTCCCCAACAGATTAACATCCAGCTTGACTAAACTTCACTGACCCCAACTAGATCGGCACATAACTTGGGCGTTGTAATTGAAGACCGACTTAACTTCTCTGAGCATGTAGCTTCTATTGCAAAATCATGTCGGTTTATGCTTTACAACATTAGGAAGATCAGACCTTATCTGACACAAGATTCCACACAACTTCTTGTTCAAACCATGGTCATCTCCAAGATGGACTATTGTAATTCACTATTAGCTGGCTTACCCGCTTGTGTAATAAGATCATTACAGCTGATTCAGAATGCTGGAGCACGCCTGGTCTTCAATCAGCCAAAGAGGACACATGTAACTCCTCTCCTAGTTACCCTCCATTGGCTCCCTATAGTAGCTAAAATTAAATGTAAATTTCTCACTTTGGCCTATAGGATCTGACTGGATCTGCTCCTAGTTATTTTAACTCGATAATCAAGGCGTACATCCCTAACCGCCCACTGCGGTCTTCTGATGAGCGTCTGTTATGTCGACCAGTCTTAAACACTAGGTCTAATTCAAGACTCTTTTCCTTAGTGGTTCCATGTTGGTGGAATGAGTTGCCCAGTGCTCTCCGTTTCTTTGGTAGTTTTGGGTCGTTTAATTGGGGTCTAAAGACATTCCTGTTCAATATGCACTTAGTTCTTTAAGCGCTTCTTATGCGTTATGGTTTTTATAATATTGTTTTATTTCCATTAGGCTGTTGATTAATTTGACATTATTGTTTATTATTGATATTCTCCTTAAAGGGATATTCCACCATTTGGGGAATTACACTCATTTTCCACCTCCCTTTGAGTTAAAGAATTCATTTTTACCTTTCTCCAGTTCATCCAGCCGTTCTCTGAGTCTGGCGACAGTGTTGTGCCTGAACGCGTTTATTGAACTCGTTCATATTTTGGGCGAACGTGAACTGAACGTACTGTATTACTGCCTGATAAACGTTATTGTGAACTCGTTCATTCTGGTGTTTGTGAACGGCACGCTCTCTCAGTTCAACTTCGTTCAATAGGTTGCCAAATTTCTATAGAGCCCTCCAGGCGAAACCCCGGTTAAATCACACCGGAAACAGGCCTTAATATGTAACAGGAAAAACACCCAATCTACCAACACCAGCTAGCAATGTCGTAGCCTACAGCCGCATGCGTCATCAAAACAAAATGCAGCGTGGAAGCCGCAGCAGCATGGAGGCGACCGTGGAGGTGACAAAGCAGCAGTATGATAACTTAAAACAGTTTTATGACCAGGTGGTCGGTGAGGATGATGGGAACAATCTTACATTTCTCTGCAAACTTTGCCCGCCGGCTTTCAGTAAAAAAATCCGCACTTCAGTAACATCCAAAGAAAATCTGAAACAGCATATAGAACTAAAGCACCCGGCCAGCCTCTCAAGGTATGTGCAAGCAACTAAAAAAACAAAAGACAGTCAGGACAGATCCTCGAGCCAAATTCCAATAACTGCGTACAGTAGCGGCTCCGTTGTCATCTCCCAGCCGCAGCTGAACAACCTGGTGGTGCAGTTTATTGTTGGAGACCGGCAGCCTTTGAGCAAAGTGGAAAGCCCAGCGTTCATAAACTTAGTTAAGGGGTTGCAGCCATCCAGACAGGTGCCACCAAGAAAACAAGTACAAACACTGTTAAATAAAAAAATTAAACTTAAACTTAAACTTAAAAGTAAACTGTCTGAGATCGATGCTGTGTGCACAACAGCAGATTGCTGGTCAGCTGTGAACAAGGCATTTATGGGCATCACTATCCACTGGCTAAACAAAACTGACGTGTCTAAGAGACACTCTGCAGTACTGACATGTCGGTTGATTAAAGGAGCACATACACATGTTGTGTTGGCAAGATTATTGTCAGATGTTAATAAATAATTCAAAATCCACAACAAGGTTGTGTGTACAGTAACAGACAATGCAGCAAATTTTGTCAAAGCGTTCAACTGTTTTGGGATGGATGTTGTTATTGATACTGAAGTGCCAGAGACAGTTGAAACTGAAAGTGAAGATGACAGTGAACCAGTGTCAGCCTTTTCTGCCGCCAATGAGAGCTCAGATGAGGATGACCAGATGGAGCCTGAGCCTCTCTCAGATCTGGATCATCCCTCTCTCCCCCCACACAGAAGGTGCATGGCCCACACCTTGAATCTAGTGGCCAAAGATTCGGAAAAAGTAACTGAAAAACGCTACAAAACAATGTCGAGGGCTGTTTTTGCAAAAGCATCTGCTCTGTGGAACCTGGTTAAGCGAAGTACAAAGGCTTCTGATGTTGTGGAGGAAAAGCTTGGGATTGGCTTTGTTGTGCCAAATGACACAAGATGGAATTTAGCATTTCTTGCCAGGGAGCGACTATCTCGCATAGCAACACTAACTACCAAGGCAGAAATGAACGTGGCTGAGGTAACCCGTGAAAATGATGCCCCTCCCCTACATGACGAGCTGATTTTGCACACTGTGAGTGATGAGTTTGGCTTTCGCCGATTCTCTCCACAGGAAGTCAACTTCATACACAAGTTTGTGGATGTGATGAGGCCATTAGCACTTGCACTAAACATCCTCCAAGCAGAGAAGAACATCTTTCTTGGCTACCTGGCTCCAACCATTGTGCAGCTGCAATGTGATATGAATGACCTGTTGGATGAGAGAAAAAAAGCCCACTGCAGCAGAGGGTCTCATTACATGCTGACCCCTCATAAAGAGTATCTTGGAGTCACTGAGCACAAGGCTGGCAGGTCTTCTGGAGAAGAGGGACCACATACTCTCCGCTATGCTGAGAAACGCATGCAGTACAGATTGATGCTGAAAAGAGAATGTCAAACCCTCAACTCTGATGACTCAGCTGCAAGAGACTCAGGTCAAGTGGTAAAAGTGACAAGAAAGATCCTGCAGCATCATTCTTCAGATTTAACAAAAATCCTCAGGTTTTTCAAAAATCTGAAGTGGACACCTATTTGGATGCCCCAACCACAGATGGGTTTGATGAATTCATGCAGTTTCCAAAGCTCAGAAGGCTGTTCATAAAACACAACACTGCCCTGCCCTCAAGCGCTCCAGTAGAGAGGCTCTTTAGCATCGGTGGTCTAATATTCAGGTAAGAATAAAGTGTGATTATATTACATAATTATTATTATTTGGTAATAAGCACAGTAAATACCCAGCCTCAATCATAGTTCTTGGTGATATTATTCTAATTCGGGTTTTAAATAGGCTATACAAATTATGTCAAATTATGTCAGTGATTGTGCAGTTCACAATTGCTTTAATACAGATTAAGTGTTACCATTTTTGCCATAATAATCATGATGTTAAAATTTCTTGTTATCTCATTCAGACCGAGGAGAAACCAGCTGGGAGATGCCAACTTTGAGAAGCAGCTGATCTTGAATGCCAACAAAAAGATTTGAAGGTATATTAAATATGGTTGTGATATGTTTATTGGGCTGTAGAAGTACAATGTATTGCCTATGGAGATGACTATATTGATGTGCAGAGGTGAGCTGCATAAAAATAACAGAGCATATCTTGTTTTTACAGGAAGCAAAAAACAGCAGATCCACCAGGGAGAGACCACTGTGACCGAGGATCTTCATTCAGATAAGGGATTTTTGGGCTGGACAGAAAATACCACTGTCCTTGGCCCTCCATACTTTTCATTAATTAGTATTATTATTATTTTAGTTATTTATGTGGACTGTAACCAGTGACAGATAATTATTCAGTTAAGGTATTTTCACTCACTGGACAGAAAGTAGAAGCACTGTCCATGGCCTTGGACTCTGACTCTTTTAAGTTATTGTTTTTTTTTTACTTATTCAATGGCCAAACAAATGAAAAGTGACTTGATAATGTTTAAATGTTTTGCACTTTGTTTTGCACCTGGTCCCTCAGTTTGTGTTAGTAAAATGGTCTTGAGGGTTTTACTATTCATGTAACTTGTTTGTTAAACCTGCCTGGTATAATTTTCCAGGATTCCAGTATTTCTGTTTAGTATGTACTGAAATGGAATTTGAAATGGAAATTATTAAAATTAAAAAACATTTGCACCTTAATGACTACTTTCCTGTTTTTCTTGTAATAATTCCTCATAAAAAAGATAATTCAAGCAGCACATTTTTCCTGATGTTTTTGAGAATATACTGTAGGGGTGAAAGCTGCAGCTGCTAGTGTGAAGTGAATGGACAGCAACAAAGCATTAAAGCAACAATGAGAAAAATGCTGTCCCCTCAATGCTAATGTAAACCCTGGTTGGATAAGGATTCAAAACTGGATATGAAGATGAAATCTGATGCACAGTTTCAGTGTTAAAACTGATAAAATGCTGTCTGTGGTTCTACAGTATGGCAATAATTGAGCAATATATGAAAAAAAAAGAACTATGAACTAGTTCATTTTTTGGAACTGTGAACTTAGTTCAAAATTTAGAATTATGAACTATGACCTGAACTAGTTCATTTTTAAATGTGTGAACTGAACTTTGAACTAGTTCACGTAGAAAGTGAACTTTCCCAACACTGTCTGGCAATACCACTTTTAGCTCCAGCCTAGCATAGATCATTGAATTGAATTAGACCATTAGCATCTCGCCTGCTAACATCACGTTTAAAAGTCTAATGTAGTCTTACATGTCATTGTTTTTTTATATTATTGATTGAATGGACATTATGTAAGGGATAATGTATAGAACGCCGGTCATTATGGGGAAAATAAGTCCCGACAGAATTAACCGACCTCGGCAGCGCCAGCCGAGGGGTCTTGTTTCGCCCTGAAGGGACTTATTTTCCCATGATGACCGGCGTTCTATACATTATCCCGTTTATTATACGGCTACTTGCCAAAACGAAAAAATAAACTCCATGATATGTCTCTTTACACTTATTTGTTACCGTTTCGTTGTGGCTTTTCAAACATTCTTTAGAACACAGCTGATCAACCGTCTGCTTTCACTTTTGAATGAAGTTCCAAGCACAAACTCCGTTGCCATTGACAGCGGTCATTCTTGTTTTCAGAGGTCCTTTCCCAAGAAATAATGACCGCTAGAACTTTCGGAAATCCCATTCAAGTCAATGGATCATTCTACTTGCATTGTGAAGAGCCGTATAATAATGTTTATTATTGCTTTTCCCCTTATTTTCATTGCTTATTTCATTAAGCTATTGATTGAATCGACATTGTTGTTTACTATTGCAATTCTCCTTATTATAGTTTAACCAACATTCTAATCTGTTCCCTGTTCAATTTAAAATTATGTTGTTTTTGTATTTGTGTGTCGCTTTGGACAAAGGCGTCTGCAAAATCCCATAACCATAACCATATTGTATTTATGTGTTGACCATATCCATGTATTTATTACATTACTTTATAATAAATCAGTAATTTTAAAGAAATGCTCACAAGATGGCATCGCGGATACATTGCAATGCTCTGTGTCTCTCTGGATTTTGCAAATTACTGGTAATATGCTTGTTTATTTAAGTATTTTCTGTAAAAACAATTTAGCGTACATATCGCACACCCGACAGAAACTTTTAGACATCGGTTCCTGCAATCCTGACATCTATATAAACTCTGGCCCTCCATGACTTCTACACGGACATTGATTCATATGCCTCCTCTGTTTTGGACTGTATCAACTCCAACATCAACAGTGTCACCACCCTCAAACGGATTACGACTTTCCCTAATCAGAAGCCATAGATGAACAGCGAGGTCAGACTCCTGCTGAAGGCATGAGACATTGCATTCAGATCTGGTGATGCTCAAGCCTATAGCTCATCCAGGGCTAATCTAAAAAGGGGCATCAAAAAGGCCAAGCACAACCACAAGCTAAAGATTGAGGATAATTTCAATAACAACTCTGACCCCTGACACATGTGGCAAGGCATCCAGGCCATCACAGATTATAAAACTATTAACTCCACCCCCCTTAAATGAAGTGATATCAGTATGTTATCACATTATTGGCTGCAGTTATTACATTTTTATAGTTTTTTTTACCAACCAAGCCGATAACGTAATAACCAGCCAATAATGTAATAACTTACATTGGTTCAGAAATTACATTATCGGCAAATGTCATCTATCTGATACGTTAAATAACCTTGCCCCCCTCTCCTTTCTATGCTCTGCTCCATGGTTTACACATGAGCTGCACAAAATGAAGGCTGCTGGCTGCCAACTGGAGCGACTTATCAGAAGGACTGACCTAACTGTTTACGCACAGGATAAAGACAATGTACTGGCCTACAAGGAGGCTCTTAATGAGGCTAAATCTGTGCATTACTCCACCATCATTGCCAGAGGTCAGAATAACCCTAGAGCCCTCTTCTCCACAGTCAACAAACTACTCCAGCCTAACAAACCCTTTCTACTGACCCCTTCAACTGATCTTTGCTATGACTTTCTTGATTTTTTCCAAAACAAAATTGGCACCATCTATAGGCATCTTCAATAACGCCCCACTGCTGCTACACTGAGTGATGCCCCCACTACCCTTGCATTACCAGTCCAGTCCTGCTTTTACACCTGTGGACGAGCACTTTGTCCATGACCTTCCCACTAAGGCTAGGTCATCTACCTGCCTCCTGGACCCTACATGCCTCCTGGACCCTATGCCTATCCCACTGGTCAAGACCCCCTCCTCGTTCACATTATAAATTAATCTGTTCTCACTAGTTCTGTTCCTCACTCTCTCAAAACTGTAGCTATCACTCCTGTTCTTCTTAAAAAATCTGGAGCAGCTACTGATGATCTCAAAAACTACCATCCCATCTCCAATCTGCCATTTATTTCCAAAGTCCTTGAGCGCACTGTAGCCACACAACTCCAAGAACACCTGACTGCTCATGGCCTATGGGAAGTGTCATCGTTCATTTCGTCTCTTCGTCATTTGCATCCTCCCCCTTGGTCATATTTTACGTCAGTATGGTTGTCACGAATCGTCCAGGACCTTCCAGATCCTGAGCCGGGTTTTCCTCCACCTACCTGGCTGGCGGCACTTTTAAGGTGCTCCATTCCCAGGTGGTCAACTTCATGCCATGTTTTGCTGCTGACCTACTGCATCTCCTGTCTCCCTGCTCTGCTGCTCAGCACACCTGTGTCTGATTACTTAATCAGGCACAGTATTTAGGCTGGGCTCATGGAATCCTTAAGTGCGGCGTTATCTTGCTATGTCATCTGGATGTTACTGCTGCTCTGCTACTCTTTCCCTGTGGAATTACTAGGGATGAGCAAAGCGAGGCTTTATGAAACACTGAAACGTTCGAAGCAATTGTGCCGAATTGTTCCAAAGCTTTGAAACAATTCCGACACCTCAGAGCTGTTTAGGGTGAAACAAATCTGTCAAATGCTTCGTATTGGAGATGTAGTCTTTAAAGTTCGTGGCTTGCTGTGTTACCTGTGTTCAGTCTTTGTCAAAAGCTAAGCAGCATGCCCTTGGTCAATTACTGGATGGGAGACCACATGAAGTCACAATAAAGGGAATCTTTTTGCTGCCACTATGTGTATCTAAATCTCTCTCTTTGGATTGTTTGCCCTGGACCTTGTGTGTTGTGCTCACTCATTGACTTTCAATTGTGCTCTGCCATTGCCTGCTGTTTGCTTGAAGCGGTTCTTGTTTTCCACTGAACATTAAATTACAGTTGTAACCCGTTACCATTTTTGCTTGTGTCCTACTTCGGGGTCCAACCAGTACCTCTGGCCTACTGGCCGTAACAATGATTGAAACTTCCACTGCTATGCTGATGACACACAAATCTATATTCACACTAAGCCCTCCCAAACACTCCCTCCCTCCAATCTGGTCACCTGTCTCAATGCCATAAGCAACTGGATAACACAGAACTTTCTCAAATTAAACCATGACAAGACTGAAGCCATACTAATTGTCACACCATCTGTACTGAAAAAGCTCAAAAAATCAGTGATCCATACATGGCTACTTCACCACCACTACCTCTGAAGTCAAAAACCTTGGTGTCATAATTGACTCTTCCTTTGACTCTCACATCAAATACATTACTAAAACAGCCTTCTTCCACCTCAAAAACATTTCTAAAATCTGCCCGCCCCCCCCACCACTGCTGAGACTCTCATTCATGCTTTCATAACATCCAGACTTGACTACTGCAATGCCCTGGTCTTTGTGTCTCCGCAAAGAGATTAGACAGGCTACAATACATACAAAATTCCGCTGCAAGAGTTCTCACCCGTACCAGGCCCTGGCAACATTTCACTCCCATCCTCCATCAACTACACTGGCTCCCTGTAAAATACCGTATTCAATTCAAAATCATCCTTCTTGTCTTCAAAGCCCAATATAATATTGCACCCTCTTATCTTTCAAGCCTCCTGACCCCTTACCAACCAACCCGCACCTTATGCTCCACGGATGCTCACCTCCGAGCTCTGAAGCCAGACTGATATAATTCCTGGATTTTGTTCATATGTAAGAAGGCACCACTTTGTTTGGATTATTTTTTATATTTTTCTAGTATTTTTGACATGAAAGGGAGATTAGATATAAGCTTATAGTTGGCCAGGTTGTTAGGGTCAAGGCTAGGTTTTTTGAGGGATGGTTTAATAACAGATAACTTGTGGTACATGCCCTGATAGCATTGAATTATTTATAATCTGGAGCAAAGCATTATGCAGGAAGAGGAGAAGAATCTTAAGAAGGTGAGTAGGAATAGGGTCTAGTAGACTAGTTGTAGATTTTGATGAGGAAATTGTGGAAGTGAGGTCTAATATGTCGATAGGTGTAAATGAATTAAATGTTGTCTGTGATTCTATTATCTATTCTATTATCATCTGTGATTCTATTATGTTTAGCAATGGAGTATGTACAGTATATTTGGTAAAACTGATTGGTTATTAATCTTATGTCTAATTGTTTCAATTTTGACATTGAAAAAGTTCACTTCACTTCGTTATGGCTCTTCATCAGGCGGGAGATTGTGATAAAGAGAAATTTTGTATTATTTTTATTTTCTTCAATCAGCAAGGAATAGCAGGCTGACTTGGCCTCATTGAGGGCTTTTTTGTAAGTGATACACTCCATGCTTGGTGAAAGACTTCCATTTTAGTGCTGCGCCATTTTTGTTCTAGTTTACGCGATTTTTGTTTGAGGGTTTTAGTCTGTGTGGTATACCATGGAGCACATCTTACTTGTTTTCTTATTTTCTTTTTGAGTGGTGCTACGGAGTCTAGGGTTGAGTGTAATGAGTTCATCACATTATCGGTTAACAGATTGACCTCGGCTAGGTTAAGGAAAGGGTCTTCTCATCCATGATTCGTGGAAATGTGTACGCTAGATTTATGCCTATTTTTTCACATCTTAATGGGCACCACAATGATTTCCTTCGTGTGGTAATATTTTCCCTTGTAATTATGTATGGTTTGCAGAAATGGGAACTACCACTGTCCGTATAGATGAGAGGAGCAAAGTGTGTGTTGTGCAGCACACTACATTATGGCCAAGCATTTGGTATTTGTATTGTATTTGTATCAAGTATTTGGAAACAGGGCCATTGTTAGTAGGCGGTGTGCAATTTCGAGGGGGGTAAGTGCTGCATGACAGTAGGCTATTTACAATATTTTCTGTAAAGTAGAGTTTGTAAACACGTTATCATCAACTTGATGCACGCACAACTTGTTTGAGCAGGAGAGAGAATAATGATGCATGGACGCAGCAACTACAGAAATTGCAGCCAAGCTACTTGCTGCTTTCTTTTGCTATCTATGGTTGCTGGTTATCAGCACCTAATAAGCGATTATTGGTTTACTGGTTAGGTGAGGGAAATTTGGTCTGCATTTATCCGTGACATTAATCCGTGAATTAGTGAAACACACACAGCAAACAGTGTACACACAGTGAGGTGAAGCACATACTAATCCCGGCGCAGTGAGCTGCCTGCAACAACAGCGGCGCTCGGGGAGCGGTGAGGGGCTAGGTGCCTTGCTCAAGGGCACTTCAGCTGTGCCTACTGGTCGGGGTTCGAACCGAAGTCTGAAGCGCTAACCAGTAGGCCACGGCTGCCCTAAAACCTTAGCCACTGCATGAAAAGTGTGATTTTCAGGCAATGCCGAAAACTGTCACGAATTGTCAAAAATTGACGTGGGCCTTGCTTGGCAGTCGTCCGCCCATGACCCCCCTCCTCCTAATTCTAGGGGAGGAGCTTTAACATGTAAATGAAAATGCTGTGAGCTATAGAAATGCAAATCAGGGTACCAGGGGGAGTGAACTGTGCATGCTGGCATGACTGTGGCCTTTGGTCTTGCTTAAACAGTGGATGTGTTAACCACACAACTCCCAGCAATACGCTCAACAGGCAGAAATGATGCTGGGTATGACATGTCTGTTCCCTGCCAGCTCCAATAATGTAACCTGTAGAGGTGGGTCGGTCGCAAACGACCTGAACTGATTCGCCTTTCCAGTTCTTGTTCGTTCTTTTGTTCGTCGCTGAATCACACTAACCTAGTGCTGCTGTGAATGCCTATGGCCCAGCTTCCTAAGGCGAGAGCCAAACCAATTGTATGCTGTTGTCTGTATTGTTTCTAAAACGTTCTCATCGAATTAGACAATGAGGGGCATGAAAGCATAGCAACCGTTTCCATGAAAAAAACAAAACAAATGGGCTAGTGAGACTAGTGGGAGAGCATACGATAAATAATAACGATAATGGTTAACATTAACAATTCCATTTTACATTTCAATATTGGCATTTACATTTAAATATCTGTCTAATGGTAAATGCATGCTGTTGTAGTGGAAAAACTAGTCCACTTTCGAATCCACTAGCAATTTATCACTTGACTATTACTAATTAGCACTCTGGGACAAAGTGTCCTAAGGAGACAGAATAGACAGGAGATCTCTGAAGACTGCTGAATTTTTATTCACCGTATTGCAGTGATAATCCAGTCTAAACAATGTTCAGACCAGGTGTCAAGCAATAGGGTGAGGTGAGATGTCATCAGATGGCGGCCCCCGATGAGATCTAAAATCAAAATGGCTGCGGCCTATCTTTTATACTCCTTAACCTTGAAGTTGGGCCTTCTCGCCACCCTCGAAAGACACCTGTTGGCCTATCAGCATCCACCAAGGTTACTGATATTGGTGGGACCCCTTGTCATATCATGCATAAAAATTATATGCAAAACTGTCTGATTCTGTTTTTTTCCAGTTACCATTACCTCATCCTCTCGCTCTTGACCGTCTAGGCCCAGTGTCACTGTGCACTCATTCACCCCACTCTTTGACACCTGGTCTGGTCTGCTTAATATGTGTGCAGGCCTTGAAGTCTCATAATAATTGCAGTAATATCAAAGTTTATAAAAAACATACATGCATCCCTGTAAGTCATAGAAATCCACCACACTGTCTTTGTATTTTCTGTGTCATACCAGATTAATAAATGTCTCGTTTGTTCGTTCATTCGTTTGTTCTCACGCCAAGACCCCCCAACTGTTTCACTTCGGTCTGTCGTTCTTGTTCAGTCAGTCACTCGTTCTTGGCTAGAAGAGTGATTATGGCTCTGTAGCCTAGGCAAAATAGGGACTTGAAACCTTTTCATCAATATAATCTTCCTGCCAAGCCTTTAAACATGTGTGTTGGCATAGCCAACTGGGTCTTTGTTCCTTTAAGAATGAACACATTTTTAAAAAAGCTGATCTAGCTGTAGTCTACTCTATTTACCTTCAATATGTCAATGTCAAGGTGAATGAACACATTAGCTACTGCTGCTTTGTCTAAAAGTACACATAATCATGAAGTTGCAGATATTTGCCACTACAATTATAGTGTTGTGTTGACCGTTTGCACAAACGAGGAGCTGAGAACCTGCATTCCATGATTCACCGCTGAACTACGCTGTACCGGAAAAGCGACTGAACGAACGAACGATTCAGAACGAATCATCTTGGCGAACTGACGACGCGAACTGTGTCATGAGAACGAACGATAAAATCCATCACTAGTAACCTGACTTAAAACAGTCGATAGACTCAAGTTTAGATTCGGATTTTCCCGTCACACCAACACAATGAGAATTTCAGAGGCAAATATATAAATGATTGTCTTTATCACCATCATCTTCATTCGACAAAAATACATGCAGAACTGCAGACCTGCATATATTTTTGTTAAATGAAAATATCTATTTATATATGTATATATATATATATATATACATATATATATATATAAACTAAGTCCAACCGTTACGCCCCCATGCCAGCAGGGGAGACACTTCCTCCCGCCCGTCACGCTTCCACCAGAACAGCTGATAGGATAAACAACAGTCAGTGTGCGGCGGCAAATTCAGAACAGAAAGGCTAGCCTACAGTTTGAGTAGGCTACTACTTCATGTGGATGTGAATGTGGTTCATAAACAACGCGCCCGCGATCGTTGGCGCTCATTCCTTCTAGAAGAGGGGACCAGAGAATGTCTAATAAGGGGAGAACCTTCACTCTCGGAATGCTTCCGGTGTGGTACTGCATCTAGGGGCACTCGCGGGCGAGTCCAGAATGAATGGAGGTCTATGGAGCTGTACCCCTCAAAATCCACTTTTCTCGGGATATAATTTTTTTTCAAGTAATTTGAATATTGTATTCGAAAGGAGAGGTAAAGACAATACACTTGGTTGAGTATTATATTTTTTAAAGTCACTTAATTGTTCTAAAAAGCCTTTCAAACGTGTCAATGACGTCATTCATTAGCATGATCATAGCATAGCATCACATCAATGCTAGCGTGTTATGGGCAACAACGACCCAACCTAGGCAAACGAAAGGACCTGACTCCCGGATTATTTCATTTTTGATTGATAATCCATATCCATTTTGCGAAAAATAAAATAAAATCTGAGGGTTTCAGTTGTTAAATAGGTGATGGGTGTCTGAATGGATTGTATGATCGCCTTCCTTTCATAGCCCAGAGCTCTCTGAACTCTGTGCCACGCTGCAGTCCTGGTTAGAGCCGACACCGCCAGTTACTTACAGTAGCTGGGAAGGAAAAAAGGTTTTCAAAAATCCATGGATACAAGTTGGGGTGGTCCCCCTAGTGGTAGTTATCCATAAAAACCAAAATGACCCCCGCCGAAAAGAGAAAAGTTTATATCTCGGCTTCCTTTAGTCTTAAATTGTTGTATAATGTATTTTCTCTACTTTGTTTGATACAAGGAATCAAATTTTGATATGTTCTTCTTATTTTAAGTCCATTTCCATGTTAAATCTAGTATCATAGTCATATTTAGCTCATAAACTGTTAATATCTCTGAAAAAGTCACATTGAAATATTACTCAGGCCCCTAGACCCATATTTTACCTCCAAGGTATGCTTTTCTTTGTTGATTGGACAGATCACTATAGTGTCAAAAATCACATGTTGTGACCAAAAGGACCATTGTTGAGGCCTTAAATAAACACAAATTCAGAACTAAAGACTTCTATATATTACTAGTCAACTAGTAAGGTACAAAAATGTTTACTAGCTGACTACTGAATGTCAAATTCCCACTTGTTAACTTCTATGTAATTTGGCCAGCCGCTTGAGCATTTATTCTGATATCTTGATATCAGGCCAACATGCAAGCCATTTTTGTCAACTAGTTAACTAGTGAGCCATGTTTGTGCACACTAGTTAACTAGTGACAGCATAAATGCCCACTAGTTAACTAGTGAACACATTTTAGCTTCCCTAGTTAACTAGAAAGAGCCAGAAATGTCCACTAGTTAACTAGTAAAGACCAAAATGCATACCAGTCAGCTAGTTGAAGGCTTTTGGGTCTCACTAGTTAACTAGTGACAGCCAAAAATGTGCACATGTTTACTAGTGAAGGCAAAACACCTCACTATTTAACTAGTTGCAGTAGGTCAATGTCACTAGTTTACTAGTGAACCATAAATGGCTTACTAGCTAGCTAGGTGATGGCAGTAGGCTCCCTAGTTAACTAGTTGATGCAAACTTTGTCCAAACTAGTTAACTAGTGAGGTCATAAATGTATACTAGTAAACTAGTTCAAGACAAAATTCACACTAGTCAACTAGTGGCGCAGAATTCAAATTAGGAGGCGGGGAATTCTGGAAATTGAGGCTTTCTATTGGCTCCCTATGTCCAAATAGAACATGACAACCAATCACAGTGCAGAATTTCACGAAATCCCACCCACAACATTTGCATGTGGCACACAAGTTAACATGCTGGCCAAAGGAGCTCTAGCTAGTAAACTAGTGGCTTCAGTGTGACACTTAAATGTAAACTAGTGAAGGCAGAACTGCTCACTAGTTAACTAGTGAAGACACAAATGCCCACTAGTTAACTAGTTGGACCAATCAAAATCCTTGTTCCGCCTTCTTCATTTGCATGCAAGTGCGACATTGCGCACTAGTTAAAGGAATTATCCGGAGTAAAATGCACTTTAGATCGATTTACGGATGATTGGGAGTACATACGTTGAGTTGACATCCAAATCATGTCATTCGGATGTGTTTTGAGAAAGTTCGATGTTACCGTTTTTAGTCAAAGCTAGCGTGGAAGTGAGAAGGGCATATTATTTCGCCGCTACAAAACGCTATTTTTATACCTCTTCTACAGTTCCAAACAATATTGCACTTACGTGGTAGTGAGTAGAGGGTCCCTAAAGCCAAACCGAAGTATCCCGAGGTCTTTATGTGGTCGGATAGAGAGTCCAGAATGAATTTCATCAAGCCAGCACCTTTCCGGAAATGTTGCCATCTTTGCTGCTGTAGGAGTCGATTGCCAAGTGTGCTCTGGAAATTCACAATTTCGTCGCCGTTTAAAAAAAAAAAAAAAAAAAAACATTTCAATTTCAAAAGAAATACTGGACTATGGTTTGTTTTTTTTAAACGGCGACGAAATGCTTACATGTACATGACAATTATGCCTGATATCAAGATATTCTGAATAAATGCTCAATCGGCTTGCCATAAACAGCAACATCCATCTTCTTTGTTTTCAAGTAGCAGGGAATTCAAGCCAAACCGTTGCAACTCTGCCATCAATAATTATGTTAAGCCTGCCTAACGACTCTATACACTATTTAATTGGCCTGATAGAAGTTTAATTTTTCGAGCTCACAACACAAGCCAACGGAGAGTTGCTAGACTAGCCGCTAGGTTGCGTCTAGATTTCTAGGCTACTAAAATGTAATATTGATCCTTAACATGGTGAAAAGCCTCATATAACTTTTCACTGTGGCATAGTTCGGAAGTTGTGTTTATTTAAGGCCTCAACAATGGTCCTTTTGGTCACAACATGTGATTTTTGACACTATAGTGATAGTGACCTGTCCAATCAACAAAGAAAAGCATAGGCCTACTCTACCTTGGAGGTAAAAATATGGGTCTAGGGCCTTGAATATTTCAATGTGACTTTTTCAGAGATAGTTTGAACATGACAGTTTATCACATGACAGTTTATGAGCTAAATATGACTATGATACTACATGGAAATGGACTTAAAATAAGAAGAACATATCAAAATCGGATTCCTTGTATCAAACAAAGTGAAAGAGAAAATACATTATACAACAATTTAAGACTAAAGGAAGCTGAGATATAACCTTTTCTCTTTTCGACAGGGGCCATTTTGGATTTTATGGATAACTGCCACTAGGGGGGCCACCCCAACTTGTATCCATGGATTTTTGAAAACCTTAGGCCTATACCTAACACCCTGCCAAAAATCAAAAACTTATCCAGAAGTGCCAGAAGTTCATGAATTGCATCCTAGCTACAGCCCCGAGGCGGCAAACAGCCAGTTCACGGAGTTGTAGCTTTTGGGCTGCTCGTGAGCTACCCATATGTTGTGTGGGCAGATCCTCGCTTTGCACATAGTTGTGTGTTTGTTTAAATAAAGCTCTTTCTTTGCATAAACATGTTCTTGCCAAATGTTCCTTTCCTCTATAGATTCATTCATGTCCTTGATGGTAATAATAGTGTAGCCTACATAGGATAACAATGACATGAATAGGCTATACAGCATAATAACATATGAATAAAAAAATAAATAATAAAAAGCACAGCTGGAATAATGCTTAGGTTGATGTTAAAATGCACACGATGTTTAAAGCCATACACAACGGTAAACTAAAGGTAACTTTAGCCTTTATAGGGCTGTATAAAGTTGTCCAAATGAATAGGTCGTAATTAGGCGTTGTTGTTGTAAAGATATTGTATGTAGATTTTGTACTATATAGGCTACTTTTTAGGTGACCAATGCACGAACAAAACCGGGAAGCGGACAAATATTATCAAGGCTTTGAATGCTTCCGTGTGTGCACGGCGGTGTCTGTAGATCGGTGTGCATAGCATTCATTCTTGCAGGCGCCCCTGTGGCCATGCATGCACCCTTAAAAAAGCTTTTGAATTTGCGCCACTGACTTTAGACCACGATTTTCCTGGTCTGTGGCGGAATTGTTTTCTGAAACGGCAAAATATCAACAGGGAATGTTTGCGCCGGAACACGCCTCCTCTTTCCGTTGAACTGCCCCCGCGGGCATAATTCCATTCCCAAATTTACCGACGTGTGCCTGTGGAGGGAAAATTCAAATATGCGCTGAATGCAAAACAGGAAAGACAAAAGCGCCAAAATACAAAGTCAGTTGCGCTTGAGTGCACGATAGGGCCCTCAGTGTGTTTGAAATAATTGATTCGATAAAAATGTAATCTTTGCAGAGGAAAAGTTTTGTGTGAAGGGAATTAAAGGCCTGTCTCATATAGACGCCTCTCTCAAATACAAGCCAGTGCAGTTTGGCGATTTGGGAAAATAAAAGCCCGGGCTATTATTTAAAGTTTTAAGGTAATCAGTGGCGCCTTGACCCCACACTACTTTCAGATGAACAGTTCACTAACTTCCTACAAGAACAGATTTCACGTTTTATCACATACATTGATACAGGCGATGTCAATGACTCCATCCTGTGGGAAATGCTAAAGGCTGCCATCAGGGGACATGTCATAGCTTATGTTTCCAGTAAAAGGATAACGGAAGGCAGTAGACTCAAAGATTTTGAACATGAGCTTTCTTTTCAAGAAGATTTATATAAGAATAACTCCAAGTATGCCACTGGTTGAAACAATCACCACCTTAAAATATGAATACAACACCATCCAAGAGTTGGCTTATTACTTGTTAAAACAAAATGACTTTGAGCTGGGAGACTATGAGTCCCACAGAGTCCTTGCAAGGCAGCTGCGACTCTCGTCTTATGGTATTGAATGTTATTGTGAATCTTGATATAGAAAATGTATATTTATATAGCTAATTGATTTATTGAATTGTGCAATGGTTTAGGCTGGAGAGTTAAATTCTCTGGTGGGAATATGATTGAGAGCAGAAGGAGGTAGAATTGTCTGAGGTGAGCATTGATTGCCCCTGCTAATAGGCCTAAGACTCTTAACGCTTAGAAGCTTATCCTATAATTGAAGAGAAATGTCAAAGTTCATTTTAATATAGTTTTGAAGTTTAGTGATTGATTGATTGATTGATTGAAACATCAACACTGTCTCCTATTTCCATCACTGCAAAGCCATCCCGATCACACAACTGTATACTACTGTCTACACTGCACTATATGTCTTGCTGCACTTTTCTGCTTTTTTTGTACTTCTGGTTAGACACAAACTGCATTTCATTGTCTTTATACGTTGTACTCTGCACAATGACAATAAAGTTGAATCTAATCTAATCTAATATAATCTAATCTATCTAATCTAATATTTAGGTATAAAAGTGTCTATGTGTGTGGTTATAAATGACATAATAATGCACCTTACTTGCATTAATGCTTGTGTGAAGCTCACATTTCTATACCATAATTCTACTGATTTCACCATATTTAGATGTGAAATGTAATACAACATTGTCATCTAGTGTCCAGATGCATTAACATTAAAAGTGTGAGGTGAAAGTTTTTACCATCTCACGTTATCTAATTATGAACATGACATGTCTTTGAACATGTTATAAATTGACAGAATCATGTCTAATAAAGACAAATAATATCACATACATATGCTAACACAGGACAGATGTAGGTTACATTATATGTGTAGGGACCCTGAGCAAGCTACTGATGAGGTTTGGTGATGTTTTGGTTAAAAAACTGGTTACAATTTTTTTGGGGGGAGTGTTTCGCTCACCGCCCCTAGCTAATCCGCTGTTTGCAATTTGGGGCAATAGCGTATACCAGGGAAGGCTCTGTAGTGGATCAACGATGATCAATGAAAAATACTGTCTTTATGGCTTATTTGATGTGTTTTCATGCAGAAAATTTTTTTTAAGCTTTACTACTGGGCCACCAATTTGAATGTACTACTTTACTGGCGTAATGGTTTGCCAATGGCCCACTACAATCAAGATGTACCCTCTTGGCTTCAGATTAAATTATCTACATGTGGTGCTACCACCCTCCCAGCACTCCTTAATAACCCAGCAAATAAAGACACCTTTATATAAAAAAAAAAATCCAATTATACTTCCCTCCTTAAGAATGATGGATCCAGTTTCCATCTGGAAAGCCAAAAATATTTTTCATACAGGACCTGTACCTTGAAGGAAACCATAATGTCATTTCAACACCTCCAACACTTATTCAGGTTCTTACAGATTAGGCATTACATCAGCACTCATATACCACACTACAAACAAATGCCCTAACACAACACACTGGACAGTCTTCAAGGCCTTATACCAGGAAGCAGAAGCACAGTATCCTCCCTGTATGGTATCCTACTGGCCCACAAAGGAGTGTCCACTGAAGAGATGAAGAACGATTAGGAGCAGGAACTTAACATGGAGATTTCAGTAACGGTTTGGGAGGGAGTTCTGGATAGAATTCATAGCAGCTCTATAAACTCCAGACATTCCTTAATACAATTTAAAGTTGTCCACAGGCTTCATTACTCTAAAGCCAGGCTCCATGGCAAACTCGTTATAAGTTAACTCTTTTCGGGTCTCTTATATTTCACTATATTTCAAAGGCCTTTCACAAAAGTATTGCACCTGACCCACTCCTTGCCATCTTTGGTTCAGTGGTGTTTAATCCCAACATCACAAACTATAAAGGGCAAGCCATGTCCCTCTGTAGCCTACTCTATTGGCCAGACGCCTCACAGTGGAAATCAGCAGTGGCTTAGAGAGTTAGGCAATGTATTACACATGGAAAGACTCAGCTATAAGATTTCTAACAAAGAAAGAATCTTCCAAAAATATGGCAACCTCTGCTGGTCAAATGGGCAGAAGCGTGTGAGACAAATAATGCCCAGGGTGACACCCCTAGCATTGAGTGTGCGGCTTTTCTCTCTCTCTTTCCTGAATTTATCTTGTGCACTAGAGTATGTTGACTGTCATTATTTAATTATTCTCTCTGGCTGGCTTTTCTTTTTTAGTTTTTTGTTTTCTGAGAGGGGTGGGGGTGGATGTGGCATATGTTTGGTAGGCTTTTGTTGTTCTGTTGCTGAAAATGTCAGAAAACCCTGAGGGAAAGCTCTTGTATTGTTATCCTGTATAACTGCATTGATTCCTTCAATAAATATATATATAAAAAAAACTTGACCCTAAAATTGAGAAATTCTAGGCCTGGGAACAACACAAAAAATATTGTTTACAATTAATTACACTTCCAGCCTTTAAACTAAACTGTTACACTTATTTGTGATATCATTAGGCTACATTGTATTGGTGGTCTAATTCCCTGCCACTTTAAGACTGTGAGAGAGGCTAATTGAGCGCCTGTTACTTTAAGATTGTCTGTGAAAGGGCTGAGTCTCACAGTTTTAGGCAACTGATATGTGGATGCAGTTCATTATGTTTTCTATGTCATTAGTTAAAATACAAGTTCAAAAACCTGGATATAACGTCTATTTTGGATCATAGGAGATAATTCTCTTGCAATGAGATGGATAGTTGCATAGCCCACTGCGACGGCACTCATATTCTAGCAGCAGCGGAAACACTGCGCAGGATTCAGTTTGGTTGATAAAACAAGGTTCAGGAGAATTCGAACCCCATCAAAAGGTTGAAGATTCGCCTGAAACCGAACCTTGGATTCGGTGCACCCCTAGTTTTTTTTTTAATCATGATCAATTATGTCAAACGCCACACTGAGATCAAGTAGAACTAAAATTCCATAGGAACCAGAGTCAACAGTGAGGATGATTGGCTCGACTGAAACTTGTCATGGATAGTAAAAGTATTTAAATAAGATGACTCTTGGGTAAAAACTACTTTTTCGAAAATCTTTGAGATAAAGAGACAGATCTATAGTTTTTGTGGTCGAGTGGACTGAGTTTGGTTCTTTTAAAAAGGACTATGTGTGAAAACACCCTTATTCTTCACCCATTCATGTTTTATGGTCAAGTTAAATAAAGCATTTAAATAAATAAAAAACATTATCAAAACATATGTTGTGTGTTCAAATGCCCTATGTGGACAAATCTCATAACAGTATGATTAATAGATATAATTTTTAGACATCTAATTGGACCAGAACACAACAGGCAGGTTAATGTAAATCGCAAAGGCAACCATGCAGGTGGATTTTAGTCTTTAACGAATACATATCTTGAATCTAATCGCGTGTCCTTGTGTAGTAGCTGATTATTTCATCAAATCACATAAACTAGTGGAAAACCTTAATTTTTTAATGTTGAATGTCTTGTATTATGTCTTCATATGTTAGGATGAAGAAAGTGAAAGTACTTTCCACTTTAACATGTTATCACTTGGATTTTGCTCCATTTCAAATCTGACAATAATATTAATGAGAATAACAACAATAATAATAATAATAATAATAATAATAATAATAATAATAATAATAATGAGAAACAATGGCCCCACATGTTACGAAAAAATTACATGGGCAAGTAATTAATGGCACACCAGCTGGATATCATAAAAAAGTTGTTAAATAATTTATTTGTGATACAAAGCTCTAGCCTGTTACTTTTTCTATTCAACAATCCATATGCAGTCCTGTTGTGGAGTTGGCACACTGCAGGCTTGAAATGAGAGTAGAATTCACTTCTGTGAAAACTAACCTTGTTAAAATACTTATACACATTATTTAGCTTAGCACAGCCAAGGATTTTAAAGTTAACACAAATAGTCAAGAGGCAGGCTACGCATAACTCATGTTAGACAGACTACATGACTAGACTCTTACAGATAGCTCTTTTGGTTTTAGAATTCTCTCATTGCCTATGGGCTGCTGGTAATGAAAGCATCATCGTAAAAAACTGTACACATGTATTCACATTCTCTCTCTCTCTCTCTCTCTCTCTCTATATATATATATATATATATATATATATATTTATATATATTTATATATATATATATATATATAAACACACACATACATATTTCTGTATCTTTTAGCCTATAGCATACCCTGTTTAAATCGGATTATTCAGGACGTTGCTACCACGTTTTCGAGTTATTGCGGCATGGGCTGATGCGAGGTAGTCTTGTGTTTTTTCAGCAGTCTAGTAATTTTCTCATCATCTGAGTTTGGGTCCAGAGGCTTGTTGTACTCATCATCGTCCTCGATGTCCGAAGTCTCATTCATTTTCTCCGTTTCAGAGTCCTGTTTCTTTTTGGCAGTTGCCATTTCTGCAGCATGTCTTTTTCGCCATTTGGTTCTCCTGTTTTGAAACCAAACCTGATACAGAAATAGTGTTATTAGCGCAGGCATTCGCTGCAAAGTGAATGACACCTTAAATAACTGAAAGTGAAATTAATGCTAGTTCTAAGAAATAGGTGAAAAAGTGGAGGCGTTCCTGTGGCTGTAGGCTAGACTATGTAATGTTAAGGTCAGGGGAGAGCCAGTAGGCCTACAAATGAAACGCTAGACAAAACACTCGCCTTTTCTCGGAGTGTTTAAGGCCTAGGCTACATGAAACCTGTAGCCTAACTATTGCCCTATTTGTCCCAAGACATATGATAGCCTATGTGGTTGTTCACAAAATAATGGCTTGTGTTGTTCGTCCAGACACTCCCCTATTCATTATCATTATTGATGTGACTTAATGCCCAAATTGCATGGCAATCATTGTTAGGCTATATGTTACGTAGGCCTTAAATGTCCATAGCCCATCCATATTTTTACAATTAACCCATGAATCAACGGCATACAAAATGTCCAAAAGTCCAATTCTGACTAAAATTCGGACATATAGGCTATCCCTAACATTTGAAATAATATTAAGGGGTTTTAATGTCTTTAGGCCTACTTTCGTTTAGATGTAAATTTCAAAATTAGCCAAGGCTACTCTATATTTAAAAAAAATAGTTAGGCTGCATTATGTTTCATAGGCTCATGGGGGTTCAGAAAATAGGCGTAGGCTAGCAGCTTCTTTAAAACAGGTCTCAGGCTTTCTCCAACATATAGAATAGCCAAAAGCAGGAAAAGTCACATAGCCTAGGCTACTACTGTTCAAAAGTTTGGGGTCACGGAGGAATTTCTTTGTTTCGAATAAAAATATAGCCTAGGCCTGCGTTTGAATAGCAAAACATAGCGACATTAACATGACACGTTGAAAAAGTTATCGAACATGTAGGCTACTTGAAATGAATTAGCTGAAATAACCGAGTCCTTGAAATATTGCGTCAAAGAATCCTCTAATATCTTTTCTTTAAATAAATAAATAAATAAATAAATAAATAAATAAATAAATAAATGAGAAGATAGACAATTATATTCTAAGTGTCCTGAAACGTGTGCATATATTTGCCATACCTACCTACACAAAGAATGTGTAGCATAATGTTAATAATAATCGTACTATTTTCACCTTTACTTGACTTTCTGTCATGCCCAAGGAATAAGCGAGACGAGCCCTCTCTGGACCGGCAAGGTACTTAGTCTGTTCGAAAGTTTTCTCCAAAGCAAATATCTGTTGTCCTGAAAATGTTGGTCTTGAGTGCTTCTTCTTGCCATCCTTGTCCAGCAGCATATTAGCTTGAGCTAAAAAGACATTTTAATGTTGAGTCAGATGTGTTTCTAGTAGCAGGGCAATTCACAAAATAAAAAAACGCTCCATTTAGGAATGGCTTAGTTAATCTTACCCTATAGGCTACTCGGTTATTTGGGCATTGACCAGTTTTCACCATAAATTTATTCATCACAACTCTATGTAATTAAGGGCCAATCAACAGGTTTAGCTGTCTAGGCTACTTAACAATGTAGGTAGGCTATGATGACAAAATAAAAGTAGCATGTTTCCAAACTGAGAGCCGCAATACACAATATCCATATTAATTAAAGATGAGAAGTATAGGCATAATGACTTTTAAAGACTAACATTAAGGGGCAAATCTGAAAGACATAAGTCAGTCTATAACCTAAAGCATTATAAGGGATTACATTAAGGGGTTCGGTTGCATAGTAGACCTACAGTACATGTGGAAGGCTATTGATCTTAATGCGTTTTACAATTTGAGATCAAAGTAGGTCTATGATTGTGGTTTTGTCAAGGTCTTTCTTGACATTATAAAACCCTACAGACAAGGAAACTCAAATGTATGCACACATTTAGTCAACATTATCTTTCTAAAAAACTGTAGGCTAGTATAGGCACTGGCATCTTGACCTCAAGTAGCCTATTCACATGATGTCGGCTCCGCTACTTTCAGGGAATACAACTTACCTGGACATGTCACCCGTGAATCCCTCCAAGGGGTGGTCTGCATGACTCCTGACCAGAAGATGGGTGCTCTTCCTGGTAGCTCCGTCAGTGGTTTCGTATAACGAGACACGGGATTAAAGTACATTCCAGCAGAGGTGGCCAATCCATTTATCCTTGGAAAACCCGATAGCAGTTGCCCTGCTGCGGTGATGGGTCTTCCCAGGATGTCACTAATTCCATGTGGTGTTCCCAGGGCAATCTGGGCGTTCATGCTGGTGAGCGGGGGTGCTTTAAACCCCGTGGGATTTTGTAAGGAGTAGGGGAATAAAGAAGTCTTCATCTCGGTCATGTTATGCAGCGCTGCCAGTGGCGTACTGCCTACTACGAAAGCAGCCTGTCGATTAGCTTCCATCTGCCCAACAGATATCATTTGTAAGTAGGTTATTAAGGAGATTTCCTTTATGAACAAAGTCAAAGAAAAACGCTTTGAATGTAGGCTACATAGGCTACGCAAAGTGAACTATTGGGCAATTTAGGCTACCCCATACGCCTAAGACTATCTGAAACACCAGAACGGAAAAAGTAAAACAAATAAACTTTTTGTGCTCATATCACAGCCTGACCAATGGCTGGCGGTTTGCGAAAGTATCCGAGATCATGAGAGCAGCACAGGAATGCATTGAAGTATAGGTAAGACGATGCCTAATGTCGTATTGTGGTTGAGCAGAACTGCGTGCTAAATCGTCTATTGCTATGAATGAGTCGGGAGAGAGTAGGCTACAGTGATATCGGTCCAGCCTGCATGTGCTTACTCTCCATTGGATAATGTTAAGTTATAGTGGCCTTTGATTGGACGGTAAATACTGGGACGCTCTAGACATAGGGTAGGTTTATGGAAGCGATATCAGGTGTTGTTTAAGTGCTGATAATAACTGATCTTTTTATGGAAAATATGGAGCGACAATAATCCGATAGAAGGACTATAGGGCATATTTTGATCGGGCTTCTTTGACCATGGGGAATAGACTGTTTCAACGTTGTAGCCCACGTGTTTTGGTCAGTCTGTTTGTAGACTACAATCAAATCTTGTTTTTGTCACGTTGCCAGGTGTGGTTGTGGGTTAAGAGATACCAGCAATGCAGGCCTACCAAACAGTCTGCTGCATGGCTACAGAAAAGACAGTAGCCAACGTGCAACTAAGACATAAAACACAAATAGGCTAAATATCGTAATAAACAGCTAGAATAAAATATAGTCATGCATTGCGCTTTAAATACTCTACACTGGCTTCGGTAGTTTCTTTCAGTCGGCTATTTCCCTTGGCAAGGAGGGAGCAAAGTTCGACCCCTTTGGTTTCCGCGCGCAGATAAAAAAAATCATATCATAGGCGAATTCGTTAAAAGCTCTTAATCCTTCTCTTGTTCGTCTTCTTAATAATAACAAAAATGTAGTTTCCTAATAACACAGTGAAACGCTGAAGTAACATTGACGGTAGGCTATAAAGCATGTCAAATGGACCTAGGCAATGGGCTCTGTCAGAGAAATTAAGTGTGTCTCTACAAAATAGCCTAGGCCTACCACATAGGCCCTAGGCCTACTAGTCAGCAGCCTAAACTTAAAAATAAAACTTTATTTATACACAATAAGACGGAGAGATTCAAGAGACATTTTTTAACAATTGAGTCTTTCCAGCTAGGGCAGTATAGGAACCATTTAACTGTTTTTGTTTTTTTTGTATGAAGTTACATTAAATCATAGGCTTAACGCATCTATCACAAACAACGGAATTTCTGGTTGGGCAAACTTATAAACTTATATTTTTAAGTTCTCAGTTAAATAGCCTAGGCCTATCGTGTGCATAAGCTTTTATAGCTAAGAAAGCAAACAAACAAAAACACAACCAGAGTTTCATTTTTTGTTCCTGTTTAGGGCAAAGATGAGAACTTATCAAAATAATTATTTTGGCATTCAAATAAAAAGGCTATGAAACTATGACGTTAAGGACGGGCTTAATGCTGTAGTCTACCTTTTCGAGGTAAAAAAAATATAGAAACCAGAGCCTATTGGGACATAGCCTAGTCTTTGGGAGACATCTGGTGGACATAAGATACAATATTTAAACCACGAGATGACGTGTTAACCTACGCACTATTCTTTATAGTTATGCCTACTATTGTACGAGGATAATTTTGTATAGCCTAGCGCAAAATCTTCACGTGAACATCGAGCTAAAACGTGAATAGACCAAATATTTTTCTAAGATACAAAGATATTATCCTAAGCCTCATTTTAGCCTATGTAACCCCGTGGCATTCTTAGAACGACAGAATCAAACAAACATTTTAGAAAACATATGTCAAAATATAGGAATGTGCGAAAGAGATCGAAGTAGATTTGTCAGAATAGGATCAGAGATAGGCTTAAGCAAATAGCGGTTTGTTTGAGAAGTGTTTTGACACCAATTAGAAGAACTCTAAGTGCTTGTTAAACTTTATAATCGAGTGTTAGCCTAAATAGGCATACAGCATTGAACATTCGAACGTGAAAGTGGGAATAAGGAAAGTGTTTACTTCACGCTGTCAATTTACACCTTACTGTTAACCAACGCAAACACATTTTCTAAATAAGTTTTGAATTGGCTACAACGTTTAACAGGCCAAATGGGAGGCATCTATGTTTTATGGAGGAATAATAATAGAATGCATTTTAACAACAATAACCCTCATCTGTTTAATTTCTATTACTGATATTATTTATACTATTTTCCTTTAAAGTTAATACATGTATGTAGGCCTACATATTACATTATATGGGTAAGATTGTGGCTTTTTATGCTTTTTTAATTCATCAGACATTCTTTTAAATGTTGTAAATGTAGGCAACATAAAGGGCAGCTGTCAGGACCACTTGCCACAATCATTATAGGCTACTTATTTCCTGTGTCACAACCACAGTATGTAAAAATCACAGCAGATTTCTGAGGGATTATTTGTATTTGTATTTTTAGGACAACTTCAATTACTTACAAAGAAAGCTGAGAGGGTTTATCAACACATACTGTGGCCTCCACATTTATAGACACCTCTGGTAAATTTGAATGAAAAGAGATATAAAAACAATCCTTTGGAAATGTCTGACCATGAGGAAACAAGGAAAGGAAGCAAATGTATTATTATTATTATTATTATTATTATTATTATAACAAAAATAGCTCATATAAATAGCTCAAAGAATTATCCAATGACATTCCATCAAATTGGACAATAAAAAGACAAAGCAAGGGCAAAGCAAGGGATTTGATACTTTCTCTTCAGATCACCCTGGGCTGAGTATCCTGAAAACATTATAAGTTCAAGTTGGTAAAGTCCCTCTTACAAATGTTTTACACTTTTGGACCATTTAAACGATTATCCCTTAAGAACGTTGTGAAAACACTTCTAAATGTATGTCTGCTCTGGACTCGTAGACAGCTAACAGATCCCTAACACAAATGACTCAGTGGAGTTATCAGTTGGGTGTTAAGACAACACATTTATGTTGACCTAATGTAGTGGCCAATTATTGTATTGTTGGTTGGTGCAGGCTGTAGCCTTGTTAAATAAAAAAAACTTTACTAATTATAGTAGGCTTAGTGGTTTAGAGTAATTTGAAATGGTGCCAGGGAACAATAAAAGCAAAGTTATAAGGCGACCCCTCTATAAAGGCATGGTGAAAGAAAAGTGTGCTGAGATTTGTCCAGAGACAAGCGGAAAATTGTTTGAGGAGCAGGCAATAAAGGGGCCAAAAATGGCAGGATTAATAAAGTGATGATTGGTGACACTTAGAGGGGCAATCAAAAACTTCGCCCCTGTTACCCAGGGCCTTCTTTTCTTTTCTTTTTTT
The DNA here is from genome assembly GCF_017589495.1 of Alosa alosa. Classification (NCBI taxonomy): domain Eukaryota; kingdom Metazoa; phylum Chordata; class Actinopteri; order Clupeiformes; family Clupeidae; genus Alosa; species Alosa alosa. The sequence goes on along the minus strand of NC_063206.1, from coordinate 32,037,410 downwards.
CTCTGATTGTCTTCACTCTGTAAAACGCCATGATATATGTGGAATGTTTTGGCGCTCTATAGCACAATAAATTGAAATTGAATTGAATTAAAAAGAAATGGGTGACACTTTAGTAATGGGCCAACAATATAATCATGTTAATGTAATAAATCCAATAATGTAATAACTTGCCTATAATGTAATAACATATCTGAACCAATAACGAACCAATACATTTTTGCCAATAATGTAATACGTTTTTACATTATTGGATGGTTATTACGTTATCGGCTGGGTTAACAAATTGTAAAAATGTAATAATCACCTTATTGGAGGCCAAGCAGCGAAGGTACCCATTGTATTAAGAAAACCAGGGGGCTACTCAGACTGAGCTGAATCTTGTGTGTGTGTGCGTGTGTGTTGGGGTTGAACCTGTGGCAGTGTATAAATGTGTGATGTGTGTCTGTGTGTGGAGGGTGGTGTGTGTGTTTGTGTGTGTGTGTGTGTAAGGGTAAGTTGTAATGTGTGTGTGGGTGAGGTGGTAATGGGGTGTGGTATATGTGTGTGGGGGGGGTGTACCTGTGGCAGTTTACGAGTGTGTGTGTGTGTGTGGAAGGGGGTTGGTGAGGAGGTGTAATGTGTGTGTGTGTGTGTGTGGGGTACATTTCAACATCCACAACATCCCTTACCAGCAACTCTTCACTCAACACCACCATCTACAGGCCGAGGGGTGTACAGTCACTAAATTTACAAATAAATGAATTTAGTGTATGGCCCCCCATAGATGGAATTCCATGAAACTTGGCATACCCCCAGAGACTGTCAGGGTGATCATACACATGGAATTTGGTCCAGTTCAGAATATCTCAACCGAATATATAATTGCAATTAAAGCGGCATGTTTTTGCAAATGCAAATCACATATGGGCTAGGTCAGGGCCCAGTTCCCCGAAAGCATCTTAAGCCTAAGAGCGTCGTAAAGTCCCTCTTACTTAACGTCTTAAGATTTTGCCGACTGTTTCCCAAACCATCGTAGCTTAAGCGTCCGTGAAAACACTAAATAGATCTACAGTACGAGAGTGCTCCAGAGTACTAGATTACGGCTAAGAGGCGTCTTAACAGTACTTCTCACTGAGGTCACCAACAGGACATACAGAGGAATTACAACTTAGAATACATAATCCAACTTACGTTCCCATTCTTTATTGTGTTTACCTGTGATGAATGCAAAATAGCCTACATTTAATGGTCATAATAATGTGATGAAAAGCGGACAAAAAATGCAATCAAGTTATTAAACGAGACGTTGCCAGAATAGTTTGACATTATCTTTGCTAAGTGAACGCTTTTATTTTATTAGGCCTATGAGGTAAAAGCAGAAAGCAACATGTGGTTTAGTCTGTAGCCTACTGCATCAAAATCTAAGCCTACACATTTCCTCTCTTTTTACTCGACTTCTTTCTTATCTTCAAACATGTTCTTGACACATGAAAAATTATTGCATGGTGCAACAATCTAATCTTAAAATAATTACAATAAATTATTTATGTCTCTGTGTGGTATATAACCTACTTGGGATGCTTACATGCAGATGTCAAAGTGTTTCTATTTTTCGTATTGATGTGAATTAATGTGTAGATCCGAAGTTTAAATGGTAGGCCTATAGCTGTGACGTGCAGTCACCTGACATCACATAACCTACTTGGGATGCTTACATGCAGATGTCAAAGTGTTTCTATTTTCGTATTGATGTGAATTAATGTGTAGATCTGAAGTTTAAATGGTAGGCCTATAGCTGCGGCGTGCAGTCACCTGACATCACCGTCAAATCAGAGGATATTTCCAGAACTGAAATCAGAGGATATTTCAGAACTATTAACGTGGTATATAACCTACTTGGGATGCTTACATGCAGATGTCAAAGTGTTTCTATTTTCGTATTGATGTGAATTAATGTGTAGATCTGAAGTTTAAATGGTAGGCCTATAGCTGTGACATGCAGTCACCTGACATCACCGTCAAATCAGAGGATATTTCAGAACTATTAACGTGGTATATAACCTACTTGGGATGCTTACATGCAGATGTCAAAGTGTTTCTATTTTCGTATTGATGTGAATTAATGTGTAGATCTGAAGTTTAAATGGTAGGCCTATAGCTGTGACATGCAGTCACCTGACATCACCGTCAAATCAGAGGATATTTCAGAACTATTAACGTGGTATATAACCTACTTGGGATGCTTACATGCAGATGTCAAAGTGTTTCTATTTTCGTATTGATGTGAATTAATGTGTAGATCTGAAGTTTAAATGGTAGGCCTATAGCTGTGACATGCAGTCACCTGACATCGTTACTGAAGCCTATGTGTAAAGAGATACATTTCCTAGATTGTCGTAGACATTAATCACTTTAGGACAACTGAAACCACACGAAATAAACAGGGCTGTTGCTGGAAATATTTTATTCCTGTAGGCTATACTACCTACCTACATTGCTGGTACATTTTGGAACAGTATAGCTACATTAACTACATGTACATATCTTTAATGTCTTTCAGTAGCCTATCGTATAGGTCACTGTATATATAGCTTAGTTGGCTTGTGCATGAATATGACTTAATGTTTTGTAGCCTACATTTCCGTCAGTCTACAGTCTTTTAGCCCATCTTTACCATGATAACCCTTCCAAGATAGAACCCTTTCGACGCTCTACTTTGAGAGACCAACCACCACTCATGCCATTGATGTTGAATTTTGGGCGTCTGACAGAAACTGATCAATCTGACCAACAATTAACATTGATTTGATACTTTTGCTGTCCGGGTTTGCAAATCATTCATTTAGAACATTTAAGTTGCGCTATTTGTTATTATAATCACAGCACGGCCTTAGCCTACTATTGTTATCAGCCTACTATAATTATCATTACCATATCATACATTATCGCAATTAATAAGTTATCATAATCATCATCGTCAGCATGGCATGTCACACATAGCCTACCTGCTCCACCACTGAGTTCTTATCACGTACAGTAGCCTCTCTACACTCTCCACCACCTGCTCACTGTCCCTCTGCTCTGTATGCTTGCTTACCTCGTTCAAACTCAACGAACTTCAACATGTTGCTGACATCTGCTAGCCTACTTGCAATATTGTATTTTTGAAGCTTCTACATTGGTGTTACTTTTGCATTATTGTCACTACCGGCACCCGCCGCAATTTCGTGTAGGCAACTTCGATTAACTTTTAATGCCTCACAGAATCCTGGCTCTGAGCCAAAATGCGAGGGGTGGGGCCTGACGTGAGCTGTTATTGGATCAAGTGCCAATATGGAAATGTAACCAATGGGCCGCTGATTGTCCTTCCTTTGGGCCGATTGTTGGCCAAAATGATTACAGTAAATTATATATATAGCCTATTCTATATCGGCCCAAAAGGTGCGTCGGCCCACCGGGAAAATGCCCGGTATGCCAGATGGCCAGTCCGCCCATGCCATCGTTATCGGGAAACTGGGCCCAGTCTAGCCCAAAAAGACAAACAATTTGCAACAGAAATGTCTCAAAGTTTTTATTGGTCCTAATACCCCCCTGAATCATATGCTAAAAGTCTACCGTCGTAGATGGAGTGGAACATATATATTTTCGAGATTAAAGGCCAAAGTTGTGCCCAACACTCTAAGTAAATTGAGTAGAATAGGGCTTTCTCTTCTACATCTGTCTCTTGAGTTGTGGTTTTGGGTACGTATTGTCTATTTACAGATTTCAAAATCAATGACTTGTCTGTTAATAGTGGTTTCTGCTGAAAAATGTATTTCCTTTCACTATAATCTTTAAAGGGTGTTTTCTCAAAATTAGGTTTCCGTACACTGTGGAGGAGAAATATCCACTTCAGTAACACCTACATAAACTATTCATTACAGATTTCTTCCTGTCTATATTTTGTGTTTGATTAGGGAGGAGTTATGTTGATATATTTTCAAAAGCCTGATATTTTCTACATTTTTTACCAAAACACCTGACTCTAAATAGTATTTTCTAATGTATGTCCCTTCACAGTCCCTTCTTTAATCTTGTATTTCTGTATTGTCTCAACCAGAGTTTCCACTTGAAGAAAATGGTGCTGGTCAAAGTGACCGGCAGAGCTTTTGTTTTCCGGACATTTTGATGATATGCTGGTCAAATATCCTATTATCCCTTCTTTATTAGTCAAGTTGAGGAAAACTGGAGACAGGCTATGTAACTTAAAGAATGACATAATCGGGCCGCATAGAATGCAACATGTTCATTAGCCTAACTTAAACATGCTTAACTAGTGTCAATTTAAAGATCTAACCAGTCTCTATGCTGTTTTCTTGGACATGAGTGGGGTATACTACGAAGCACGTTAGACATATCTAGGCTATCTAGATATATCCAGGCTACACAAAGCCTTGACTCTTTAGTTAAGTGATACTATGATAGCAGTTACGTACATGATACATGATATATTTGTCAAACTAGGCTTTCAGTTCAGATCTGTGCGCGTTCTCAGTGTCTAGCCTATAACATCAAATAAATTGATTGTCATCAGATGTTGTATGGTGTGCATGTCCATAGTGGCATATTTGCACGCACAACACTATTAAAGGCACACCAGGCAAGCCTGATGCTTTTTCTCTACGAAACTCCCCCTCGCTCGGTCTGAAGCTCTTTTCCTTTTCTTTCGTCTTCCGTCCAAGGGTTTTCGCTGCTTCTTCGCCCGGCTCTGCCATTATACACACGTTTGCAACAATCTCTAAGCGTTCCGTTAGCCTGCCTCTGTGCTGTAAACTGATCCTGCCCGGTCGGCGGGTAGGATACACCGAACTTGCAAGTGGGATATTCTTCCTACAGGCAGTAGGGCGGGTAGAGAGCCTTCATTAAGCCCGTAATGAGTCATTTAACCATATACCGACTTACGAAGATGATTAATTAACACGAAAACGTTGCCTGGTGTCCCTTTAAAGCGCATTTGAGATCCAAAATGTTTGTAAGAAGCCTTCCGAAATGATATATATAAATATATATAGCCTCGGAAACAAATAGACATCGAGCTATATCCTCACTTGAAAGAGCTTTTGTGGACAAATAGGGTGAAGAGTTAAATGGCAATGATATTATTACATACTCGTTAATCTGACTCCATTTGATTAATAATTTGTATCACCAATCAATTACCAAGTAACTAGTTTATCAGCTATGGAGGAGAATGGCATGGCACACTACGAGAATTGAAGATATACTATTGGTAGGCAAATTAACAATTTAATAGGCATTAAGTCTTAAAGGTAAATGTAACCAATATCACTTCAGTTGAATGTACAAGTAAACTCACAGGGTCTACTGTAACAAAGTAGCAAATGGTAACAAAGGAAACTTAACCAATTCACAGAGGTAAACTTGACAAGTTAAAGATAACAGATACACCAGATAAAACAATACAAACCCAGAGATAGGGGGGGAGAGAGAGAGAGAGAGAGAGAGAGAAGAGACAAAGGGAGACAGAGAGAGAGAGGAAGAGAGAGAGAGAGGGGAAAAGAGAGAGAGCCAGAGAAGAGGTCCAAGGTGGAAAAGAAGAGAAGATGGGAAAAGAAGCCCCAAGATGGGAAAGAAGACAGAAGAAGAGAAGAGAACCCCAAAACCATAATCAGACTGTTGCCCACATTACAAGTATTAATTCAAGACCAAACATGAATGTATTATTCGCAACACATATTTACAGAGCAATACTGTATGATAATGAGGTTGGCCTATCTCACCAGAAGACATCAAGTAGGCCCAGGACTGAGTTATCTCTCAGTAGAGGGGCCAGAACAAGGAGCAAAGGGTCACTTTATGCATGAGCGGGTGTTGGGGATCTTTGGCCATGGCCAGCTAAGACAATACAGATCAAACACAGGCATCCACACATGTAAATTGAATGCAAAAAGGCATTCTTTAGAAATGCATAAGGTTTGGGCAAAAGATGGGCCTTACATGTTTGTAGAGACGGAGCTCCACCTGTAAGATATATGACAAAGTCCTACACGTGAGATAACTTCGTTTTTCAAGATAATTGATTGGTCAGTGGGCGGAAGTTTTACACGATTTGAGCTATAACTTGCACATACTAAGCACATAACCTGCTCCCGACCAGGTTTGGTTGACAGCATAAGACACCATGGTGATACAGCGACACTGATACAGAGCCACTTTCGTGTCACAGCATACCCAGGACACTTCCGGTTCTGGTGCCGACGAGAGTGGCAGCATGGCGAGGTAGCTCTGTGTCTTTGTGGTTTTTTTACTGTCTTTTGTTTACTTTTTACTAAGCAACTTTTTTGGATTACGCACTTTGAGGAGTGTTTTCATTCTATCCTATGGATATGGATCTATTACAATGCTCCAGCGGCAGCAAACTTGTGTACACAAGGAATCAGCTGCTTGCAATACGACGGAATGCTGGTAGGGTTCACGTAAACATCCCAGAGGAGCTGTGGTGCTTTCAGAGGTGCAGAGCGGGAGTTAAATTGAGGACTAGGCGTCGGGAGAAGAAGTGGCAACACAAGCCCTCAGTTCCTCCGATGGTTATGGGAAATGTGAACTCACTGGCCAACAAGACTGACGATCTGGCTGCCCTGGTAAGAAATCAGAAGTTGTACAAGGATTGTAGTTTGCTATGCTTTACGGAGACGTAAAGCATAACAAGCCATATCCCCCCGGCTAACGTTGAGCTGCCCGGCTTCAGTGTAGCTCGTTTGGACAGAGACAATAAACTTTCTGGCAAAAAGAAGGGAGGCGGACTGGTGCTATACATAAACAACAGATTGTGCAATCCCGGACATGTTGAAGTTGCCACGCGCACCTTCAGGAAGTGGACACCAGAAGCGGATGAGGCTTTGAGAGACTGCTTTGAGTCCACTGACTGGAGTGTGCTACTGAATGGAGAGGACTTAGAGGAGGTCACACATTGCACTACTGACTATCTGAACTTCTGTATGGACATTGTTGTTCCCACAAGGACTGTACGCTGCTATCCAAATAACAAGCCTTGGATAACCAGTAATGTCAAGACCCTTCTCAATAGGAAAAAGATGGCATTTAAAGAGGGAGACATGGCAGAGCTGAGAAGGAAGATGGAACAGAAGTTGCAAGAAAACAACATGAAGGAGGTGTGGGACTGTATGAAATCCATCACTGGCCTTAAGAAGAGCAGCAGCTCTGTGGAGGGAGACCTGGACAGGGCGAACCAGCTGAACCACTTTTACAACAGGTTCGATTGCCCTGCACCAGCTCCAAGTACTGCTCTCCCAGTCTCTCCAGCTCTGTATCTCGGGGACATCCAGCGAACTAAGCCCCCATCACCCCACGCCCTGCCCCCGCCTGATGCCTCCTTGCCTGTGCCTGTTGAGCTGTCCAAGACTCTGGCAACCTCCTTGACAGGAACATCAAGGAGGTGGTCATCCCCCAGCCCCCAACCCACCTCATTACCAGTGCAACACTCACCCCCACCATCACTGGATATTGCACCCCTCCCCCACATGGCGACCACGAACATTGAGGTGACAACGACTTCAGTCAACAGCCATCAGACACACAGACCCCAGATGCACTCCCCCTCCCCTCCCCCCTCCACCATCACTGCAGATCAGGCTATCGCACCTCTCCCCCACATGGTGACCACGAGCAGTGCGGCAACAATGGCCTCAGCCAACGGCCATCAGTCTACACCTCACCATGCACACAGAACTATAGGCCCCATCACTACAAGCGTCTCATGCTTGATCACCCTCAAGCACACTGGATTTTTTACATTTAACCTGTTTAGGAGTACGCAGTGTTGTAAAGTACAAATACTTTGTTACTGTACTTAAGTAGAAATTTCACGTATCCGTAATTTACTTCGCTATTTAAATTTATGTCAACTTTCACTTTTACTCCACTACATTTTCTAGATAAAATGTATACTTTTACTCCGTTATATTTCCACTAAGCATCTTCGTTACTCGTTACTAAAACAAAAAATTTGAAGAAATGTGTGCGACTGCAAATAAGGGAGGTTTTGCGAATCACTGCTCCTAGATTTCATTACGCATGCTGCGCGCTCTATTTCAGCGCTTGTTTGTTGCTAAAGGAGGACACACAACTGAAACTGCCATGAAAGCACTAGCACCTACTGGAGGACCTCCTGTTATCATAGACGACCACCCCGACGATAGTGGTGAACTCGGTGAACAGGATAGTGGTGAAGAGAACGTCATATACACCCGTGGCCATATTTGCAAGAAAGGTTTCTGTACATTGGCAGCTTTTGTGAAGCTAAACACTCCGCTACCTGCCTCAGCGGCCTGAGAAAGGCTACTATTTAGCATCGCAGGACTTGTCTTCAGTCCAAGAAGAGTAAGACTGGTGGGCCGCTTCACTTTTGGGCCGTCGAGGAAAAAAATATTGACATTTGTCACGTTAGTCTATCTTTTCTTAAAGTAGGAGACGTTCCGCATTCTGTGCATGACACCAATGCAATGCCTCTGCATGGGTTTGTAGCCTCTGCTTGGGAGTTCCCCTCCCAAAAAGAGTTGGTTGGGTCCATATAGCCCGTTTTTTTCAAAAAGTTTTCTCAGATATGGATAGCCAAGCCGGCCCTACAGTAGACACAAGCGTCAGGAAGGATGGATGGTAGAAAGAGGCCAGGAGAGACTGAGCAGCAGATCAACCAGTCGACCAGTGAAAATGATGAGCCCGAAATTAGTGATGAGGAGGCCATGACTACAGGGACAAGTAGAGAGGATAAATTAAAGTTATTTAATGTAAGAAAGAGCAATTACCCTACATAATAAACCCGTATGCCTTGTTTGCTCAGATAAGGGTGTAGTAAAGGAGCAGGCTAAATCACCAAACAACAATATAGCCTACCCATGCAAAAAACAATATAGCCTACCCATGCAAAAAACATGTAGCCTATACTGTACATTAGTCAATATGCCTGTTTGTGGAAGCGTGGGATAGGCTACATTTCAAAGGCTGTCTTTCTTTCTTTCTTTCTTTCTGTTTTTGTTAACTTGTGGAATAGTGGAATATTTTTTGTTAACTTCTCAGTTGAAGTGAATTATTATTACACATTTGTGGTTTATTATGAAAGTCAAAGTTTTTTTTTTTTTTTCCCCGTCATCTACTTCCTGAATTTTCAACGATACCCGGGACACCGAACCACAGGGGCACATGAAATTTGGTGGGTATGTAACCCCTCTAGACTTATATGGAAAATTTTTGTTTCGTCCCCGGGGGCCACTTCCCCCCCGTGCTGGGCTCCCCGAACCGCAAAAAAGCAGTTTTTCCTAAAAAACTACCTGAACCGTGGCACTGAGGATGAAGAATCTTTTATGGTATGTTGGTCTCAAGGGCCCACATCAACCTGGCCCATAATCACTCATTTGTGATTTGCACCCCCCGGTAAAAAATGAAAATGCAATATTATTCTGCTTTAATCGCCCCTATCTTCAGTTAAGATGCTCAGAACTGCACCAAAATTTATGTGTATGATTGACCTGGCATTATCTGGGGGTATGCCAAGTTTCGTAGAATTTCATCCATGGGGGGGGTCTAAAAAAAAATAGGTTATGTGTACATTTAGTGACTGTACACTCATTGGCCTGTAGATGGCGGTGCACACATATACACATGCACACACAGACACGCACATACTATCGGTATTAGAACGGCCGATACATAATTACAAATTCAGTAGGATTAAAAGAAAGCCAAAATAAATATTCATCATCATCATCATGGCTGCATTTCCAGTATTGGCGATAAGTAGTCGTTTGTCCACTAGATGGCGCATCGTTGCAGTGAGACGTCATTTTGTTGGAAGTTAAAAGTTGGTTGGAAAAACAATGGACGCTTCCTACAAGGACTGTAGTTTACCGCAGAGAACGTCTAATAAGGATAGGATGATGTTCACATGAAATGTAATTCCCATTTCTTCTTGAAGCGAAATAAATCTGAGGATGTTTATCGGACATGCTTGGTTTTACTGCAGAATGCGTTAATCTTATAATATCAATAAGGACCTAGGTAATGTTACCGTTAGCGTTGGTTGAGTGATGGAGGCCAATTTGATTGATTGCATTTGTAGAAAACTATAAATGCGGTTATACCAAGCAAATTGATTGCAGTCGTCACAGGTTGTAGTCTGTGAAATTAAAAAGCACGTGTGTGTGAAGTATCCAAACAATGACACCTTCATTTCTCCAACACACATCCCCAACATACTTACAGCACACTGACCCCCAAATACACAGCACATTGTCTCATGAGGAAGCTTCTCCAACACACATATTGCACACTGCCCTCTCCCCACATACACAGCACACTATCCCATCTCCCCTGTCATCCCCCCAACACACACACCAAGACCCCTGGCAGTTGGGTTAGCCCCTTGAGCCGTGGATCTGCCCAAGATTTCTTCCTTGGTAAGGGAGTTTTTCCTTGTTGGTGCCCCCAAATCCCAATCCTCCCCCACCTTTCTTATGCAGCCCTTGCCACTTAATCTACTAAACCCCGATGAACAATGTCCACATTTTCTTTAACATTTTCCCGAGACTCTTCGACAACAGCACTGCAGATGTCGATAACTTTCTCTTTGATGTTTTTGTGCATGCTTTCTGGGATGCCGTGCAGTCTTAAGTTCCATCTCCGTTGATACCTTTCGGCTTCATTGACTTGCAGCTCTAACTCCGAGAGCCGTTGAACGTTGATTTTGCATGTATTCTTCACTGATAACATGTCGCTTTTCAAATCACCAATTTCAGTAAATATGAAGTCAATTGACTTTTTTAAGGCATCGATACTCACGGTGTTATGATTGATCATGCTCTCTAAGTTATCAGCACACTCATTTATTATAGCTGCAATGTTATATTGCAAGTCTGTGAGTGTTAAGTCACCTTTGAGTCTCTTCCCATCTGGTCTGGCGGTAGTGTCAGGGTCATTGTCTGGGATGGGTAACAGCTCCGGACTCTTGTTGTGGGTGCTGGAGCAGGTGTAGTTATGCTCAGAAACAGTGGCAGTAGATGGAGTTTGGTTACCGTTTGTAGTCTTTGTGTCGTCGTCGACTTCGGGCGCTTTACACTATGCTCAGAAGATGGCATGATGAGAGTAACATATAGCACAAAAAGCAAAAAAAAAAATGGCATCGATTACAGTCGAGGTATTTCGTGGCTGAGCCCAAGTTTTCAATTTTCAGCCCCTATTATCATCTACGAACAACAACAACAACAACAACAACAAAACTACCTATGTAACCTATGTAACTTCATCAAAAGGACTTTTTGTTTTTGTGCATACCAACCGTTCGAAAACAGTTGTGTCCTGCTTGAATAGCCTCAGCTAAAAGAACTCTTACCGCCTTCTCCAGCGTGCTTTTTGCGGTTAGTCGATTTCTACTCCAAACATACCTCCTGGTTGACATATACAAGCAGGCGCCATCTTGGGAAAAACGGAACTCTGGGATGTGAAGAAAATCTCGTGTGAATGTCGCGTGTAACGTTGTTGCATGAAGAGGTGTTGTACACGTGACGTGATGTGTGCAAAGAAGGAAGATGTGCATAGTGAAGAGAAGAGAAGACAATGGTTTGTGTTTGTGCTTTTCCCGGCTGCGGTAAGAAAATGAAGCACTATAATCTGGAAAAAAAGTTTTCACAGACTTCCTCTGCAGCACAGCTATACGTTGAAGCAGTGGTTGGTAGTATTACACATAGATGTCGAAACACCGGTAACAATGCTGCGAGAGAAGGACTACCGCATCTGGAGTAACCATTTCTACAAGGACGACTTTATCATAACCAGAAGAGCCTCCAATCCTCCCAAAAAAAATCACCTAAAGAAAAGTGCTGTACCGAGAGCCGAGAGACCTGATGCTGATAATCTGAATGAGGTAATGTGTGAATTTGTTTGGTCATAGATCTACTGGACCGTAATCGTTTAAGATAGCAACACTAAACTTTATTTGCTTGCTGTTGCTAAAGTCAAGCCTTTTTGTAGTAAAGCTGTATGTATACCTTCATTAAAACTGTACATTTGATTGCATTTCCATTGCCTCTGTGTAAATAAACGGGGGACGTGGACAGAGGAATTGGTTCTTTCAGTAGTTTTCCAGCTGTGCTAACCTGGCTTTGTTCTGATATGAGTGCGGCTGAGGTTGGTTTGTAGTTTGTGGGGGATGGGTCATTGGTTTGTGGGTGGGGGATGGTTGGTTGGTCTAATTTGGGACCGCTGGTCAAAATCCTATGACGATAAACAGCAGCATTTATACCAAGCATGCCATTACTTTATCCTGAAATAAGTTGTGTACTTTTTCAACTTTTTCTTATCTTGTTATGTGTGGCGTACATTAGTTTAAATTGCAGTGCTTTATATTGTAAGTTAGTAAGTGCATTCAGAGATGTGTACTGATCAATGTACTTTTCTACATTTTAGGCAAGTGGTTCTGAACCCTCTGCTCAACAAATGATGTCAGACCTAGCTGCACTCCCACAGTCTACCACAAAGAGGCTCCAACCATGGAGGTATTATATATAACTGGAGAGAGTGACTAAGTCCCGCCCTCCATACAAATGAATGGCGGAGGCTAGGCTAGTAAATCCAGCCAATTCATAGTCAACGCCATATTGAACACTGGGGCTCGGATCCAGCGCCAGTCGGCTCTGACCATGCACCAAGTTCTAAAGCTGGAAATGACGCATGAACCAACGTCGATTTTTATTGGATATTCTGAGTCGTCCTCCAGTAAGAGGGTGGCGATAATGCACATACTTTGCTTGCCATGTAACAAGAAGAAGAAAAAGTTGCTCGGGAACGCGCGTGGAGTCCAGTGGAGTCGCCCTGAAGCGCAACTTAATTTCATTGGATAACAGCGGCTCTAACTAAGAGCGGTCTGCCTGACCTCACCTGTCGAGTTAGGCTACCATCCAAATGAGGCAGCGGAGTCAGAGGCACAGTAGACTTCCAGCATCGTATGATTGCATACTTTCCGTAAATCCTACATTATGTCCGGGGTCTGCTATTTACTTAGGCTTCGCAAAGCACAGGTATTTATTTGGGGTAGGCTTATTCGAGGCAGAACTTTATTTCTTACATTGTGCATTTTATTGTGAGACATGCGTTTTGTTTGGAGCGGCATACTAGGCTATCAAAAGCAGACGATTTTCGGTTTTGGTATGGGATTTAATTTACTTTTGGACTTTTAATATATTGTTAAATGTTGAGACTGATGGGCACTTAAATCTACAGGGTATTTGATGATCACTGTAAAGTTTCGTGTAGTTGAAAAAGTGTTGGAATTTCCAGCTGTTTATTGTGAGACAAGGCAGTCCCTTTCACTCATTCATTGAACGTGCGCTGTGCTCTAATGGAAACCTTATTGCGTAGCGAAGTAGCCTAAATTGAGCCATTTTTTTTTAATTATGCATGGTTTACTTTTATTAAATTTGTAGGCTGGAATGCCTCGCGGCAATAATTGTGTTTCAATGTAGTAGCCTACTGACCTCTGGCAAGCTCAAAAGGGGGCGGCTATTGGTTGACAGCAACGTGACCATGGTGTAACGAGACAAGGGCTTTATGCCGCTGTTGTGTAATTTATTGTATTTAATCATGTTTAGGCTATTTTTGTTCGGGACAAACAACAACGAAACAAGATCAATTCTTTATTTGTCATATGATGCATAAATAACCATAATATACACGTCTTCTCATAGGCTCCTCAAGAAATACGCACTGAATAATGTTTGGCTGTAGCCGCCCGGATAGGTACCCACCCACCAACATGTGCAGCGCGATGAGAGCTCGTGCCCAACACGGATTTTCGTGCATGGAGCTGGTTCCAAATGCTCCATGCGGCGCCATACTTGAAAATGGCGTATGCTAACATGCCAAAGCTAATCTGCACGCTCTTGACCCCCTGGCTCCAGCATGCAGATGGTGTAGAAGCAGTGTGTCAAGGAGGTCCGGTCCACCACCTGCCTTCAGACTTTTGCGATCAACTCCTGAGCATGCTTCAGTAAGGCCACGTACAACACCAACATCCTCTGGAATGTGTCACACGGCATGCAACATGGCAGCTGTCAGAGGTAAGCTTTGCATCAAGTTTTTTCTTGAATTTCCCCTTGGGGATCAATAAACTAACTATCTATCTAAGTTTATATTAAAGTACTGTTGACATTCACCCATGGCAACAATGAAGTAACACTGTTTTTTTAAATTACCAGGATATGGGTGCAGAATCAATACTACATTGGAGCCCTACCCAGGCAGGCAGTGGAGCTGTCACACGTTGATTGGCTTCCTGTATATTTTTCAAGTACCCTTGGCGATAATGTTGATATTACATTCAGAAGTAAAAGCTTGGTTATTTTCTGAAATTACCTAACTATGTAATGTCACAAACAGGAAGACATGGAGGAAGGTTCAGGAGCATCTGTCCATGACCTAAGTGTTAGCTTTGGGGAGATGGAGATGGAAGATCCTGCTGATGTCAGCTTTCAGCCATTGAGTGACACTACTCCTTCCAGCCAAGAATCAGGTTCAGGCTCTGCTTCTGACCAAGGGACAAACAATGGATGGACAGGAAGAAAGTGGATAGTGGACGAGTCCAACTTGCTGGAGCTCTTCAAGACCTTCCACAAGTGTGGTACAGCAATTGAGAAGAAAAGGATGGCGACACGAGCCAGCCAACTTAAAATCTACTGGACATGCCTGCATGGGCATTCAGGGGAATGGGCATCATGTCCTGACCAAAGAAACATGGGACGAAACAATCTTCTGACCTGTGCGGCAGCACTGTTTACAGGAGCCACATACAGTGACATAAAGGACTGGGCAAATCTTATGAACATTCCGATTCCTGGAAAAACACAGTACTACAACATTCAGTCAAAATATTTAATTCCCGTCATAAACAATGCCTACAAAGAACAGCAAAAAATCAGAGCGACTCACACAGCTGTATGCCTCAGGAGAGACGATTGACTTGTGACGATTGATGTGACGATGCAAGGTGTGACAGTCCAGGTAAGCAAGACCACTAATTGAACTTTGGTTGGACTATTAAACATACTTATATACAGTTATATTTGTGAAGGTAATTGTATTCATCTTCCAACAGGTTTCAGCAGTAAGTACGGTACCTACTCTTTTCAAGATGACGCCTCGAAAGAAATAGTCCATTATGAATTGGTCCAGGTAAATATGAATGCTTGTGTTAAATGACATTACCATTGCTATGACAAAGTATTTGGTTGCTTGGGACTATGTACATCTTTTAACAAATAAGATAAGTTATTTTGTAGGTCACAGAAGCATCCAGTTCTGTAGCAATGGAGGCAATGGGGTTTGAGAGGCCTGGACCAACTGATCTCCAAGGGAGTGGATGTTGGAGTCATGTCAACTGACGGATCTCCATCCATTAGGAAAATAATGGACAGCTACACCAACATAAGGCATGGATTTGACCCATGGCATGTCAATAAGAGTAAGGATCACATCTACAATATGAACACATAACTACACAAACACATTTCAATGTTCAATTGTGGATGATGACCTGGAAAAATGCCCCCCTCACCCCCTCTTCTTTTTTTGTTGTTGGTGAACCTAGGTGTGAAGCTTGTGAAAGCTTCAAATAAAGCCGAAAATAGAGTGCTGCACACATGGATCAAATCAAATCACCATGGTGATGAGGTGGTAACAAAGATTGTGTACTTGTTGACATAACAATTTTAGAACTATTGTTAATTTTATGTGTCCGAAAACACATTTTGTTTGGCCGAAGACATTGTGTCAGTACAACAATTAGGGTATTAAAAAAATAGTGACGGGTAAAACAGTCGACTCTATTTTGTTTATCAGGAATGTGTGCAGCGTTGGACATCACTGCAGTACCACATTTGTGGTGTTCATAGATGGGAGAAGGATGGCGGCTTAGAAAACCAATGTCAACACCCATCTTTCACAGAGGAGGAGCAAATGTGGAAAATATGGCTGAAACATGATTCTCCGGCTTTCCGTGCCTTGAAGGGCATCATTATGGATAAAACTCCCCTTCGTGATCTAAGGCAAATGTCGCTTTTCAAACATACAGGTATGCCCTCACGCTAATCAAATTGTTTCTTAGAAGTTCATCATTTTATTCTCAAAAGGATAGGAAGTTTGTCGCGCTCGGGGATTGAACCCAGGCCTCTGGATCCAAGTACTGACTCTTTACCTAATGAGCCATCAGCAGTTGGGTTGACTCAAGTGCAGAGACTATGTAGACAGTAACTCTTCTTTATTCCAACATGAAGCTTCTTTTCCAAAACACACAGGAAATCACAAAATCCAACAAAGGAGAGAAAAATCCAAACAGAGGCAACTTTGCAACCGTACCTTAACAAAGTTCAGTTTTTCCACAAAGTGGAGTTTTAGTCCAAACAGTATTCCATACAGGGGCAATCCAAGAGAATAATCCAAAACACAGTCCAAAAGTCCAAAAGTACCAGAGTGACGCAAAACAGCGTTCAGTAGCAAGGCTAGGCAGTGTAACAAAGCAATGTCAAACAAAGGCTAAGTAAAGGGCATGGCAGGAGCAGAGCTTAAATACCACATGGTCAGGTCACATTGACAGAGATAACAGGACCCAGGTGAAATGAATAACATAGAATTAAGGCTAACAAAGCATGTGTTAAAACAAATGACCACCAGAGGCCGCCAAAAAGTCCCAAAACCATGACAAAGTTCACAGCTGTGAAAATTAGTAGCACTGTTCTCCTGTACAATTGCACTAATGACACAGGAATAATAGCTATTGTAGTACACTTCAACTTTGTAACCCATCTATCAACAATCTATATTGCTATTTATTTTTTAGTAATGTATTTGAATTGGACACTTGCAGGATCGCTTGAAGTGTATCACAATGTTACACTGAAGTATGCACCAAAGCGGCTGCACTTCGCCTATGACACAATGAGGGCCCGCACTGAACTAGCCATCATGGACCACAATTGGAATCTTGGCAGGCAACAGGAAAAAAACTCAAGAAGGTAACAAAATAAACATTTGCCTCTGAATCTGTTACTCTACTGTACTGTACCAAATTGTGTATTGATTAGTAGAGTTGTAAGTTAGATTTTCAGGCTCAACCAGTAGTAACATTTATTGTAGTGGAACAGGTGATTATGGTAACTTACATCAATACTTTTGTGGTTGTTAGGAGACACTCGATTCAAGTACACCTACACCAAAGCAAGCCGCCAGTGGGTGGCCAAACCCATCTACGAAAAAACATCACAGGCTTTTACAAAAGACCTCATAGAAGATGTTTTGAGGATGAGGCAGGAACGGACTCTTGAGCCTAGGCCGCGTCCTCCACCACGCCAAAGGCGTTTATTGACAAATATAGCCCTAGTACCAAGGCCAGACAAATCAGAGATGCTGTCACGAAGATTGTCACACTTCAAGCAATCCTGAATTTGTAAAACTTATCACATTGAAAACATCTTTTTTGTATATAGTTTTTGGAGACAAAAACTGGTGTTTGTATTTTGTTCTTATTTTAAATCGGTGGTATGAACATTATGTACATTATTTGCACTGTATGAAACATTCAGGCTATTTACATAACATATTATAGAATCCTTGAAGCTTCTTCTGCCTCCTGGAAACCTTGGTAAGTTCCGCTGGGAGAGGGATACTTATTTCTTATAGCTGTAACAACACAGCTTGGCAGAACTCTTCTTTGTCTGGGTCCAAGAACCTCTCCTTTCAGTCCCCACTCCAGAAAACACTGTGTCTCTTGGGAGTCGCCGTCGCGACGCATCAGGTCCCACTCCATGCAACACAGGCACTCCTCTTCGGTGGCCATAGCTTCACAATGTCCGCAGGTACACCACCAGTTTCCCGAACCACGAGGCTGTGTTGCGGCATTGACTTCAGGTAGCTCTCTCTCTCTCGTAGCCCTTTCACGGAGCTCCTGCAGCTCTTCGTCAGTATATTCCGGCTCGAAAAGGTAAGGACGTCCATCAAACCAAAAGGGTTCATCCTCTATATCCTCGTCCAAATAACCTGCCATCTCTTGTGTCTCCTATTGCGTGTAGTGCTTACAAAGATGGTGCTTCTCTCGTGTGCTCAGTGTTTTCTTCCTGCAACAACGTTATGAGATTCACGCGAGATTTCCTTCACATCCCAGTTTCCCAAGATGGCGCCTGCTTGTATATGTCAACCAGACGTGAACAGTAATGTGTTTCTTTTTTAATAAACTACCTGTACACTTACAAAGTTCTCAATGCTTCGGTTTACATGTAGAGACCCTCATTATGCTACCGCGTAAGTGTGGTGCTATTTTGAGTCTTGTTAGTGGTATAAAAATTTCTTTTTACTGGTAGGTGTGCCCCTAAGGCTAGTGTTAAACGCTAATTAGCGGTTTGCAATAAAACTGGTCACATTCGCTCAGCATGAAAATAAATCCCAGAGAATGGACGAACTCTGTACACATGTGTTATTAACCCCTAGGTTCATTTTGCGCCGGAATTGTCCTTTAAGGGTTAACCAATGTACCAACGTTCAGGCTCTTACGCTTCCCACTTACGCTTCCCGCTCTCAGTAGTAAACAGACCGTTGGCTAGTTTGTAGGCTACCTGACTGCCAGGGCAGTCTCTTCGTAGTGGATATATCTCTGTTGTGCCAGCCACAGACCGAGAGTTGTATACCAAAAGCGTCATGTCACCGAGATTATATCAGCTCTTGTCACACGCCAGTTTTCCTCTTATCTCTTCTCGCCGCTTATCAGACGATTGTTGTTCTACGCAGCCCGGTGACTTCGTCGGAGCTATGGAGCTTACTTCATCCTCCACGGGCTGTTCAGACTACACTCTCGGATAAGTTGGATTGTACTGACGACCTACGTGTTATTTAACCTGGAGCTTGCTCGGTTAAACTAACAGTTGTTCGGCATAAAACAACGCAGCCTCACCTTGAGCCACGTTCGGTGACTGGCTAACGTTACTGTCCACAAGCACGGTAGCCTTGCCTTGAGTCCAGCTCGGCCACAGGCTAGCCTCAGTCTGTCAAACACAAACACGGAACGGTTTACCTTGAGCCCAGCTCGGTAACCGCTAGTCCCAGTCAAGCACAATCACAGCAGCCTTGCCTTGAGCCCCGCTCGGTAACCGGCTAGCTCACGTCAAGACACCAACCGCCTCGCCTTGAGCCCCGCTCGGTAGGCTAGCTAGTAGCTAACATTACATTCCTTAAGTAACATTGCCGCATTAATTTTGTAAAGGTAATTTTAGAATAGGGGGGAGAATAACTAGCAGCAAACCTTTATATGAAAACATGTACTGATGCATGTAGTACACTTGTGCGTTTAGGTTTAGTCATCACCATCTGATAAATCAAACTTTTCCCAAAGCCAGTTGGAAGGAGAGCTACGACGTCCTTGCCATTTATAAAATTGACAAGACAAGCCTCTTGTTCCTGCTTTAATTGCGTGATGCCCTCAAGAGTTGAGACATCTTTGCGGATAGCTTCTAGCGTCTCTTCCTCCGTCGCCTTGCTATGCTGTTGAACTACAAGCTTCGCTGGACTACAAGCAACTCGGCAGGCAAGTTCCGCGTCATCACTCAACTGTTCACTGAATGGCTCAGCTACATGCGAGCCGTATAATGTGGGTTGGGCCAGACTACGTGCGAGACCTAAATCAAATTTTGGCCGGAAGTACGTAGGATGGTAAGGACCAGGCTACATCTTTTCTACAAAAAGGTAGCTTTTACACATATAATTTTAAAAAAGAAATCATGTGGTAAAAATATTAGTTGTAACACATCTTCTGATATACATTTGAAACAAATTTAGTCATCATTTTAAGAGCAAAATCTTAAATTAACAGAGTTGACACTCTTATTAAATGCTATTGAAAACAGAGTTGACAGTACATCATTGTCAACTCTGTTATCATTAATCTATGCAGAATTAACACAGAATTAAGAGAGTTGACGATAACACAGTTGACATTTCCCATCATTTTGTGGCTTAGCTCCACATCCTAACCTCAAACTAGTTACTGCATGATATGTATAAAACCAGAATTTCATGGCTTTTAATCATATTATTGTTTTTTTTTTAATTGAGTTAGAGATTCACTCCAATAAAGCAATAACAGAGTTGACGAATAATGAATCTACTGTTGGTGTATCCTCAACATTTTGTTCAAATTAATGAGAGAAGAAGCTTAACATATCTCACTGCCTTTCCAAAGTTTCCTGTCAGAGGAATTGACATCTCTCTGTGGAGGCGTCATGCTTATATATTCAAAGTCTGTGTGGATTTTAAGGAGTTTTATAACAGAGTTAATAGAGTCGACAAGAACTTTGAGACGGACAAAAATTATATTTTTTAAAACTTAAATCTTGCATAATACAGAAAATAGACATTATAACTGATTAATAAATTAGTTAGTAAATTAATCTCCAAAACATAGATTGTTAAACTTGATAACATCATGTTCAGTCAAGCTGAATGCATGACTCTGTAGTCGGAGACATGGGGTGAGAAGTAATATAGTTAATATTTTGTGGATAAATTGGGTCTAAAATAAATATAAAGCATTGTTATTGGTGAAAGGGTGTTTTATTACCATAATTGTTCACAATTGATTCCATAAAGATTTTGTTGTTGTTGATAATAGCCAGGTTTCTTATATTCAGATTTTAACCTTTGTGGGAATTTTTGGGGGATTAGGCAAACTATACATTTTTGGAAAGGTTATTGTATAAGGAGTCAGAAAATCAATATTTGCATTTGATCAGATGTCTATATGGCAGCCATATTGAAGTTTAAAAAATGGCCACCATAAAATTTAAAATTGTAATATCTCGACTTCTGAATAAACTGAAATGGTGATTTTTACTGCTAAACCCACACTGTAAGGGTCAAGGAATCCAATGGTGCTAGTTACACTTTACCCTATTAAGCATGAATAGGTAAGAAATGACTCTCTGGTTGTTTTCTTGCAATGTCTTGGTAATGAAAAGTTACTCACTTTAACAAGTTATCACTCATTAAAGCATAATATTTATTGTAGGAATGATTTCAAAGACATGCACATTGCAAACCTACTGGAATGGGTGCTGAGATTGATCCACACATAAAGTAGCCTGGCTATGCTAATGTTTCTTTGAATTTTAAAAGCAATTTCATAGTCTTCCCTATCAGGGGAGATTCAAAATAAAACAGCAAGGCAGATGAACATACAGAATAGTCACAGAGAAATAGCTGTAGGCTCCCAAATAGCCTATTTAAACTTCCCACAAAGTGAACTGGTAAAATGTAGCCAAGCCAGCTGCAATGTCTCAGAACTCTATACTGTTTGGTCTAATCTGGGTTTGGGGATAACTTTTGCCCTCAAACAACAATATAGCACCTTAATAATATTAATTTAATAATGGACCATTTTCAGGGTTGGGTCAGATTACTTTGAAATGTAATCCATTACTGACTACAAATTACATGGTAATTTTTGTAATCAGTAACGTAATCAGTTGGATTACCAAAAGCATGTAACGTAATCTGATTACTTTAGGATTACTTTTAGATTACTTCAGTAAATATGCCCATTAAGTAAAAGACACCACCACAGAATTGATTAAATAATTCTCATTCTATTTTTCTCCGCTCTTCTCCAAACATGCACAACTCAGCTTAACCTATAAGGGCACACCTGGACAAAGAATTTAGCTTTCGCTGGATTTTTTTGACCCAGGGACATGGCCTGAGATTGGCATAAAAAAGGGAAGCATTAAACCCAAATGACACCATCTCCATTTCAATTGTGGGGGTGAGAAAATGATTATTTTGGGATGTTTTTCAACCTGGGGGACCTGGTGACTTTCTCAAAGTAAACAGTAACACTAAAACAAGAGGTTACATTAAGATTAGGAGGAAAAGATCAGGCAGTGTGCCGAGAGACCTGCCCCAATAGTATGTAAGTTAGTAAGTAAGTATATCTTTTGATCCCGTGAGGGACATTTGATCTCTGCATTTATCCTAATCCGTGAATTAGTGAAGTCGAACCAGCAAGCCCAAAGGCCGAAGCCCTAACCAGTAGGCCATGGCTGCCCCAAAAGGCAGCATTTGAACATTAAACCACACAATGATCCAAAACATACAGCCAAACAAGGCAAGAAATGGTTAACAAAGAACAATATTAACATTTTAGAGTGGACCTCAATCCGTCAAAAAAGTGAACACAAGGCCAAAGTGATGACAAATAATCGTTCCTGCCTCAAAACCCAGATTGCTGCTAAAAAGGTGCAGTCTACAATCATTGTGGAGACATGAAGGTGGGTATTATGAACCATTTTGAGAGCTGTGGTGGTAAATAAAGATGTTTCCAGTGATTGTTTAAAAAGGGTATGAATAATTTTGAACACACAATTTTTCATAAAAATGATAAAAAAGATACACACTTTTTTTTATTCCATGTTTTTACCATATTGTCTTGCAACCTTTTGGCATGTGCAAGTGTAATTTTAAGTAAGAACAAACATATTGTTCAAGAGAAAATCAATATTTGCCAGGGGTATGAATAATTTTGTTCTTAACTATATCTTAAAAAAGTCTAAAAGGTGAACGATAGCTAGGCTATCATAAAAAAGTTGCATTGTTTGCATGATAAAATGTAATCAGGTAATCCCCAACAATGTAACTGTAATCTGATTACACAATTTTTTATTGTAATCTGGACTGATTATAGTTACTTGATTTTTGTAATCTGATTACGTAATATAGATTATATGTAATCCGTTACTACCCAACCCTGACCATTTTTGTCAGAGCTTCCTCTCTTCCAAAGAGCAGCAACCGCCATGGTGTAATAGATATACATTTGAACATGACCGTCAACTCATTTGAATGTCCCTCAGCAATATGCAGTGGTTTATTCATTGTTTCCAGAGCTGTATATATTGTCTACAAATCCGTTTCCAAATTTGTTCAAACTTTGTAACGTAGGTCACTTGAGGAATGTATTTTTCGTTTTTGTAAACCATGATGTTAAACATAAAAGTCAGAAAATGTATTGCCCTATGCTGCTACTACTGCTTGTTGCCTATTTCATAATGTCTGATGGCCACGCCATTGATTTCACCAATAAAACAGATATATAAATAGTCAGACTAACTAGCAGGGCAGGAGACCAAGGCAAATGACAATTTTCACATAGATGTCGATCCAGACAGCTTCACCAAAGCCACATCAACTCACACACAACTTCAAGCTAGCATACAATCTAGTAGTAACCAAGCACTGCGGTTTGCAAGCAGCAACACTTTTTTATATAGAAACGGGCCAGATTACAAGCATGTATTACAAGTCTATGTTCTCAAATAAACATGAAACAAAACTTACCAATTCCTGCATAGGCTACTGACCAGTTATGTGCAGAGCTAGCTGACATTATGTGCATCTTGCTAACATGTAGTCCAGTTGACACTGTAACGTTACATGATATAATTTTGCTTAATGAAGGCTTATCAATATATATTATTTAAACAAAAACGGTCAATATACTGTCCATAGCTATAACATAGCCATGTCAGTGTGACATGTACTTTTCTAGTGAATGTCAGTCTGACTGACAGAAGAGATCTTCGAGATGCTCACAA
This sequence comes from Alosa alosa, assembly GCF_017589495.1. NCBI lineage: Eukaryota > Metazoa > Chordata > Actinopteri > Clupeiformes > Clupeidae > Alosa > Alosa alosa. The sequence goes on along the minus strand of NC_063206.1, from coordinate 32,013,738 downwards.
GTTCCTCAAGTCAAATAGATAGCGTCAAAATTCGTGATGAACGGTTCCGGGTATTCTTTTCGAACAATGCAGGCCGAACTGCAGTCAGACCTGCCTTCCTCGCCATAATAGGTCGATTTGATTGGCTAATCAGTCAGATGTAGCCATCAATCAACCCGAATCCAAACATATGATTTCTAATGGCTGCTTAGGTACCGAAAACGCAGTGATTCCTTGTGAAGGCCTGATGCGGGCCTTAACAAGGGAATACATGTGATTGGATAAAAATGTATCGCACGCCCTCACTATTTGTTCACACAATCTGTCAATCAAATATAGCGGACAGCGGTAGGTAACCACATATATGGTAGTAGCCTAGTCGAGAACGATCGGGAAGGAGAAGAAGAAGCGAATAATAAATGGTAAAGTAAATTGTTATTAAAGACACTATTATTTTTCATTCGTTTAAAGGGCCTGACGGTCCGCCACTGCCGCACATTCCATACAACTTTATCTATTCATCCTCTTCAAACCATTCACTCATCCACCCATTAAACTATCTATCAACATCCATTAAACAATCTGCTTATCAACATCCATTCAACTTTCTGTCTATCAACATCCATTACACTATCTACATTCAACTTTTAAACTACAGTACACTACAGGCTCTGTCTCAGGCTTTGAGCGTACAATCTGGCTCTCTTAAGACTACAGATCCTGTTCAACTATTTCCTCTGCCCACAACTGTTTCAAAATAAATGTCCTTACTACAATAATTATCTATTAAACAATTTAACTATTTAAACTACTCAACTATTTAACTGTTCAGCCATTTCAAACTATCTGTCTATCAACATCCTTTAAACTATCTACCTATGCACATCCATTAATTCACTATTGGGCAGTTCCACCGTTATGGATGTGACAATTGGACTCATATTGGTAAACAAAATGCCTTAGAGTGGAGGCAAAATTAGTATCAGTGAATTAATTTGCATAACTTTTAATGTAACCTCTGAATACTGAGAAATCCTCAAATGTCATATAATCAATTTCATCCTAAGAATACAAGGCATTTTATCAGCGTTATGGATGTGACACACTTTTGTGAGAGATTACAGGTTTTCTACAAACTCTGTGAATTTTGAAGGAAACTGCCGAACCTATGATATATGTAGCATGAAGGAGACTTGAATGAACACAAAAAGTGTGTTTTTGAAACTATGCGTCATTTTCGTAATGCATTATGTAGGAAAAACTGGCGTTATGGATGTGACGGTTTCACGTTATGGATGTGACGTGTCTGAAGACAAACTACATAAAACACATAATTAAGTAGTGAATTTTGATATGAAACAATTGAAATAGTAATCATGAAAAACTAGCGATGAAATTATTGCTTCCTCAGTGCCCAATAAGATCCACAGGAAGAATCAGGACAACAAGTCATTTAAAATATAAAATATATATATATATTTTTTTTTTTTTACCGTCATCAATTTTGGTCAGTGATTCCCGGGTTACTGAAACACCAGGGAACATGAATCTTGGTGGCCGCTCCCCTAAATAACTAGCCCTACCTGAACCGTTGCACCCAAGATGACAAAATATTTATGGTATGTTAGTCTCAAGAGCCCACATCAACCTAACCCATACCCACTCATTTGTGATTTGCACACATAAAGTACATGCACGCGCACGTGCACACACGCACATGCACACACACACACACACGCACACACACGCACAGTCGCACAAATACAGACAAGCAAGCACACACACACATAAACACATACAGACAGGCAAGCAAACACCCACCCACATGAATGAAGACACATAAACACACAGGCACGCATACGCATGTGCGCATGGAAACACGCACACACACACACATAAACACACAAACACAGGCACGCATATGCACATGCACACACACAGACACACACACACACACACACACTCTTATAAACAAAAGCAAACTCACATATGCACACACTCATTTACATGCACATGAGTTGCAGGAGTAGGAGATGGAGACAAATTGACAAGCGCGATTTATTTTTGCGAAAAGAATATGCAGGACTGCATATTTTGTACCGCTATGCGGTACATCTAGTTTATTGCTGCCGTTACTAATGTTACTCTGTGGGTATTAGCTACAGAGGACCTGACACTTCAAATGCTGGCATATCGCGTCACATTTAAAATTAAACTGTGTTAAGCAGACGTGAGCGGCAGGCTGAACAGATCTGCAACAGAAGGAGGTTGCTATGTTAACTCCAGCCATCAGCCATCTTCACCAGCTAACACGATAATCCAGTTACTGTACAACAACAGTATGACAGTTACAGGAAGATAATCGCTCAGATTTTCGTTATTAGGCCACTTGAAAATAGGCTATGGCTAGGCTAATCACTGGAGGTATTTTAATATTATGTTTGTTTTGCTAATAGTTAGGCAAGGCCTTGTGGTTTTGATCAACCTAATAACCTTTGAAATGTCAATTGTAGGCCTAAACACTAAGGTGAAATGCGTTGAAACTAACATGCCACTAGAACAGACGTTTTATCGGCTTTGAGGTATAACAAAGTCTCCAGTCTTGTAAATTCACATTATGTATGTATGTTGTGAAAGGGGCACAATTTGGTCATCACACTGTACATTGATATAAATCAGCTTTGCACAGACACTATGGACATTGTCGCATCAACACTGTATGTGTAGCATTTTCCTATAAAACATTTTGGATGTGACATGGCCATGGAACTTGATGACTTAAAAACAAAAGCCTTACAAATGTAAGGAGTTGTGCTCTTAAAGGCAAGCTGAGCATAGACATTACTCTACCATTCCCTTGTCAATCTGGAATTTGTTAAATGACACAATTTGTTTGAACCTTGGGTCCATTTATCCACTTTTTAAATATGTATAATATTACCATGTGAAAAATGTTGTTTCTGTATGGTTGCACACCATATTTATGATGTAAAAAGAGTGTAATTCTCCATCAAAATCAATCAGATCAGTTACAAACAATAAAATATAGACCTAAATGAAGTTCTATTTGCGTATGCACAACTTTTTTTTCCATGGTAAGGATGACCTTTGCATGGAATTGCCCTATTAAATAATTGAACTGTTTAAACCTCAATTACTCAATAGGTTTTTTAACATGCGCACCCACCCGACCCATCAGGAGAGTCGATCCGCACCCACCCGACCCTCAAAAATATGCGCTGATTAACGACCCCAACCTGACCCGACAAAAAAAAAAATGTGCCTTTAGCCTAGGCTATCCTTTGTAGTTCATACTGAGGTAGAGACAATGCTTTCTTATTAACACTGAAACAAGAAGAATTTGCACTGTAGGCTATATGCTTCAACAAAGAGTTGTTAGCATGTTGGATTAATTGAATCTGAATCTAGCTTCATGGACATAGGCTAGGCCTACTAAATAAATAAACAAACTGAAAGATCCTTAATTTTTAATTGATGTATTTAAAGGTAAAACACAAGTAATAGGCTACATCATGCCCACGGCTGCTTGTTGCGGGAATGCAGGTTGCAGCGCACCCTCTGTCACGCGCCTGTGTGAGAGGGAGAGGGGAAGAGAAGATGGAAGGTCTTGTAGACTAATCATATCTTACCTACCTGTTTTATGCAGTTAAGAGAGAATGCAAGAAGGTTTGTTGCACTTCATTTTCTGTAGCCTACAATATTAATAACTAAGTGAAAACTTTGTGAGAAGAAGTGCTTTGTCAATTTGTGACCCGCCCCGCCCACACCCGCAATATTTTCTGATCAAGCTTACCCGCACCCGCCCGGGTGTCCGTGGGTAACGGGTTGACCCACGCAACACCACTAACCTGAACTGGTCAGCCATTCCAACTGTCACTTGTCATCAACTATGACTCCCGCCAACTGTTTTCTCTGCCTAAAAGTGTTTCAAAATAAAAGTCCTCACTACAATAATTCCCTATTAAATAGTTTAACAATGTAAACTATCCAACTATTTAACTGGTCAGCCATTCAAACTGTCAGTTGTCATCAAGTGTGACTTCTGCCAACTGTTTCCTCTGCCCACAATTGTTTCAAAAGTCCTCACTAAAATAATTCACTATTTAAGTAATTTAAAACTATTTAATCTACTCAACTATTTGACTGTTTAGCCCATAGGTTCTCAAAGTGCGGCCCGGGGGCCAATGGCGGCCCGCGGAAACATTTCTAGCGGCCCGCGATAACATCTGATAACATCTGATAACATCTGTAAAACTGTTAAAACTGTACAACTGTACTGTGTGCTTTGAAAAGAATGAATCTCCGTTTAGTGGTGTTTCGTGGTCGTCAGGTTTTTCTTGTGGTGCTTTGGTAGCTGGAATTGGCCCTGAATAAGGCCTATGCTGATAAGAAGCAAGGCACACTGAGACTGTTTGTTGGGGGCCAAGCAGCAAAGCTGCGAAGGCACCCATTGTGTTTCTACGTTTTCCTATTATTGGGGGCCAAGCAGCGAAGCTGCGAGGCAACCCATAGTGATTCTACGTATTCTTCTTCTTATTATTATAACGAAACGCTCATTTGCCATTGAACCATACAGTAAAAAGTTGAGAAATTTGGCACATTGATTCGTTACAGGCATATGTTTAATTTCAGAAAGTTTGATGTCTGCACCTGAAGTGCTCTAGCGCCACCAACATTTAAAATGTTGTATTACATCTATGCACTTACCGTACACCACATTTTGAACATTAAGGTATATTTGGAAACCTTGGATGAGACCGAACTCGACGCACCCCATGACGTCAATTTCCGCCATGTTGGATCTTCCGCCATATTGGATGTCATCAAAAACACTTAAAAGGCATCAACGTTCACAAAGTTTGTCCGATTTTCACGAAACTTGACGCAGATGATCTTCAGACCATGACTCACAAATGCATTGCTTTTTGGAGCCATATTCAAAACCCATCACCAGTCATGACCAATCAAGTTTGGCAGTGAAGCCGCTAAACAGGAAGTGAAATGATCTCAGCAAGGCTTTCGTGTATCAACACCAAACTCAGTACAGGGTCTCAGGACCCAATTAGGAGGAGGCTCATTAAATTTGATGACTTTTGACCTATAGGTGGCGCTATAATTAGCAAAAATACGTTTTAGCCTGTAACGGGTCATGTGTTTGGAATTAAAGCATATTAGTAATATCTGTTAATACCTTGAGAGGTCCTTAGGCAGCCACATGCCAACATGTGACGTCAACATAAATGATCCAACCGCCATATTGGATGTCATGAAAAACACTTAAAAGGCATCAAAGGTCACAAAGTTTATCCGATTTTCACGAAACTTGACGCAGATGATCTTCAGACCATGACTCACAAATGCATTGCTTTTTGGAGCCATATTCAAAACCCATCACCCGTCATGACCAATCAAGTTTGGCGGTGAAGCCGCCAAACAGGAAGTGAAGTGATCTCAGCAAGACTTTCGTGTATCAACACCAAACTCAGTACATGGTCTCAGGACCCAATTAGGAAGAAGCTCAATAAATTTGATGACCTTTGACCACTAGGTGGCGCTATTATCACAGGAAGTGGGCTCATATTTCAGCAATGCTTTCAAGTATTGAAACCAAACTTAGTATATGGACTTGGGACCTTATCCTGAGGACACAACATACATTTGGTGACCTTCAACCACTAGGGCGGTGCTAGAGTAACAGAAGATTAGGTCATATCTCAGCAATGCTTTCACATGTCAAAACCAATCTTGGTTCATGGACTCAGGACCAAATCCTAAGGACACACAAAAAATTTAGCAACCTTTGACCACTAGGGCGATTGACGTCAATTTCCGCCATGTTGGATCTTCCGCCATATTGTATTTCATCAAAAACACTTAAAAGGCATCAAAGGTCACAAAGTTTGTCCGATTTTCACGAAACTTGACGCAGATGATCTTCAGACCGTGACTCATAAATGCATTGCTTTTAGGAGCCATATTCAAAACCCGTCGCCCGTCACAACCAATTAAGTTTGGCGGCGAAGCAAGGCTTTCGCGTATCAAAACCAATCTCAGTACATAGTCTCAGGACCCAATTAGGAGGAGGCTCAATATATTTGATGACTTTTGACCTATAGGTGGCGCTATAACTAGCAAAATTACATTTTAACCTGTAACGGGTCATGTGTTTGGAATTAAAACATATTAGTGATATCTATTAATACCTTGACAGGTCCTTAGGCCGACACATGCCAACATGTGATGTCAACGTAATTGATCCAACCGCCATATTGGATGTCATCAAAAAAACTTAAAAGGCATCAAAGTTGGCAAAGTTTGTCCGATTTTCACGAAACTTGACGCAGATGATCTTCAGACCATGATTCACAAATGCATTGCTTTTTAGAACCATATTCAAAACCCGTCGCCCGTCACGACCAATCAAGTTTGGCGGCAAAGCCGCCAAACAGGAAGTGAAGTGATATCTCACCAAGGCTTTCACGTATCAAAACCAAACTAGGTATATGCTCAGGACCCAATCAGGAGGACGCTAAATTTTGACCACTATGTGGCGCTATAATCACAGGAAGTGGGCTCATATTTCAGCAATGCTTTCATGTATCGAAATCAAACTTGGCTCATTGACTTGGGACCACATCCTGAGGACATACAATAATTTTAGCGACGTTTGACCACTAGGGGTGCTATAATTTACACCACTTTCTCGTATCAACACCAAACTTGGTACCTGGACTCGGGACCACATCCTGAATAAGGACAATAAATGTAGTGACCTTTGACCACTAGGGGTGCTATAATTAGCAAAACTTTCTCGTATCAACACCAAACTTGGTACATGGACTCGGGAACACATCCTGAAGAAGCACAGCATATTTAGTGAGCTTTGACCACTAGGGGCGCTATAATTATCAACACTTTCTTGTATCGACACCAAACTTGATATGTGGACTCGTGACTACAACCTGAAGATGCACAATAGATTTGGTGATGTTTGAGGTTTGCATATGTGTGGGGGGTTATTGGGGTGTGTGGGAGAGGAGGTTTATCTGTGTATATGTGTGTGTATGGGACAGGGGGTTAATTGGGTGTGTGTATAATGTAACAACATTGGGTTGCCATGACAACTCCTGCTCAACTGCTTGGCCCCCACATTGCTGCTTGCAGCTATATTTATTATTATTCCGTCATGGAAGTCTATGGCAGCCCATAGAACCGTCTGATAAAAAGTTGTAAAATTTGGCACACAAATTAGGCACAGTCCCATGATTAATTTCACCAAGTTTTAAGTTAGCACCTCGAGCACTCTAGCGCCACCAACAGGCCAAAGTTGGACGTGCGTTCATACAAATAACTTTTGACCCGTTGGCTCGATTGTCAAATATGAGGTATCGTTGGAATCCTTGGACCAAGCCGAGTTCAACGCACCCTATGACGTCATTTTCCGCCATGATGGATTTTCCGCCATGGATTTAATCAAAAACACCTAAAAGTTTTCACAAGTCACAACGTTTGTCCGATTGACACCAAACTTGACACACATAATCTTCAGTCCAAGCCTAAAAAAAGTTATCCCTTTTTTTGTCTTCAAACCTAAAACCGTTCGCCTGTAACAGCCAATCAAACTTGGCGGCGAAGCCACCAAACAGGAAGTGAAGGGATATCTCAGCAATGCTTTCACATATCAAAACCAAACTTGTTACATGGGCTCAGGACCCATTTAGGAGGAGGCTCAAGAAATTTGGTAAATTTTGACCACTGTGTGGCGCTATAATTACAGGAAGTAGGCTCATATCTCAGCAATGCTTACACATATCTAAACCAAACTTGGTACATGGACTTGAGACCCCATCCTGAGGACACACAATAAATTTGGAGTCTTTTGACCACTAGGGGGCGCTATAATCACAGGAAGTAGGCTCATATCTCAGCAATGCATTCACATATGGAAACCAAACTTGGTATATGGACTTGGGACCCAATCCTGAGGACACACAATACATTTGGTGACCTTCAACCACTAGGGGGGGCGCTTAGAGATACAGGAAATTTGCTTTCATTATCTCAGTAACGCCTTTACGTATCAAAACCAAACTTGGTATATGGACTCGGGACCCGATCCTGAGGACGCACAATACATTTGGTGTACTTTGACCACTAGGGGCGCTATTATTAGGAAGACTTTCTCATATTGACACCAAACTTGGTACAATGATTCGTGAACACATCCTAAGGACCCACAATAGATTTAGTGACGTTTGACCACTAGGGGCTCTATGATTAGCAACACTTCCACCTATTGCAACCAAACTTGGTATGTGGACTTGGGACTACATCCTGAGGATGCACAATTAATTTGGTGTGCTTTCACCACTAGGGGTGCTATAATTATCAACACTTTCACCACTTTAAACCAAACTTGGTATGTGGACTTAGGAGTACATCTTGAGGACACACAATAAATTCGGTGACCTTCGAATCCAGTCCAGTCCAATTCAAACAAGTCCAATGCAATCCAATCTAACACATCACAGTCAAGTCCAGTTCAGTCCAATCCAATCCAATCCCAACTCCTGCTTAACTGCTTGGCCCCCACATTGCTGCTTGCAGCTATATTTCTAAATAAGTTTGTACTTGAAATGGACTGCAACCAGAACTGTTATATCCCAAATTTGTCTGTTGAGGGTAGAGAACCCCAGGGATTGTGTGTGCATTGCAATTTTTCTTAACTCCTTGAATGCCAAGCTGTTTTCGGAAGCTTTGTCCTAGAGTGCCAGCAATCTAGACCATTGTTGATGATTTTTGTACAGCCACAGCATATTCTGTGTTATAGCTATGAACACATACAATGGCTCGTTTGAAAGGTGAGACTTTAAGCTCTCAGTGGGTGCAAACCGTGTATTTCTACACGCCTCTGTTCCTGAGAAATCCCAAGCTAAACAGTGGCTAGTTTTCATCAAAATCCCTGTTTTTTTTTTCTAGAAATGGAGATATTGCGTCTTTTACTGTATGACCTGAGAAGTGTTGCCTGCAAAGTTTCTGGGAAGAGATCTAACGAGACCTGCCACCTAGTGATAAACCCACGAAAATAAATGACCTGATTTTGACCTGGTGTGCATGTCACTGATAGGCTAATCAGTGACTGATTCGAAACAAAGCGGCAACCATCAAAAGCCGAGTTAAGATCAAACGTCCAGATAAAATGTCATGAGTTTTCGATTGTCATATATTTCATTTCCATTCATCACAGAGTTCCCCAAATCACATATAAGGTGTGTTAGAGTGTCTAGTTTCGTAATTAAAAAAAAAAGCTAAAAACTTAATATTACGTTTTTGGCACTCAACGCATGGGAAGGAAAAACTTAATATTACGTTTTTTAGCCTCAGTTATGAATTAAAATGTGTTTAATGCAATAAATATAAACTGTAGAGATGCAACCTGGTCATTAAAATGATTACAAATGGGATTTTTTTTCCAGGTTTTTTTTTTCTTTTTCTCCCCCCGCCCCTTTGGTGGCCCTCAGTTCAATGTTGGGTTCCTGAATTGGCCCTCACCAATCAAAACTTTGAGAACCCCTGGTTTAGCCATTCAAACTGTCAGTTGTCATCAAATATGACTGCCCCCGACTGTATGCATTTTATGTTTATATATTTGCATTTTCATGCACTGTTAATTCCTCGGAATTACATTTTCTAGTTTAGTCTCAGTTTTCAGTGTTTGGGCCAGGTTTTGGCTAAGGACCCAGCAAGAAGTGGGCCATAACTGAAGTGTGCAGCCAAGTGTGGGGCTGGCTATATTTGCAGTCACACAAAAATATGAGCAGTGAATATAAGACTGTGATATTGATAGAAGACTGAGCAGGTGCTTTAGGATTAGGCTACATGTAGGTTTAAGGTTTAGATTATGTAGGCCTTGCTGAAACTGTAGATTAGCCAACTTCCTCCAATTTTGGTGATTGTCATTTGGCTATATTTGTTATAGACTTTTCCTCGTTTTATTCGTATTATTTTCGAAATATTCTAATGGTAGGCATTTTGACTCGATCTAATGGCAATTATATAAAAATCGTGACCCAAGGCTTAGTCAGTTACACAGTGTTTTTAACTGATGTAATATGTGGTAGAGACAAAATAGGCTACTTTCGCGACTGGCACTTCATTACTCGTGGAGGGGCGGCGGCAAAGTGTGTTGCAACGCATGGTAAGCAGAGACCTACTTCTCGCAGAAGTCAGCCAAGCGAAGCAAGGACACGGGAGCCAAACTCGTATGTGAAAGTCGAGTTTGCACCATCGATGCAAATTTTGTTGGATGAAAATGAATTCATGAAAGCACAATCAGAGCAAGGAATGATACAATGCCGACACTGGGCGTGCGGCGTTAAGTAACAATCGTGCCATATTTTGCGAGGAATGCTATCTCATCTTGTGCGCAAATGTTTCATTGGGGAAAGTGGAAGAAGAGGATGGGGGCTAGTGCTTCTGCCAAAAGGCCAGTGTTCGATGATAAGGAAGATGGTGAGTATTTCTCGCTGTCAGTGTTGTTGCACTATTGTATCGATCATGTGCTAGTTTCACTGGTCGATCAGCTTAAGGTTTCAACCATATGCGCGTGATTGTGGCAATTACGCGAGGAAGGATATCATTTCACGTCTATTTAAAAGCTACCGTCTAGATCGACACAGCAATAGTTTATTTGTCTAAAGCCTGCGGTCTTTTTACGGGATGTTGAAACCATTGTGGACTATTTCGCTTGCACGTCAGTTTCACCCGTCTGCGTAGCCTGCAGTAGCCTAAAAGTAACATTGAAATATTTATGGGGTGTAGTATACTGTATTTGCAGTAGCCTACTGTGGCTATTGGAGCTCACTCCAACGTTCTTTTCCCAAATTGCTCGTTGGCTAGAACTACTTGTAATTGAAACTCTGGTAGCCTACGCAGCCTATGAACAGTTAATTTGCTTGTCAGTTCTTGTTTTTGTGCAGAAATTCCTTGCACAGAAATTCTAAATTTGATGGAGCTGTCGTTCCTGTTCATCCCTCACTGACAGTTTTATTTAGCAGGGTTTTATGTATTAATTTAGCTTAATTTGTATCGTTGGGAGGTTGGGGCACCTTCTTATGGCAGTAAGCTAAACATGTTTTGTAAATCGGTAGCATATAGGTCTAGTTACAACAGTTTTACATTTAGTGTAGGCTATGATTTAAAATGCATCTTCACCTTATACCTTTCTAATTAATGAGAGCCATGAAAATAGGCTGCTTTAACCTGTCAGTTTAAGCAGATTAAGTTGTGCTTCATAAAATAAAAATAAAACCCCCCACAAAAGTGAAAAAATATATTATTAGATTTGAACTTCGTGTTATAGGCCGATATATGATTGATTGCTTGCCAGTGTTATGTGGTATTCTATTGACTAACTGATTAAATCATACACAAACAGTGGTCCCTGGTGAAACATGTGCTTTGGGCTCTGTTTCTTTATAATGGGTGTACATTTGATTGGTCAACTGGCCACTGGTTTGGGGTTTTGAAGCACTGCAATATAAACATATTGGTGATTGACAGAAGGTCTGACAAATTATAGGGCAGGGACAAATGAAACACTGAGGATTTTAAGTGATCATACTAGATTGCGGTATTTTGTGATGTACAACCTACATCTCTCCTCATTTCCGTTATTGCATTCAAAGACATGTATGTATGTATGTATGTAATGTTCAAGTATAATCTGAAGAACAGTTGATCAATGGCAGTGGTGGGTGGATGAAACATCCAGGATGAATGAACATAGTTTAAACTCTGTAAACCTTCCTGCCATGAGTGTTTAAAACATGTTGTGAGAGAGTACTGTTGGGCTTTATTTGTTACAATGGTTCTCAAAGTGTGGGGTGGGCCCCACTAGTGGACAATACAGACATGACAAGTGGGGTGTGACAAACATGGGAAATGAGTCTTTTTGCGCATATCTTTATAACGCCTTTATTTTTTGACAAGGAAGATCATCCATTCAAAACAAAATAGCTACACAAACACAGGCGTGATAAACAGGCCTAAATATAATATAAATGAAAACAACATCAGATCCAGAGGACCGAGACAGGAAATGTAAAGTGTAACCAAAATACGAAAATAATATTTTAACGTTTCCTGGGGTGATAAGGTCAGGTGGGGCTTGAAATTTTGACAACCCCAAAGTGGGGAATAACGGAAAAAGTTTGAGAACCATTGTCTTAGTGTATGTCTGCACAGATTTAACAGTCTCCACATTTGTATTATGTTTCCATTTTGCAAAATGTTACACATCAAAATAGGTGCACACCATGACTGTTACATCCCCCTGCGTCCACGGCAGCCTGACCTATAGTGTGCTTTTACTGCAGAAAGCCTGGTCACAGCCGGGGCTACACCGGGTGCACAGCTAATATGTTTTGTTCATTGAGCGTAAACATTTAAGACTGGTGTAATTTATTTGAATGTGTGCGCTGCGATCACATGCTGTGCCAGTTCCATTAATTAACCTCAGTGTGATGGCCTGGTAGGAAGCATAGATATTCATGGGTTGAAATGTGGTATTGAGAAGACTGTGTATTCCCGGAGGTACAGCATATTTTTGGTGGATGTTTGTCTCTGTCTAGGCTTGAGGTGGAGTTTTTACTGGGGAATTACTTGGCTAGGGCAAATGTGTGAGGACACTCTGTTTGCTCCATCACCACTGCCAGTTGTAGTAACTGCCCCACTGTCTTCTGAAGAGGAAAGACATTTCCTCATGCTTTTTCTGCCTCTGGTGTTACTAGAGCTTGGATGGAAGGAAGAGTTACGGGAAAGTGTGGCCAAGAATGTTCAATTATCGATAAATTTGATAAGTTCGATATCGACTTGCTTATTGTACGATAGGGGTATCACAATTCTCCAAATCCTTGATTCGGTTTAATTTTTTATTTTGGTCATGATTCCATTCCATCTTTTTTCGATCTTTTTTTAAATTATATTACTATTGCATTTCTTAAGTTGTTTACTACAAACTTGACTTAGGTTAGTTCCTACTGTGACTAAACAGAACATAGACATGAATGAGACACAATGTTAATGTTCATGGAATATTGCACTGCTAATGTTCATTTTATGCCTTAAAGTAATTTTGGACTGTACAACTTATCACTTGTTAAGTTGAATAAACTAGTGTTAACTGACATGAATGAATGAACCACAAAATATTTCCAAACCGGTAATTTCGGAGAAGCAGGAGGGGGTTTGAGTTTGGTTGATAATGTAGAAAAATAGAGGAGACAATGTTGACAAGCTTCACTTCAACACGCGCGTGTGTGAGTGTGTCACTTTACTTTTGGGGTCATTCTGTGTGAAATCAGACAAAAGCAGAGCAGATGGCATACATATTAAATATATTATAGGATCCATACATATATTAAATACTTAAGCAATATAGCACGAGTGAGAGTGAGACTCGGCCTCTGGCCTCGTGGCTACGGCCGAACAACACCCGTGGGAATATCCATGACCAATCCCACGATCACGAGTGCTATATTGCTTTTATACAACAATTCTACCACAAACTAAATAATCTGAAAACACCCCATTATTGTTTAAAAAATGTTAATTTCGACATCGTTCTTACGCATCAAAAAATAGTTCCCTTTTCAAGAGACAGCGTCTTGGTTGCTAGGTAACCAACATTCCAGACCCTCGTTACGGTCTTTGTGGTTTACATGTCTTCTTGAAAGAAATGTGGAAATCACATTCATATCTAGGTTTGCTGCATGCATGTTACAAGGACACTGGGCCATGTCATGTAAGGGACATGGTACTGCAAAAAAACGGAAACATAGTCTACATTGCAGAACCACTGAACTTTATTAATGTATAGTGAATAAATGTTACACTACTGTGCACAGCCTGACGTGACGATGCTAGCACGTTAGCAGCGGTTAGCTAATTATGCTAACGTTAGTTATCTACAAGTCTCCTCCAAGTGACAATCATATTATACACAATGCTGGCAATGCTGAGAACAATTAGCATCCTCGTTTATCTTACTTACATTGAGTTGACTGTGTGGCTTAATCCACAGATGTGGTGAAGCACTGCTTCGTTATGGTTTGCTAAGGAGTAACCCATTGCTTGAAATAGTGGAGAGCTGGGTGTCAAATCTTCGCATTGTATCGCGGAGTGATTTATTATTAGCTGTGCTGAGTCTGAGTTGAAATGTCCAGGGATATTCCAACTCATGGAACGTCACTCGGCCAATCAGAAACAAATAAATAGTTCCATAGAACCCAATTGTTGTATAAATCCATCTAGACCATAGGTTCTTAAAGTAAACATTTCTGGCGGCCCGCGATAACATCTGATAACATCTGTAAAACTGTTAAAACTGTACAACTATACTGTGTGCTTTGAAAAGAATGAATCTCCGTTTAGTGGTGTTTCGTGGTCATCAGGTTTTTCTTGTGGTGCTTTGGTAGCTGGAATTGGCCCTGATTAAGGCCTGTGCTGATAAGAAGCAAGGCACACTGAGACTGTTTGTTCTAAATAAGTTTGTACTTGAAATGGACTGCAACCAGAACTGTTATATCCCAAATTTGTCTGTTGAGGGTAGAGAACCCCAGGGATTGTGTGTGCATTGCAATTTTTCTTAACTCCTTGAATGCCAAGCTGTTTTCGGAAGCTTTGTCCTAGAGTGCCAGCAATCTAGACCATTGTTGATGATTTTTGTACAGCCACAGCATATTCTGTGTTCGCTATGAACACATACAATGGCTCGTTTGAAAGGTGAGACTTTAAGCTCTCAGTGGGTGCAAACCGTGTATTTCTACACGCCTCTGTTCCTGAGAAATCCCAAGCTAAACAGTGGCTAGTTTTCATCAAAATCCCTGTTTTTTTTTTCTAGAAATGGAGATATTGCGTCTTTTACTGTATGACCTGAGAAGTGTTGCCTGCAAAGTTTCTGGGAAGAGATCTAACGAGACCTGCCACCTAGTGATAAACCCACAAAAATAAATGACCTGATTTTGACCTGGTGTGCATGTCACTGATCGGCTAATCAGTGACTGATTCGAAACAAAGCAGCAACCATCAAAAGCCGAGTTAAGATCAAACGTCCAGATAAAATGTCCAGATCTTGCGTTTTCATGAGTTTTCGATCGTCATATATTTCATTTCCATTCATCACAGAGTTCCCCAAATCACATATAAGATGTGTTAGAGTGTCTAGTTTCGTAATAAAAAAAAAAAGCTAAAAACTTAAAGGAGAATTCCGGTGTGATATTGACCTAAAGTGTGTTGAAACATGATACCGAGTGTGAACGTATGTCTCATAGCCAATCTCGGCTTGTCCCCTGCACTCCAAAATCTGGCGCTAGTTAGCCAATGCTACCAACAGCTTTTTCAATGGTTCAATTAGCCATGCAAATAAATCACTGTTTTACACCATTTACGAGGCTCAATGTATCTCCACACTTCATTGGTAGACTTCCGAGGGCCCTGACATTTAAAACGAGACATAATATTAAGGAAAAACTTAATATTACGTTTTTTAGCCTCAGTTATGAATTAAAATGTGTTTAATGCAATAAATATAAACTGTAGAGATGCAACCTGGTCATTAAAATGATTACAAATGGGATTTTTTTTCCAGGTTTTTTTTTCTTTTTCTCCCCCCGCCCCTTTGGCGGCCCTCAGTTCAATGTTGGGTTCCTGAATTGGCCCTCACCAATCAAAACTTGAGAACCCCTGATCTAGACAATACAGTAATAAAAACAATATCTAAGCCATTTTTTTCAGTGCCAGCTTAAAACCTCCTCAACTTCTGACCATCTTTATATTTCCTGGCAACCTTATCCACAGGCTTGTTGTTACATACAAAAAGGACTCCTTACCTAAATTACTCTTAACTCTAGGGCAGGGGTATCCAAAATGTTTCTCTCAAGGGCCAGATTGGGTTTTGAAAATTGGCCGGCGGGCCACACAAAAAAAATAATATATATAATTTGATGCTGTTTAATTAATTTATAAATGGTGCACTGTCACTTTAAGACTCTTTGCCAGCTCCACTCAAATATAGCCTATGGCTAGTGCTGTGCCTATGACTGTGCCCTCTCACAGTTTATAAATGGTCAGTAGTCTACTGTTGCCATCACGATTTCCTTTTAAAAGTTATAAAAAAGGAGATATTAATATCAACAATGACAAGCCAGCTGGAACCTGCCGCGCTCTCACCCTCTCGTGCACGCTCAAATGCGTTTCCAACTAAATGGAGTAGCTTAACGTAGTTAGATCTGCTGCATTGGAGATACTATTTATCTCGATGTAACAAGCTGTTTTGACATTGACATTGTAAACGTTCCCTAAGAAGAGTGTAAAGCAGTTTGCAGTAGCCTAAAGTTAACCACAACGGCGTCTATCGCTGGAAAAAAATTGCGAGCCTATGATAACCTAATTAAATGCTCAGCAGGCCGGATTAAAGTGCGTGGTGGGCCGGATCTATGATAAACTAATAAATGCTCGGCAGGCCGGATTAAAGTGCGTGGCGGGCCGCATTTGGCCCGCGGGCCTTAGTTTGGACACCCCTGCTCTAAGGGGTACAAAATCAGTAGAGCTGCCCCTGGTAGAGTAGCTGTGAACATCTCTCACTCTGTTAAAATAATTGATTAAATATTTGGGGACATCCCCATGCACAATCTTATGTACCATGCACAGGTGAATCTGAGAGACTCTGTCTTCTTCTTTTAACCACCCAATAGTCTCAAAATGAGAAGTGTCAAGATGAGCTCTCATTGGGAGGTTCAAAATAATCCGTATAACCTTATTTTGAGCAGTCTGAAGCCTATGTTTCAGGTGTATTTTCTTTGTCTTTCAAATAATTGCTGCCATCTTGACCAGGACTCCCTGGCTGAAGAGACATTGTTCTCAAAAAAAAGGCCTTCTGTAGGTCTAGCATGACCATACCACAAAAATTACCTTTATCTACTTCCCTCCTGTAAACAAGTGTCGGTGCAATGTGATTTACGAAAGCCAGACTGGAATTCATAGAGTAGATTGTGTGATGCTAGATACTTGTCAATCTGTTCAAAAATGATCCTTTCAATTATCTTTGACAGACTACACAGAATAGAAAACAGGTCTATAGTTTCCATGGTCTAGTTTACTTTCTTTCTCATAAAGTGTAATCACTCTGGCAAGCTTGAGATCATTTGGGAAACGTCCTTGCACTATAGACATGTTTATGATCTGGATGATACATGGGGTGATAACCTCAGCAGCATCTCTTAAGAATCTAGATGGAATATTGTCAAAGCCAGTGGCTTTAGAGATATTTAGGTTTTTAAGCTTCTTGAGTACAACTGCCTCTGAAACCTTTTCAAAAGAGAAGCCTTCTACTCTGACCTCTTGCTGAGAATAAAAGTCAAGGATGTGACTTTCACCGTACTGCCCTGACTGGTCAGGTAGTCTCAAAATGAGAAGTGTCAAGATGAGCTCTCATGGGAAGGTTCAAAATAATCCGTATAACCTTATTTTGAGCAGTCTGAAGCCTATGTTTCAGGTGCTTTAAGACACCATTGTACCATGAACAGCATGCACAGTCAAAATAAGGCTGAATTAGAGCACTTACCAGGGTTATCATCACTTTCCTGTCCAGAAACCTTGAGATTCTGGCCAAGAAACGTACTCTTTGATTAACCTTGGCAAGTATCTTTTGCGCTTGGCCCACTCCAGACAGGTGGCAGTCCAGCACACAACCAAGGTAACGAACTGAGTCCTTTATAATGATCTCATTATCTCCAACTAAAACCAGGGGATCTTTTTAGATTTATCTTTGACCCAAACAGTATGGCTTCCGTTTTCCCTAGATGAAGCGATAGCCTATTGTCTGACATCCACCTGCATGCTGACATTCAATAGTTCTACACTGAGAGTTCTTTCAACTATGTTCTTATCTTTATGTGAAACCAATAACGCAGAATCATCTGCATATAAAAAAAGTTCACATGAACATACAGACTTAAGGTCATTTATATATAGAAGGAAAAAAAGTGGGCCCAAGACACTCCCTTGAGGGACCCCACAGTCTATGCATTGTGGTTGAGATATTTTTTTCCTCAATATCCATCTTCAGATAAGAACTCACCCATCTGACTGCTAAGTCATTAAAACCAATTGTTTTTTATTTTTGTACCAAAATGCCATGGTCAACGGTATCAATCTTTATAGCAAAGGCCCTAATGGGCAAACTTCCCAGTTATATTTGTAGTCTTTTGTCATTTTGCCCTTCTACATACAACACCCGTTCCTTCTTGAGTACAACTGCCTCTGACACCTTTTCAAAAGAGAAGCCTTCTACTCTGACCTCTTGCTGAGAATAAAAGTCAAGGATGTGACTTTCACCGTACTGCCCTGACTGGTCAGGTAGTTTTTCCACCAGTTTACTAGCAACTGATGAGAAGTAGTTGTTAAAACTATCTGTCACTGTCACCTTTTCTACTGTAACATTATTCCCGAGATCAAGAGTTATGTGACTGGTTTTTGTTTTCAACCTGTTACTGTAGCCAAGCTGCTTGAGGGACTTCCATAACTTACTTGGATCATTTTTATATTCCACAATTTTCTCATTGAAATAGGCCTTTTTAGCAATGACCACTAATCTACCCACTTCATTTCTCACCTTTTTGTACTCTGCCCAATTCTGATCATCCTTATTTCTCTTAAATGTGTCATACTTCTTATTTCTCATCCTAATTGCCTCAATAATATCATCATTTATCCAGGGTTCTGTCCTCTGTTTAATTCTTTACTACTTTAAATGGGGCTAATTTGTGTACAACTTCTAAAAACAAACATTTAAAAGAGCACCATGCTTTATCCACATCCATATTAATACCGCCACAGTATCACAATCAGGGCAGAGGCACAGCAGTTGCTTTTTTAATAATCTTGCCGACGTATCCTCCCCTGCTGGCTTCCGCTCACATTGCAATTTAACGATAAGTAGCCTAAAACTAGTCAGAGGTTATTAGGCCCGTCCAGTTTCACTTCACATATTATATATTTGTATTGATGTAGCCTATTTAAAACATTAACTTTCTTCTCAGTGTTTCCTCTTCATTTAGGGTGCCATTGCTTCAGAATTAGGGGAGACGCACAATATTGTCCGGAAGCATAGTAGGCTAAATGCCCTCCGCTGGCTGCAGAAAATTGCAGTTTAACAATAAATAGCAATGCTAATCTGAGGTACCTGTCTAGTTTTATTCCATAAATATATGGTTTTTATAGACGTTAGTGGCATGCGCTATCAAGAGCTTCCATGTGCCTCGCATGTTAAAGAATGTGTTTGTGTTGTTGTATGTATGCTGCTGAGACCTTGAATTTCCCCTGGGGATCAATAAAGTATCTATCTATCTATCTATCTGTCAACATCTCTTGGTGGAAAGGTGTAGCACAGGCTAAGGACAACCAATTAATTTCTGGAGCTGATCGTATTGAAAGTATTTCCCATATCGTAGCCTATTAGTTTGCTAGCAACAACAGCAAAAATGAAACATGGAGAGTGGATGTCTCCGCAGAGACACCGCTGTTACATTAGATGCGTACTCAATCGCGATTCAGGGCAGGAAAAATACAACGACTGGTAGTAACTAAGGTAAAAAGGATTAAAGCTAGAGGTGAACGATTTTGGAAAAAAATCTAATTGCGATTTTTCTCACCAAGATTGCGATGCGATTATTTTTAAGCTCTTTATAAGTATAAGTATATATACTTTTTTGATCCCGTGAGGGAAATTTGGTCTCTGCATTTAACCCAATCGGTGAATTAGTGAAACACAAACAGCACACAGTGAACACACAGTGAGGTGAAGCACACACTAATCCCGGGCGCAGTGAGCTGCCTGCTTCAACGGGCGGCGCCGGGGAGCAGTGAGGGGTTAGGTGCCTTGCTCAAGGGGCACTTCAGCCGCCGCCCACTGGTCGGGGCTCGAACCGGAAACCCTCCGGTTACAAGTCCAGAGTGCTAACCAGTGGGCCACGGCTGCCCACTAAAATTATCTTCTGTCTTATTCAACAAAGACAAGCAATATATTATTCTATAGTATGACCAACACAAAATTAGATAAGTTAAACATAAACTGTTCTTTCCTGGAGCCCAGGCCTATGTTATGATGGCATTAGGTCATTGAATAAGATTGATGAATGATTGAAAAAATATTTCATTCATCAATCTTATTCAATGACCTAATGCCATCATAACATAGGCCTGGGCCCAGGAACAGTTTATGTTTAATTTATCTAATTTTGTGTTGGTCATACTATAGAATAATATATTGCTTGTCTTTGCTGAATAAGACAGAAGATAAAGAGCTTAAAAATAATCGACGCGAATCGCAATATTGGTGAGAAAATCGCAATTAGATTTTTTTTCCAAAATCAAAAGTTCACCCCTAGTAACAACACAGGGGAATTATGAACTAGAACCAGGGACATGGCAGGTTCGAGCAAAAGGTAATGAAGAGGTTTATTTTTAACCAAAGTAGCTCTACTGATCAGACCTTTCTTGACACTGTTAGCTGGTCCTCTTGTTTACGTTTTTTTGCTTCTTCAGTGGTCGGTGAGAAGAGTCGGATTGGGCGCGTCGGCAAGCCAAGTATAAATGCGTTTTGGTGACGTCACATATTACAAATCGCAGCCTTTGGCGGTTTGAAAATCGTGTTTCATCATATCGCGATATTATCGCAAATGCAATAAATCGTTCAGCCCTAATGTAGCAGGCCTTTTGCTGTAGAGATAATGACTATCCATATCCATATCCTAATCCATACAGGGCCGGCATTCCCATCATCTTGTGATAGGCTATGCATGGCCTAATAGCTCTCCTGCCCCGTGTCACCACCTCTGCTCCTGTTGCGAGCAGCATGGCCAGATCTGCCTCAAGGCCACGCCGAGTGGAGAGAATTTGGCCTTTCGGACTAGGCCTACTGTCATTCTCATTGCGACTCCCCACATTGCCTCTACGTTCCAACATACCCAGTGGCATTAGACAAAAGCTCCACCACGTTACTGTCGCCATGTCGCTATTCATGGGAGGATCCAGGGGAGAGTGGGAGTTTAGCGTAAAAATATGGGAGGGGAAGAGTAAAGAGCGCCTAATTATGTATTCCGCGGTATGTACAAAGACTGCTCCTTAAAGTGCACGTCTATTCTGTGCCTAAATACTTCCGCCTTGTAAAAGCAGGTGTTAATCCAAATTGCAGTTCAATGCGTCAATAAGAGAACCTTTCAAAGACAACAGAATCACTATTTAGAGCACCAGTTTTGTAAGTCTTTGTACTATCAAAAGCTAGCCTAGAAATCTAGACGCACCCTAGTGGCGGCAAATTAATTTGCTCAGCCTGTACGTCTAGTATCAAACCATAGGGATTTCTATTGGCTGACGCCGTGGACTTCATCCAATCACAGGGCTCTATTTTGTTAGAGAGTCTTAAGGCGGGCTTAACAGGATAACGACAGTCCTGTGACGGTGAACAACAAGGAAGGTGGCTATGGCTAACGAAGAGCGGTTGTTTGAATCGGCGTTGGCGTCAACTTTGGAGGAGTTGGACTTGTGCTTTTCTTTGAAAGTTGAGCAACACAATGCACTGTATGCAATGTAATTCCTTTCGAAGAAGGATGTATTTGCCGTTTTACTGACCGGATACGGATATGGTCGTAGCGCTGGCCTATTGCATGCCTAGGCAGTTTGAAAGACAATTCTCTGCCCACCCCTTGGATTAAGCGAGGTAAATGGTTCGATTCCAGACTATACATTTCAATGATATAGGATGGCCCGCCAGGCTAATCAAAAGCAACATTAACTTTCGTTGGCCTTGAATGTCTTACTTTCACTTTCATGTCATTCACTTAAACTTTCCTACTTGCTAGATTTGACAAATCTTCCATAGCCTACGTGCACAAGTAGTTTGAGTAGAACTACTGATCTTCATTATCTCCCTGCTTGTTGACATCTTATCATGTATGGTATTATTTCATGATCGCTAAACGTTTGATTCTTTTTAATGTTGTCATCAGTTAACTTCATTCAACTGCGTTTGTATGTAGGCGCTTGTTTGTATTCAGTTGTGGACGTTCGTAAATTGCGTTTATGGGCGGAGAAAGGCAGAGAAAGGCACAGTTTACACTAAGGATTGAACGATTGATAAATACGACGGAAACTTTGGTCTGACAACGTTCACAATCTGCTGTTTGTCCATGTCGCTGATAAAGATGTACGTACATCTGGCCCTGAGTGTTCACTGTGTGCTGTTTGTGTGTTACTAATTTACGGATTGGGATAAATACACAGACCAAATTTCCCTCACGGGATCAAAAGAGTATATATACTTTTATACTCCTCCTCTTGCTCGTCCCTGATACAAAAATATTTTTTAATACCCTCAATATCACACTTAATGCACATTTTTCCGAAATCTAGGGACTTTTTAAAAGTCAGGAAATATTTAGTACATGCATTAAATTGTGTACACATGCTTTTTATGAGTTGGTCCACCCTAGAAAATGTGAGGAGGCTAGGGAAAATATTTGTCAAGATATTAATGCCCAAACATGGCACATGTTTTCAAGCTGTAAAAATTAATGAATTTCAGGGTCTGAAAAAGATAAGCGGACATAAGATTTGCACAAAAATATTTCACAGGCCTTGGTTTAGGACCCATTGATCAAAATCTGAGACGGTGCAGCATCATTTTGAATATTTGATAGTCCTAGACTAGGCCTAGATATTGCACAACAGTGTTCACATTCACAGCATTGGTCTTCATCATACATTGTAGATGTCCGTGTTTAAGATGTGTCTTAAATCTCAACAAACCATTCATGCGCCATGCCATGACATCTCTCTGCAGTCACGCTAATTGAGGGTCCTCTGCTTTCAGTTTGTGCTGTGTTGACATAATCAGCCATTCCATGGCCCCACAGGTAGCTTGTGAATCTCCACACAGAACGATCAGTGACGTGAAGACGTGTTGTTTGAGATTGTTTTGCCATGATTGCATGATTTCAGCCAGAAGGTTTGGAAGAATAAGGCTGAATGAAGTTGGTTTCAATGCTCAATTGCACAGCTCTGGTGTGTGAATATTTTGGCTTTAAGCCAAATGAGAGAGAACACATGAACGTCAATGAAGCGGTATGTCAACTTTGTTAAAAAAGAAGTGGCAGCGAGGCAATATGACCAACTTAAGAGTTAATTTGAGACATAACCATCCCATGCAGCTTTCCTTGCTAGGAACAAAAACTGCAGTTGCAGGTGGAGAGGGACCTGATGAAATTGAAATGTAATGAAATTTAGAAAAAAGATGTACATTTCACAAACTGCCTTTTTAGATTTACAACAAATTACAACATTTTGAACTCAATAAAAAATTCAGGACCCAAGTTTGAGAACGAAATATATCCCTGCGGTAATGGGAGCGCATGCACACTCTGGCCAGACTTAGGTCAGATGCACAAAGTGAGCAGAGCCAGGCTGAAATACATTGTTTATTACTCGCTAGATTTTGACAAATCTAAGCAAAACAATGGCAAACAAATTTCAACACAATCAAAAGCTGTTACGAGTGTCATCCGCCATCTTTTGTTTACTTTTGACAGCTGTTTCAGATGTTGCCGCATAGATTTGTGGGAATTAGGCAGCTTCAAGGATACATCGATGCTGCCTTCAAATATGACTGTTATGGGGGTAGTTCTAAGATTCAAAAAGCATTATTGTCTAATATGTTGCCATGTTAGAAAATGTGCCGTCACACAAGATATCTTGTATACGGTAGCCACGATGCCCATGACAGCCAGAAGACAAGGCAAGAAATGTAGGTATTAGGTAACTTTGGGAAGCAATAGTTTAATGTCAGCTGAAAATGATCCATTCCCTTGTGTTGCTGTAGTGAAGTAATGTTTTCTGTGACTTGATAATGTGTTGTTGGTAATGTTAACGTTAATTTACCCGATTCTCTCACATTAATCCGAGAAGTAATTCATTAAACACTACCCTAGCGTAGTGTAAATGTTATGATGAGATAGCCTTGCCTAACGCTAGAGTTAACACCAAATTAGTTTGCCATAGTTTACGTAGGCCTATGGGATGATTAATTTGCTAACAGATTGGGACCCGGCTGCATACTACTACATCTACATGAACATCTACATTGACATCTTCACGGAACACTGTGATGCTGCTATTTAGCACTGTAGGGCAGATAGATACAAAGTGCGTCCAAATTCACCCATTCTTCTCTGTTGAACTACTGGTGAAGTAGCTTACTAATCACACAGACATCACTTATAGCCTATCACATCACATGAAAAAGGCTGTAAACAGTTCGCAAGAAAAGTAACTTTAATTTAATCATATTATTCTACATACAGTTATGCGCCCATCTCCCCACACATTCATCTTGGTGGAATATTTCACAAACTTTCACTCAACACATGACAAACCAAATACAAACCAAAAACAAGCGACCTTACCGAACACAAAGGAGTAAAGCATTCCCTTGTACAATAGTAATCTGGTTTTGAATTTCCAGCAAATTTCTACATGCCTCCAACTTTGGGCTTTAAGTTTCACAATTTGTTTAAATTGTGTAAGTCCGCTGTGGTGTTCCGCGGTTGAACCGGATGGAGCGTTCGACAGCAAGGGCTGTGATTGGCCGAGTTTTCAGTGTGTTGTTTCTCTGTGTTTTTAGCAGCCCCTGCAACATGCTAGTCCACTGTAGCCTATAAGCTTTGTACATAATGTCAAACATAGTTTTGGATTCAGTGGCAGGATTTCTTGATTGTGCAGTGCCTCTGTCTCTCAGTAATTAAGTTCTCAGTTTTAAAATGAGAACTTCGTCAGCTGGCAGTAGGCTACTTTGTCGGCTATCATGAGAAGTTTGCTTGCTAACTGAACATAAATATGCTGCCCAGAAACCTCGTGAATAGTTCTTCTTTTTTTACTACACTAACGAGGTTGAAATATAGCCTTTGCCTACAGCATCTCCTTAACAGTAATGTTAATAAAATGACAGCATTCATATGACAAAGGAAAACGAATTCGGTCACTCAAGGCTGTGCCAAAGCAACCAGTGTACAGTCCTACCCAATACTCAATGCACGTGTCTCCAGAGCAGGTCTGGTCTCTCAGGCAGTACTGAGTTCGAATCCAGGAAGGACTAATGATGCGACATTTTTCTTTAGAAATCTTTTTATTGAATCAAAGTTGTAGCCTACTACAGACAGTCGATGAGGTGTTCTGAATAGGCTTAGGCTGGGGGTAACGGGAGCATTTGTTTTTAAAACATAACTTGCATCTTTCCATTCCAACCATTATTAGGCATAGGCCTATTGTTATAATTTTTTGCAAGGTGTTGCTCCTGGCAAGACTTGTTTATAAGACGTTTGGTGATTAATTGATAGCTGTTTTTGGGACACGTTAAACGTTCTTAACGTCGAGTAAAATTACTTGTTGCCGTTTTGGGACATAAGCTACGTTAAGCTTTTTCACGTTAAGGTGGTATTTGTTGTTACATTAGCTTCAGAAACACCGCTTCAGAAAGCTGCAGGGGAGCGGGGTTAAATGTAACATGGACTTTTTTCCTAGTTGCAGAGGGTTGATCGGGGCATGCTATTGGTCAGTTAACCACATTACTATGAGACGGTGTTCCACAAATTTTCAGTCAGTATGGACGTGATTTCACGTATATCTACAGCAAAACGTCTTTTGAAGGCATCAAAGTAAATAGGTGGTAGGCTACTTGTCTTTCGATTACTGATCTTATCTTGTATCATCTAATAATCGTCTTGTAGGCTATAAATGAACACCGTTTTGAAACATGTAGTCAACACATAGCAGGAGCTATCTTATCTTATAACAAATGTTGCTTGTTAAAACATATGACTAGTGAAACTCAAATGATTTAAAAAATATTTAGCCAAAGCCAAAAAGTGTTAGGCCTACTTTGTGCCCCGCGCTCTCCCACTGCTTGTGAAAGAAGTTCCTGACACAAGGAAAAGTGCGTGGTCCACCATGAAAGCCTTATCCCTCACCCGCGCATCCTAAATGGAAAACAGACTATACCATTATGTCATCATAAGACTTAGTTTTCTGTCTTTGAGCCTATTTTATGGAAACGATTGGGAAGAACATTTGTGCTATTTAGAAAGCATATCTTCTATCGTCTTTCCAGGCGCACACAGCTCATTACCATATACCGACTGATATATTTTTTGTTGTCGTTTGAACATCGGCAAGCAGGCATGTTGCGGTTGCAATTTAAGTGACATTTCTACAATATTCCAACCTATCCCACTCTGATATTTAGAGTTGTTTCGTTAAGATAAAATTCTTATTTAAATTTTGAGTTCGGCAAAGGACGTTTTTTGCCTTTTTTATTCATGCCCTTTATCTGCCCTGGCAAACTTCGGCCACTGCATGATGATACTGCTTTTATTACACAACTGAGAAATAGGCGATTGGGCTCGTCCTTTACAGCAGGACACAATATCCCTCCAACTCTAGCCTCGCCCGCCACTTTTGTTGCCTTCATATTTTTCCTTTCAAATTTGTGATATCGCTCAAGTCTTGCTTTAGTTAATTAGCAAGTTACTACCAGAAGCCAAAAATCTGACTCTCTCACTAGCTCAAAAATGCCGTCATGTAGGCTACTTTCTAAATATTCAACAATCAGAAGCAGCTGTAATTGTAACAGGACATTTTGAATGAGACCTTTATGGAAGCGCTGCTGCCCATCTCGCGCACCCTCCTTCACAATGTTGAATGGTGACACGCACACAACTTGCAAAACATTGAACTGCTTTGAGTGAAGTGCGCTTGCGAGTTGCGTTCCTTCTGTAATTAATTATACTAGATGCACTTCACACTGAAAACAGTGGCAGTCCTAGCTTGTAGCCTATAGCCTAACATATTTTTTTGGAATCAATTCGTGGTGTGATTGACATCAGACTAGTCATTAGCTAGTTAGTTGTGCACTGTTTCCCTCTCAGGAGTAAGGTAACAAACAGCCTACTCCGATGAATTCTATTTTTTTGCCAATATTCTTGTCGCCCTCCCAGAATTCTGAATATCTTCGCACGCACACTATAGGAACTGTAACGTGATTAATGACATGTTACACCCAACTCTGCTCAGCTACAACTAGAGAAAGAATCTCCCGTGTGTAAGTTCACTCCAAGTTGGCTTACCCCATAAACTGCATGACAGTAGGCTATTTCTATTTATCTATAAAATTACCACATGTGTTTGTTCAACTTTATGAAGCAGAATTACGCAGGCTATTTCCACACATTTTGTTTGCACAAGAAAGAAAAAATAAAGCGCACACGATTTTGGGCTGCACTTTGAAACTCGTTCTGGCGCCTCTGCCTTGTTGCCTTTATGATTTCCTTATAACTTTCTTATACTAAATAGGAAATGCAAACAATGACATGCCCAACCCTGGAACTGACTGACTCTGTCTCTCTCTCTCTCTCTCGTGCATGCGCGCGCTCTAAGCAGCCTACGTTTCAAATGATGGTAGTCTAAGGTAACGTTCAAGTTAGATCTGCTGCATGAAGGAAGGTCCATCTCTTCTCACAGTTCCAATGCATGATCCGAAAAATGGTTTTATATGTGTTAGTCAACTTTGCAAAATACATTCGGGGCTACACTCGAAACATTCGGGGCTGAAGCCCTGGCAAAATCGGCTGGCGACGCCCCTGATGAGATATATAAACTCACGCTATTATATTATCATATATGTTTGGTAATGGCTCAACTGTCTCTGATTGTTCTACTGACTTGGAAACTGGATGCGTCATGGAAGCAGTAAGTCAAGTCGCATCAAAAATAGTAGTGGCAGAACTCCCAAGAGCCACCTGGTGGTTGTTTGGGTCAACTGCATTTTCTGTGAGAAAATGGGATGCGTGATTCATGCAGGAACCCGTCCAAACTTAACTGATACCCACTACATGATTACATGAGTACATGATTTCATAACAGGCCAAATACGAAATAAATGTTACAAATATCGCCTAGATATCTGTATATAAAAATCAGAGGATATACAGCTCATGACTAATTTGTCAAAAGCAGCCTTAACCTGTTGAGGAGTGAATTCTTTAAGACAATGCCGTTCCCCTGAGAGTGAATTATTTTACTGGCTCCTTCTAGAATTCTACTCGAACGTTCTATAGTTTCAGTGTTCTTTGTAGGGCAATTAAGAATATTCCCACGTTTCGCTGTGAAAGTCTGGCTCACGAAATTATTTTTGCTTAATAAATTCACCATTCTATTCGGGATCACTGATCAAACCAAGAATATCTGCCAGGCTGCAATTTGCAAGATAACGCAATATTTAAAAAGAACAGCTGACGGCAATAGCATATGTTTAGATTTACCCAGGTGTATTAATGAGATATCAACACTATTATCATTTTGAACTTGTAGAACACACACATTATCTTTACATCTTATATAATATAACATAATATAATTGCAAAATCCTGTAACCTCTGACCAAGACACCAATCACGTGACCAACCACGAACAACTTTGTTTGTTGTTTACTCATGCATGCTTCATGAACTGCACGCGTCAGATAATTTTCACGTGTTGTTTGATAGCTTAGTATTTCGGAAAGACTTTCCTCATTGAAGATTGTGGATGTCAAATTGTGGAGTAGGCTATCATCAACTCACAAAAACCAAAGTAACAGCAGGCATAGATGATGAAATGGTAAGTGTATTTCCATATTTTGTTCCACTATATCTTAGATGGCTAACGTTAATGTTGCAATGTGCTGTACGTTTTCTCACGTGGCCTATTTTAACTTTCCCCCAGTCTTCCCGTGTGAATATATTCTCGTTTAGTTAGTGTAGTACTCCCTTATTTTCAATGTTGAATGTTGACAGCTGACCTAGCAAGTAGCCTAGCTTGCTACAAAGTAACCGTAGCCTGCTACTAAGTAACGTAGACTAAAGCAAGGAACCGAGGCAATGTAGGCTATGCAGTAGGCCTACATGTTACTTTGTCCTCAACTGTCGAAATTGAATTACAACACGTAGGATGATTTATATGGTATATTGTAAAGGAGTCGACACTGTAAGGAGAAAGGTAGACATGGACACAGTGGATAGGTTTAAAAGCCCGAGCTCAGGGAAACTTTTTTTAATCAGCAAACACTAGGACGATTTATATGGTAGGCTATGTGTAGGATATATACAGGATTATTTATATATAGGATTGACTTCTTATAGTTTAATTAAAATGATGAACTATAATACTACAATTAATGTTAATGATCAATATGATAACTGTATTTTTAATAATATTTCAGGTTGTGAAACTCAAAGCATGGAGTTGCACACAATGCAGTGTTGCATGGAGCACAGAAGACACGAGTGAGCTTCCTCTGCCGGGGCCTTCGCGTGCCGTGTTGGCAGACCTTGCAGTGCCGCCTTGTGCTTTTTCCTTGGGCATCTGTCTGCAGCACTTCGGAGGGGAAATGGCGTGCTGTGAGGCGGAGTGGATTGTCCATTGATGGGCGCCCAGCGGTGGAGGCATGCCATGTAGTGTGGTACTGCCCCAACAGGTGAAAGTGAAAAAACACTTTTTTGTACCATTTCAAGGTTTTTCTTGTGCATTCCACGAAGCTGTTGCGCATGTCAAAGCGGTCCACAGCCCCCATATTTATTGTTTATTGTAATCAAGGACACAGGAGGGCTTCATCTTCCTCTGTCCTGTGATGATGTCCACCTTTCCTGAGTCAGCCATCGTTGCTTTACTGAAAGTAGGCATTCCCTTTCGCTTTGCCCTCACAGTCCCACAGGCTCCTGTCCCACGCTTCATTAAATATAAAAACAATGTTGGACTACTGTACCAATTGTCCACATACAAGACATGCCCCTTTCCTAGATAATCTTTCAACATTGACACAACCACAGAGCCAGACACACCCAGGCCATCAATATTATCAATGTCTGTTGTAGCGCCAGTGTAGATAATGAGGTCTTGCACATAGCTGGTTTCCACATCACAAAGGATGAAAAATTTGATTCCAAACCTGTGCCTTTTCGACGGGATGTATTGGCGAAATCTAAGCCTGCCCTTCCATAACATCAGTGACTCATCTATACATAGGTTTTGGAATGGCACAAAAACTTTCTTGAACTGTGTGGTCAAGTAGGAGAATATGGGTATGATTTTGACAAGAGGGTTAGTGTGGTCCAAGATGGTGTTGTCAACGAAGTGGAGGGAATGCAGAAGAAGCAGAAAACGATCTTGGGAAAACAGAGTGAAAAAAAAGGAGGTCGAATACATGATGTTTGTGCTCCAGTAATCTTTCAGGGCCTTTTTCTTCACTGTTGCCATGAGAAGGATGGTCACAAAGAACATGTAGAGTTCTGCCACTGTTGTGTTCACCCATTTTTGAAGTTTCCCTTGAACACCAACCCTCTGCTTGAGCTGATCTGCAAATCTGTTTGTCTCATTAGCTATCTTGCCCACCAGCTCCTCCGACATAAACAGTTTGAAACATTCTGCCTCTGATATGGTCGGAGGCAGGTTTGCCTGAACACCACTCCTAGAGCCATCAAAATGAAATTCACCTGGCACATAGCTGGCATTGGCTTCCTGCCATCTTAGTTCCTCGATTGGAGGCACTTCATCCGTCGGAATAGGTACCAAGACTTCTTCCACAAACTGAGGTATTAACTCCTCATCAGAGTCAGACTTACTCTCTGAACTTATAGGAACTATTGGGACATCGTCAGAAAAGAGCATCTCCATGACCTGGTCATCTGTAAGTCCCCTATTTGCCATTTTACACATAATTTTAACGAGTGCTTTGTGTCTGCTACAAAAATCTTAATCGCGAATGAACGATTTCGTTCTATAAGCTCTGAGGTAAATGAATGAACATGTTGCTAACTTGATTTGCTAACGATTAAGGTATGACACATACAAGTATTGTGTGGGATAATGCTTTATTTGTTATTTTATTTGTCACACAATTTGCTGTCGCTAAAAGTACATGTATTCCGGTTTTTATACCCCCTTGGCGCAGCTATCTTAGCTTTTTACGATATGTAAACAAAGATGGCGGCGCCCTATTAGCCTTTAGCTCGTTGCTTGCATTTCAGTGAACGCTCCGGAAACTGAAGCTTTCTTATGTCCTTGTACATCAGTAATGTTTTGTATATAATTACTTACAACGCGACACTGGATTTTAG
The DNA here is from genome assembly GCF_017589495.1 of Alosa alosa. Lineage (NCBI taxonomy): Eukaryota > Metazoa > Chordata > Actinopteri > Clupeiformes > Clupeidae > Alosa > Alosa alosa. Next base: position 31,982,479 of record NC_063206.1, on the reverse strand, counting down.
CTGTGAATGTTTGAGATCGATCTTACAAACTGTTTTGTGTCGGTGTTTTGGCTGGGCAAGTGACGGTACGTCATCGGTAATGTTGGATAACTTCATCACTGACAGTTAAAGATGTAAGACCATACATAACTGCAACACATGTAATGTATATTCAATAAAAACTATGTTACAAATGAAAATTCCTTGTTAAGTTATTTTGGAAAATTTTTCTTGGCAGAAAAGTCCCCGAGTGTAGCATAATTGTCGCGTCATAATGCGGAACTCTCGGTTCAAGGAACGTTCTAATCACATATTTGTGATCGTACTCCCAGGGGCCCAGCCGCGGCTCATCACATATTTGTGATCGTACTCCTCAACAGGTTAATGATCACAAAATGCTAAGTATACATGTAGGCTATATATTTCATGTTCAGGGTCATACACACATCACTGCTCCCCTGATCTGGAAGTAATGTCTGTACAGTGTAGACCCTTTTACTTGCCCAAAGAGCTCACAACGGTGATCATCACTGCTGTGTATATCCCACCAGATGTAAATGTTAGCACAGCGCTCTCTCAGCTGTACGCAACCATAAACAAATGCAGAACATCTGGCCTGAAGGAACTCTCTCAGCTTCAAGATTGCTTTGAGCGCACTGAGTGGAGCATATTTGAACATCTCGATTTACAGGAGCACACAGAGACTGTTTGTTTCTACATCAAGAATTGCACTGACAGTGTTACTGTGGAGAAGCGCATTCATATTTACCCCAACCAAAAACCTTGGATGACCTCGGATGTCTGGACACTCCTGAGAACCCGGAACTCTGCCTTCAAGTCAGGTGACAAAGAACAGTACAGCGTGGCGAGGGCAAAGCTGCTGAGAGGCGTCAAAACTGCCAAGGTGGCTTATAAGCGGAAAGTGGAGGACCATCTCACCAACAGAAACCCGGGGCTGGTGTGGCAGGGGCTACAGAGCATCACCAACTGCAAAGGCTCCACACCCGCCACTACCGTCGCTGACGCATCGCTGGCTGAAGAATTGAACACTTTCTTTTCCCGCTTCGAGACAAAGGCTTCACACACAGCCGCACGGCCACCACAGACCTCCAGTCACAGCCCACTCACACTCCAGGAACATCAGGTGAGGCATGTGCTGAAGACTGTGAACACCAGGAAAGTAGCCGGTCCGGATGGTGTACTCGGGAAAGTACTCTGCACCTGTGCTGACCAGCTAGTGGGAGTCGTGACCAGGTTGTTCAACCTCTCACTGTCACAGGCTACCATCCTCCTGTGCCTTAAGTCAGCTACTGTACCATCATCCCTGTCCCAAAGACTCCTGCCCCAAAGTGCCCCAATGACTACAGACCTATTGCCTTAACATCAGTAGTCATGAAATGCTTTGAGAGGCTCATCCTACACCACTTCAAGTCCCATCTCCCCTCAAACCTGGACCCACATCAGTTTGCCTACAGAGCTACAGAGGACGCCATCGCTACAGCTCTTCACACAGCACTCAGCCACCTCGAGCAGCCAGGGAGCTACGTCAGGATGCTGTTCATAGACTACAGCTCGGCATTCAACACCATTATCCCTGACATCCTGATGGACAAGCTGACCAACATTGCTCTCCCCCCTCCATCTGTGCCTGGATCAAGAACTTCTTGACTGACCGCCCTCTAACGGCAAAGGTAGGCACCATCTGCTCCTCCACCCTGACCCTTAGCACAGGTTCTCCCCAGGGCTGTGTGCTGAGCCCTCTCCTGCACTCCCATGACTGCATACCCATCCACCCCTCCAATACCATCATTAAATTTGCCGATGACACTACGGTCATCGGCCTCATCAGTGGAAGGAATGAGACTGCATACAGAGACGAGGTCAATAAGCTGGCAGGTTGGTGCTCTGACCACAACCTGCTGCTCAACACCAGCAAAACTAAGGAGATGGTCATAGACTTCAGGAAACACAGGGGGAAACCAGCCCCACTGTGCATTAATGGGGACTGTGTTTAACGGGTGTCCTCCTTTAAATTTCTTGCGACACACTTAGTCGAGGACCTCTCATGGACTGTCAACACATCCGCGGTGGTAAAAAAGGACTTCCTGAGGATACTCAGAATAGAACAATCTGGAGGAGAAACTGTTAGTGGCATTTTACCGCAGCACTATTGAGAGTGTCCTTACGTACTGCATTACGGCTTGGTGTGCCAACTGCACTGTGGCGGACAGAAAGAACCTGCAGAGGGTCATAAAGATGGCACAACACATCACTGGAAGTCCCCTACCCTTGCTAGAAGACCTCGGCAGCATGCGGTGTCTCAGGAGAGCTGGGGCAATCACTGCCGACCCCTCAGACCCAGGACAGCACCTGTTCAACCTCCTGCCCTCTGGCAAGAGATACAGGTGCTTCAAGAGCAGGACAAATAGACGGATAAACAGTTTCTTTCCCTGGGCCATCAGGTCCCTGAATTCATAAAGTGTGTGTGCGCTATGAGGGCAAATGGTGTAATATTGCTTATTTCTCTCCTTTTATTCTCCACTATTTATTTAAAGAAGCACTATGCAACAATTTTAGCAAAAATGACCTTAATTATGCAGGTTGAGAGTCGTTTTGATGGTTCTACAACACTTTCTGGGTCATTTGGTGGGTGCTTCGTCTCCCCCTATCGCTTCTCCGTGGAAATCCGGATGTGACTCAGCGGAAGTATCCAATCGCGTCAAATCAAATGTAGTCAGATTATAGTTTCGAAAATGCTTTACGGCAGACACACCCCCAAACATGGGACCGGCTAGATATAAACAGCCAGTTGCAAGGCAATTGTTGCATTCATCATGGATCAATCGACAAATAAGAGACCCAAGAATTGACTGTCGGAGGAACAGAAGAAGAAAAGGGAGTTTGACAAAAAAAGACACCAGACACGAGTGAACATAGGACGAGCTTTTGAGGAATGGCGTCAAGTGAGAGACTCTGAAGACTTCAAAACGGACGCTGACTTGGCTTTGTTGCTGTTGAAATTGTAAGTAGCCTACCCTTGCGTAAACTTTGTCTTTGTAATGTGGTTTGATAGTCTCTTGAACCATGTGTTTGCTCGACCATTTTATTGTGAGCCCTGTATGTGTTTAGCTTGGTTTCTTGATGGCTAGCTCGCTAGCTAGTGGGGGTTTAGCGTAGCAGTCACTTGCTATCGCTGCAGGGGGAGCTGTGTAGTGAAAAATGCGAGCCCAAATCCGGCAAAAACCCAGAAACAGCAAAGGAATAACCAAGGATACAACAAGGATACAAGGAGGTTTATTTGTCACATACATAGCAATACTAACGTAAAGCATGTAGTGAAATTTCGTTTGGTGTTCAGCTTTTTCTGTGCAAGTGTGAAGAAAGAAAGATCAACAAATATTTTAATAAATAGCAAGAGAAAATAAAAAGTGCAGTGTGTGTACAGTCCATGTGCAAGTGTGTAAGAAAGCAAAACAAAAAACGTTTATATAGTCTTGTGTGTGTTCAGGATACGGATTGCTTGAGGATAGAAGCTCCTCCTCAGTCTCTCTGTTCTGGTCTTGTAGCAGCAGAGACGTTTGCCTGACCTCAGTCTTTTGAAAAGTCCATGATCAGGATGTGACGAGTCCTTTACAATACTTTGGGCCCTGGTACATAGTCTTTTCTTGTAGGTCTCCTGCAGGGTAGGGAGAGGTGCTCTGAAGGTACGTGCGACAGATCGCACCACTCTCTGTAGGGCACTGCAGTCACGGGCTGTACAGTTCCCATACCAAGTGATGATGCTACTTGTCAGGACACTCTCCACAACTGAGGAGTAAAAGGCCTTCAAGATGGGTGCTGATACTTTGAACTTCCTCAGCTGACGTAGGAAGTACAGTCTTTGCCTAGATTTCCTCAGTGTGTGCTGGGTGTTAACAGTCCATGTTAGATCGTCAGTGAGGTGTACTCCCAGGTGTTTGAAGCTTGTGACTCTCTCCACTGGCAGCCCACTGATCTTAAGTGAAGTGTAAGCTCTGTTCTGTTGTTTCCTGTAGTCCACCACCATTTCCTTTGTTTTGCTGACATTCAAAGTGAGGTTGTTGGACTGGCACCACTGTGATACCTCATCCACCTGGTTCAGATAGGCCTGTTCATTGTTGTTGCTGATCAGGCCCACCACCACTGTGTCATCTGCAAATGTAATGATGGAGGTGTGACTGCTGCTGGCTCTGCAGTCATGGGTGTAGTTATACAGCAGAGGACTCAAAACACAGCCCGGGGGGCACCTGTGCTGATGGTTAAGGTATCAGATGTCAGACCACCCACCCTGACCACCTGTGAGTGGTCAGTGAGGAAGCTGTGAATTAATTTGCAAATGGTGTTGTTTAATCCAAGAGCCTTAATCTTTGTAACCAGAGTGTGGGGGACTATCGTATTGAATGCTGAACTATAGTCAATAAACAGCATTCTCACATACTTCCCCTTTCCTCCCTCCAGGTGGTTTAGGGTGGTGTGCAGGAGGTTGGAGATGGCATCATCTCTTGACCTGTTGGTTCTATAGGCAAACTGGAGGGGGTCGAAGGAGCTTGGTAAAGACGAGCAAATGAAATTCTTCACAAGCTTTTCAAAGCACTTCATCACTGTTGATGTCAGGGCCACTGGGCGGTAGTCATTTAGGCATGATGGGCTTTTGGCACAGGTACAATAGTGGACTTCTTAAAGCATGCTGCAACGGTAGCTTGAGCCAATGACGTGTTGAAAATGTGTGTAAACAGGGGCTAGCTGGTTAGCGCAGGATTTCAGTACCCTTCCAGATATGCCATCTGGTCCTGCAGCTTTCCTGCACTTCGCCTTCTAAAACATGTTTCTCACATCATACTTGGAGACAGTGAATGGAGTTTCCTCACTATTGTTCTCATCCGCTTCTATTAGTAAGGGTGAAGAGTTGAAGAGTCTTCAAATTGTGCATAAAAAGCATTTAACTCCTTGGCAAGGGAGTTACTCACTTTCATCACTGAAGGAGACTTGCTTTCAAAGCCTGTGATGGTTCTCAGTCCTTTCCATACACGAGCTGGATCACCCTCATTGAAGTCGGCTTCCACTCTGTCCCTATAGTGCCGCTTGGCCTCTTTAATGGTCTTCCGTAGGTTGTATGATGCTGCCTTGTAGTCTGACATTTCGCCCGTGATACAGTGGGTCCCAGTTAAGAATTGACACTTCATTCACCATCAAGGTGATTCACGCAGCTGGGTGAAATGTAAGTACAACTACAGCCGCTTAGGGGCAGCATAGTCCGCTGTGGCGTTCCACGGTCGAACCGGACGGAGCATTCGACAGCAAGGGCTGTGATTGGCCGAGTTTTCAGTGCGTTTCTCTGTGTTTTTAGCAGCCCCTGCAACATGCTAGTCCACTGTAGCCTATAAGATTTGTACATAATGTTAAATATAGTTTTGGATTCAGTGGCAAGATTTCTTGATTGTACAGTGTCTCAGTAATGTTTTAAAATGAGAGCTTCGTCAGCTGGCAGTAGGCTACTTTTGTCGGCAGTCATGAGAAGTTCGCTTGCTAACAGAACATAAATATGCTGCCCAGAAACCTTGTGAATAGTTCTGATTTTTTTTACTACACTAACAAGGTTGAAATATAGCCTTTGCCTACAGCATCTCCTTAACAGTAATGTTAACAAAATGACAGTCATATGACAAAGGAAAACGAATTCGGTCACTCAAGACTGTCCACAGCAACCAGTGTAGGCTACAGTACCCAATAGGCCTACTCGAAGCAGATAGCGTTGTCTGACGGTCGAGTGGGTTAATACACGTATTTCCAGAACAGGTCTGCAACTTTCAGGCAGTTCTGAGTTCGAATCTAGGCAGGAGCAGAGCCATATAAAGGCCTAGACCTATTCTGCCGTGCAAAGGCAAAAGGCCGTAACTTCAATTTTATCAAAAATGAGTTTTTGTCATTTTTGGAACAATGGGCATCAATTTTATCATGTGGACAAATATCTTGAGTCAATTTTGTTGTTTTCTTATCAAAATAAGATGCTGTTTTTGCCGTAACTTCAAAAAGCAGAGGGTAAGCCAAGGCATAGCCCGTAACATCAGTTGTGGTTCTTTAGCTTTGTTTCGCGGCTCTATAGAACGCTGGAATTAAGTTACAGTGCACCCTAATTTCAGCGCAGCAAACCATATTAACATTGGTGGTGGGTAAAACAAAGGCAGAGTGTCTTATGCCTATGTATTGTATGTAGGCCTAATTGAAGCACTTCAGCCACACTTCAATAAAGTGAAAAGAAAATGTTGCAGTGGTTGTTTTACTATCTAGCATTAACTACTTCAGATTTTTGTGAAATTCAGCTAGGATGTAGCCTAGTTAGCTAGTTAACTGTTCCTGATCCACAAATAGCCTACATGATAGATGTTGTGCCAGGCAACTGTAAGACACCATAAATGTCCCAAAGCCTGGATACTATTAACTAGTAGCCTAGTACCGTTTTCTCGTACCATACAGGGTGGCTAGCTGCCTGCCAATCTGCAAGTCCACTCACTGGCAGAAAACAAAGCGAGTGGGTTGGGGGCCTCCGATACACCTCCCGTCCCTCCCGGGCGAGGAGAACATGTCGCACACAAACTAACCCAGCAGATAGAATTTAGATCGCAGCTTACCTTTAAAAAATCCATGGAAAACAACATCCACTGAGAAGACAAATCCATTGTTTAAATCCATCACAAGTTTTCAGCAAGCCCATTAGCAATATAATTATGTGCAGGCTAGCTAGCCTAAAATCTATCAAAGTGCAACGTTGTTAGGATGTTGTCATTCAATTTTAAGTGTCGCTATGAGTAAGCTATTAGCTAAAGCTAGACAGTGTTGGTTGCAAAATATTTGACTCCCATACGAACAAAACTACACAGCATGTCCTTAAAGTCGATGTCCCTTTAATTTGTCAAGAAAGAAATCCAATCAATGTGTGACTCCTCCCGCCCATACGACACAGACAGTAAATTATTATGTGTCCATGAGTAGCAAAATTCCTGTAATTGCATACGTTTCCAATGGCATTGGCTTGGATCATGTTGTGGCTGTTTTTGGTTTTCTGGCTCTTAAAGTGTTATTTTACTTAAATTAAGTACAACGATAAAGTTTTAAAATGTTCCAGTGTAGCCTTCTCATTATTTTGTATTTTGTAATATTCTGTTGATGGAGGCCTAATATTAAGCCTTACTAGACAAAACTCACTAAATGTTATCTTAAGGCTATCATTGTTATCATATAAATGTTTCTATAGAGTGATAAAAGTCCAAATGGTCAATAAATTAGAAGTTAAGGTATTTTGCCTTTGTATGACCCATTATTGTTTTGCAGGTAATGCAAAGGCAGAATACAGTAACTTCCAAATAAGGGTCAAAGGTCAAGTTTGAGCTGATTTTTTTCATGTAGATACATGTATTCATTATGACAATTACTTGGCAAATTTTCAGTGTCCTACCTATCATACAATTGGCTGGACAACAAAAAAACTTTAAAGTCATTTTTCTCAATTTCACACTCTGGCGAGTTAATGTCTTTTGCCTTTGTAGGGCAGAATTGTTATCATTTTTTGCAAGGTGTTGCTCCTGGCAAGACTTGTTTATAAGACGTTTGGTGATTAATTGATAGCTGTTTTGGGGACATGTTAAACGTTCTTTATGATGAGCGCATACGGGGAGTAAAACGACTGTTACGCGCTCTTACAACTATATGCTACAATGATTGCAATAGCCTACAAAAATATGCCCGTGTTAGTTTAGTTAGTTTTGTGATGTTTTGCACTACTTGGCTTTTTTGGCAAGATTGACCTTGGTTAGACTCTGCATGTTATTTCTCCGTATGGAAAATAAAGTCAATTTTCGACACACGTCTGTTATTAGTTCAATAACAAGTGTTGCTTGTTAAAACACGTGACTAGTGAAACTCAAATGATTTTAGAAATATTTAGCCAAAGCCAAAAAGTGTTAGAGAGATGGAGAGATGCCGGTGCAGCTCAGATGTCTTCTTAATTTTCTTTATTATTTAGTAAAAGGTGCAGATCAACTAAACTTTGACTAACGTTTCGATGTTTGTTAGTCAAAAACATCGACACATCGAAACGTTAGTCAAAGTTGAATAATGTTCTGCACCTTTTACTAAAGAATAAAGAAAATTAAGAAGACATCTGAGCTGCACCGGCGTCTCTCCTTCTCTCTAAAATATCTGTCCTGACTTTGTCTACCAAAAAGTGTTACTTTGTGCCCCGCGCTCCCCCACTGCTTGTGAAAGAAGGGGGTGGGGTGGGGGGCTTAACGTGAAAAAGCGTAATGTCCCAAAACGGCAACAAGTCATAATGGTAGGCTAGGAAGTGGGGGGAGGGTATGGGATGACCAGAGCCGTCTTCGCTGTGCTATTCAGAAAGCATCTTCTATTGTCTTTCCAGGCGCACACAGCTCGTTACCATATAGCCTATCGAGTGCCTTAACAGTAGGGCTGCAGCTATCGATTCCTTTTGTAATCGATTAATCTAGCACTTTATCGATCGATTAATCGGATATTTTTTTTTGTTGCATTTTTAAACAACCAAAACAAATAATGCATAACGAAAATGACATGGCTGTAAAATGATCAAGCAATTGGCACAGAGGTATTTAGGCCTATTCTAGCTCCAACATTTGGCTCCAAAACTAAGCCCATTTATTGCAATTTACCCATTTAGTGTTTATAAGTGCCAGTGCCAACAATTAAATAATGTTCAAAATGCTCTCTGTAAAATTGCAGCCTCTTGTGCATGACTTAGCTGTCCATACTATGTTGTGAAGTGCTGGGAGGGAGAAGAGGGAAAGCAATTTAAGTTCCATGATGTAATCTCGACCTGACATTAAAGTAAATATCTGTTTTATGTAGATTTCTACACCTGCAGCATTTACCATTAGGCTACTAACAAATAATTTTACCATTAGGCTACTAACAAATAATTGTACCATTAGGCTACTAAAAATAATTTCTGGGGTGAGCCTATTTGCTATGGTAACCTAGCAACCTGTGTGTGTGTGTGTGTGCACCAAGGGCGGAGGCGAACGTAGACACTATGGCGGATCTGAGGCTAAATAGTAGACCAGTTCACCTAGCCATCCCCATTGAAGCCCATTCAATTTTGGCGCCACTTTGACATCAAATAACGTTACAGCTGAAGCGTTTTAAGCCTTTATATGAACTTTTTCTATTTCCGGAGTAATACAACATTATGTGATGTTGAATGACTTACAGACTGAGTAATAAACTTTTTTCCGAAATCAATGCTAAAGTGACGTAATAAGCATACAGCCAGAGTGGGTGAAAGCGTCGCACAGGAGCAAAATAACCGTATTCTCTGGATAAGAACGAAAGCATCGGAGCACAACATTTCAGCGAAGTTTTGATGGATTGACAGTAGCCTAGGCTATGAATGTGGCGAGTGCTGTTTATATTAAGTCACATTTATCTACGAACAACTAGGACATTTAGAACAGTAATGTAGACATGGTGGTAACGAAGTAAGTGGCTACATACCCAAACTCTCGGCGCAGCTATCACAAGAGTTACACAAGTCAGACTATGTGCCTATGTTACATTTCGTCCCTGAGCCCTGCAAGAAAGCCTCGTCGACCAACAGGAAACGGTTGAAATTTGCTTCACCCGCCTCGATTGACGTCTACGTGATGACTCTGTCCATATCTTTTACTGTCTATGATGTGCACGCGTGCGGTGCGTGAGGGAAGATGAGGGTGCATACGGTATAAGAAGGGGATCTTTTTTTAGGCATACTGTCTTGCAATTGAACGTGAATAAGTTTACTACTTAAAAACATCAACGCTAAACATTATATATTTTAATAGTAGCCTAGTCTAATAAGCTACACCAGCTTGTCTTTAAGAGGGGAAATTGTATAGCCTATAACATTAGCTGAGTCACATATTTGGCCATATGGTGTTTATCATAGGCTACATCACGAAACCAAATAGTGTAACAAAGGCGAACACTTTAACAGGGGAAATTAATTGGGCATGAATCATTGTGCTGAACGGTATTTGTCAATGAGCAGAAACACACACGACATTCAAACTGTTGATAAGATGTGCACTATAGAAACTGGTCTGTAGGCTAAAATTGGACAAATAAATGACACTGACTCGCCATATCCTGACTCAGGAAAAAAAACATTGTCTTGCTTTGCCGCAAACTCAGCAATGAAATCATAGGCCAGTTTGCAGGTAGCCTAACGTCTTTTTCAATTCATAGAAGGAAGAGCCCTTTCTCTCTTGTGACATTGAGGTGCGCCAAATAGTTTTTAATAGCCTAGCCTGTTCAACGAAAAAAGCCGTTCACCCGATGCCAGTCACTGATCGCAATTTCAAATTTCGGGAAGCTTCGTTCAATCTTTTTAAGTTTTAGGCCTAAGTGCAGTAGGCCCATATCTGCCCCCTTTGGAATTATATCTCGAGCCTATTATAAGGTCCAGTGTGTGTTATGTCATCCCATGTCCTGGGATTCGGACGTGCTCAAAAATAAAAGAAAACTTTTTTTATAGATGGTTATGAGAAGCAATACGAGTCTGAACTCCGTGTCATTCAGACTCAACCCTCTTGTTGATATTTTTCGTTGTCGTTTGAGCGTCGGCAAGCAGGCATGTTGCGATTTGCAATTTAAGTGAAATTTCTACAGTAGGCCTACAACATGCAACATGCTTGTTAGGCTGGGCTACTGTCAATGCACTTGTACAGGTAAATGTTCAACAATTGCTGGTGTACAGGCTATAATCAATTAGCTAAATCATTTGTCCAGCTGTTTAAAAAAAATGTTTGTGCTACATTCAAACGCAAAAGGTGCTTTGATATCTTTTTCGTTTGAACGTCGGCAAGCAGGCATGCTGCGGTTGCAATGAATGAGGATAATTGGTTTTATCTGCGGATTTATTTTTTGCATTATTTTGAATATGACTTGCTCCAGTCTCAACAGCACGTCTACTTTTTCCACACGCATCTAAGTTCTAACACACATATCCCCTCTCGCTTTCTCTCTCTCCATCCCTGCGCACGGGGCTTTCTTAAAGGAGCTACACCATTTTACAACAATTGCATCTACATTTTCATATTAGAATGTTTTGTCTGTTTAAGTGTAAGCTTAAACTACCGTGATCAATTTAAGTTCCCGTGCCCCTGCTGAAAGTCTCATGCGCTTATCATTACACTATCAAATCTATAAGTAACCGTGACAAATAGGGTATAAGATATATAAACTCACGCTATTGTATTATCATATATGTTTGGTAATGGCTCACTGCGTCATGGAAGCAGTTAAGTCAAGTCGCATCAAAAATAGTTGTGGCAGAACTCCCAAGTGACACCTTGTGGTTGTTTGTGTCAACTGCAGTTTGTGCCATTTCTGCTGAGAAAATGGGGTGCATGATTCATGAAGGAACCCGTCCAAACTTAACTGGGACCCACTGTATGTAATAGGTTGACTGTTTTTTAGCCATTTTCTTTATCAAATCAGAATGCTTACATTCTTCTAAGACCTTATAATTATGGTCACTGTGAACATTGTGATCACCTCAGAAAATCTGTAGCTTCAAGGGTTTATATGTATGCATATTTAATGAGATATTGCCTCATTTGCATATTTTATTTTTTAGGCAAAGTGTAATACAAAAAGTATTTCTCTTAATATGAAGATTAGTCTGGTAGAAATGTATGGGGATATCTATAAAGGGGAAAAAAGTCCAATTCACCTGTAGTGTGATAATAGTGTCATCTGTTCATAGTGTGATAATAGTGTCATCTGTGTCATCATTTTCAGGACTTTCGTCCTGGTGAGAGATTTTGGCACACATCCCACGTTGTTCAATGGGGTCATATTAGTCTATAACAGTTGAGATATTCTCTGCTAAATGAAGTGCATACAAATCTTACCCAGGACCTCTACTATAAGGGGACATGAGCAAAAAAAAAAGTAAAGTTTAGTTTCATGTGCTCACACGTGAAACTTTCATGTGAGCAAATGAAGGTTTTGTGTGCGCACGCAAAACCTTTTCACATAAAAGTTTCATGTGAGCACATGAAAGTTTCACGTGAGCACATGAAACTAAACTTTAGATTTTATTTTGCTCATGTCCCCTTAGGGGCTCCGTACTCTGGCAATCAGTAATGATGCTCATTACCCATGCCCTTGGAGCTGAGCTGCACCAATCACATCGGTGTATCTGATATAGGCGGGCCAGAGGCGAGCTAAACAGATGACGACAATGCTGCAACGTCGAAGTCCGGAATCAGTCAGTAAACATTGGTCGTAGTGTTATCCAATTGCGTGCAGTGATATTTTGAAATACATGCTTGATGCTGCCCCTCGAGTTGGACCATTTTCATTACTCATAGCCAGACCCTAAATCTTTCTAGATTTTTGGGTCTGGTTTTCCAGGCTAGTGAAATGTATAATTCAACCATTTTAGCATACACATCCCCATATACCTCAAAACAACTTGTGAGTTTTGACAGCCGTGGGGATACTTTTACCAACGTTACCAGTCCCACAACTACAAATGTCGTATTGTTCTTAATAAATGAGTTTAAAGATTCAAGATTGTGTCTTTAGTTTATTATGGTTTTATTTCCCAGTATTTTTTCAATGCTTCCAGGGACTTTGAAAGATGTATGCATGTAGTCCCATAAAGATGACACGGAACCATTGATTTTGATTCATCACCCGTCCGTGATCGGACACATACACATACAAATGCACATAAACACACTCACACATATGCACACCCCATTACCCCCCCACACACACTCACAAGGAACACGCACAACACATATACACATACACACACACACACACACACACACACACACAGAAGCACAAACACAAAAGCAAACACATATATCCACACACTCATATACATGCAAAACCTGCAAGAGTAGGGGACATAATATTGACTAGTGTCATTTATTTTTGCGGAGAGAATGTGCAGGACTGAGTGTTGGTCATATTTTGTACCGCTATGTGGTACATCTAGTTTTGATTTAGTTTATTCATTCGAGGTTCCAAAAAAAATAGTTTCAACTGGAGTATTTTCCGCCAAATGCTGCCAAGCAATGGATACTGTTACTCTCAACTCTCAAATTTAAAAGGGCTATTTGTGCACATTAATTTGTGCACTTACCTGTCTTTGCATCTTCATCACTCACATTTTAATGCAGGCCCGGATCTAGGCTGCTCAGATTGGGGGGGGCAAATAGAAATGGGGTGGGCACAATGAATAGCCCGCTCAGTTTCACCTACAAATGCATTACTTTTCACCTTAAAACCCTTATTTAATAGCTTTTAAGTTCAAGTAGTACTGTCACTGCACATATCTGTACATGTTGTTCATACATTGTTCATATTACATAGCCATATTTATTCTGGTAAGGTAACTGCTAATAGGAACACTGCACATATTTGTATTTCATTTATTACCTGCATCAAGGTATGAAATGAAACATGACATATTACATAGAACTGTAAATCATAGAACTGATTTTAATCAGATATCTAGACTATAGTTAACATTTGCACTACTCCACTTGTACACTTGCACACTTTGCAACTTGTTGTTGTTGTCCTGTTGTCCTGAACACACTTCTGCTGCTCTTACATAACTTGCACCACTATGCCACTTGCATACTTAGGTCAAACAGAACTACCTCAGCCATTTATTGGCCTGACTTTTCCACTATTATATTGACTGTCTACTGTATGCACAATTGCACAATTTCAACTCAAATTTTGCTGCTCTTATTTTTTTCATTGTATGTGCCTTCTTCTTATTTTTACTTTTTTATATTGTTTACTTGAATGTTATGTTTTTCTGTGGACCTAATTGGTAAAATATGTCTTGTCTCCACCGTGGGATAGTGGGAAACGTAATTTCGATCTCTTTGTATGTCTTGACGTGAAGAAATTGACAATAAAGCAGACTTTAACTTTGATTTATTTTCTATTTGGCCTGTTATGAAATCATGTATTGTTGAACAATTTAAGCACAGTTCAGCTTTAAGAAACTGAAATAGTCTATGTTTAGCAGTTTGTGATCATTTTTTTTTTTTCAAGGTTACTTTGACAAACTCTTAGTCAGCTGATTTTAATATTTACAGATATAGGCTCGAGGTGATATTTGTAACATTTATTTGGCCTGTTATGAAATCATGTATTGAACAATTTAAACACACTGTGAAACCTGAAGCCCAAAGTTGGAGACATTAGACATTGCTGCAAATGTAAAAACGGATTACTCTGGAATGGCTAACTGTACAGGGGAATGCACCTTTGTGTTCGGTAAGGTCTGCTGTTTCTTCTGATATATGGTTTGTCATGTGTTGAGGGAAAAGTTTGTGAAGTATTCCACCGAGATGAATGGGTAGGGAGATGGCGGGGAATGTAATATGATTAAATTAAGTTACTTTTCTCGCGAACCGTTTACCACAACAACAACAACATCGTTTAAAAGCTGAGAAAAAGCTCTTTCGTGTGATGTGATACATGTGATATCTGTGTGAGGAGTAGTCTACTTCGGGAGTAGTTCAGCAAAGAATGGGTGAATTTGGACGCACTTTCTTTCTTGCCGTGCGCTGTCACTTTCTCCACTGCGTAAAATACTTAAATTAATTTGCGTTGTGAACGCTAAGCTTAATTTGACAGGCCATAGGCTAAATAAAAATCGCTAGTCGGACACAAAGCAGAATATCGAAAGAAAGGGGCACCAAGGCCACAGTGGCCTTACTATCTATGACAGTGGCCTGTGAACCTCCGTTTTTCAAAATAGCAATGACGTGGCCGCTGTAAAATTCCCACCCTGCTTATAACACAGTTAAGGAATTAAATGACCAATGTTAACAAACTAACTGGCTTAGAAAGCTAAAATGCACAGTAGCTAAAAAACGAACCTTATTCAAAACAAGAATTATACAATTCAAAAATAATACAAACAGTAACACTACAGTTAAAACCAGTAAGAATCTATATTATAGCCTATCTAGTAGGGCCTATAACCTCTATGGAAATATGATAACCCTCTCTACTGAAGTATGTAACAGCAAGTGCTATGCACACAGTGTGGAATAGGGTACGTTGCTGCTCCAATATTTATACCATCCAACCAGCCTCAAAATTCAGCCTGGGCTAATTAGAAAAGTGTGATTGGCAGATTCAATACCTGTCAAATAAAATTGACCAATTAGGTGGGGCAGAAGAATTTTTTTTTTTTGGGGGCATTGTCCCTCCCAGCCCTATTCTAGATCCGGCCATGTTTTAATGTGTATATTTCTTATGATATCTTTACTTCTATAATGTCTCTTGTCCAATCAAAAAAGAATAAATCCTTCGACCAGACCTAACTCTTACATTTTATTAACTGCATAATGCTGCTATTGCAGAAGTAGGGGATGGGGGACTTAGGAGACGTGCTTTAATTTCTTAAATTGGTAGATGGCAACACCACATGGCATGCATAATATATACCCTTCTATCTTATTTGTTGTCCATATCCTGTTTGATTTTCAAGCCCATATGACCTGTTCCACAATGACCAGCTTTATCTCTGAGCAGATGTTGACCACACATATTGAGTAAAAACTAAAAACTGAGGACTGAGGTCAGAGAACTACAATAAAGCATGGATAGACAGTATTTAGCAAATCACCAAATGTGTGTCTGCATTGGATAACAGTCTCTCCTTTTTTCTTTGCAGTGAATTTTGACCATTTTCAAATTCTCCGTGCCATTGGGAAAGGGAGCTTTGGAAAGGTGAGAAAGGAACTATAATCACTCCAACTCTTATTTTAATTAAACCTTACTTTACTGACATAGTGCCCTTAATTTGACTGCAGTCTTAGTGGCTTCTCTCCATTCGCATATGTCAAAACACACATGTCACCAATTAAAGCTGATTCTACTCTTCCATGCTTCCATTAACAAAAAATCTACATATGATATAGGTTCATTTGTCTTTATTTAGCTGTTTTGTGCTGATGAATTGGCATGACACCAGCTCTGTCTTCTGTACTGCTTGCTCAAAACTTCTTGAATACAAATGCAGAATGAGGTCTAACTGAATGTGCTCTGTAGGACTTCTGTCCATTCGCCTGTGAGTACTGGGCCGTCAGCACAAGCTCATATAGCGTACAAATGTGCACACATTTGTTGATACACTTCCCCACAAAAGAAGAACCTACAATTTTCTCAGAAATATCTTGAAACTGTCAAGTAATTGATATCCATAATCAGTTACTCCACATGTAATACAGATCAGACTTTCTCTTCAGACTTTCTCTTTAACCTTTCATTCATGATATTGTGGGGGAGCATAACTATATTCCCAGGTTCCTATCTTCCTAGGGTCCTATGTTCCCAGGGTCCTACTGTATGTTCCCCAGTAAAATTTTCTGCTTACACAGAGTGGCTGAATCTCAATGTCCCCCCTCACAGACTTTGATGTGCATTCCCATGAAAGTCTTTAAGGGCTTAGTGCTGTCCCAATGTGAAATTGTGAAGTGCATGAGGGCTCACTCTCACCCTTTCCATGCCCTTTCCATAAGTCGGCATTTATGCACTTTTTACCCAAGAAAATTAATAACAAATCATAATTTTGTGATGTGAAACACACAGTTATCCAAAGGGAGGCTACACATTTTTGGTGTTGTCAATTTAACAATATGTCACAGGTGATGTCCTATTCCTGTTATTAGCATGTTGAACCATTATAGCCTCTCAAACTCAGTCACAAATCGGGTCAGATTTTTTGCTCAGAGACTCGTGCAGAAGTCTTGTGCCCTGAAGTATCCGACTTGCCGTCACTATCATATTCTCCAACCACGGCGGGCTCCCTTGCAACAACACAAGAGGCAAGTCTCACTCTCATTACAAAAAGGCAAGGTAATTTATCACAAAATTAACACTACAGAAAGAAACACTCGCTGAGACATTTTCCTTCTTCCTCAACCATAGTAAGCAATTCTTATAACTTATTTATGCGTTTCCTGTATTTGTTTTCCGACCTGATGTCATGAACACACTTTTTTTTCGGAGATCAGGATTTTTTAAGTCGGGTCCTCTGAGTTTACAGTCAGCGTGAAGGCAGTATTAAAAATGGATATCAGTTAACCCTTTGCAGACCACACGCTCTAGATTCGGTACCCCAGTACCGATGACGTTCAGTCTAATAACTCTGCCATACCCCAAGCAATTTTATCAATTGAACTTCCTCAAAGGCTTTCTGCCGATATGATTGGTTAAGGGATTTGTGCCGCGAATTTCTTTTACTACATGAAGGAAAAATCAAGAGTTGACGCCTCCCTCCACTAGAGGAAAAACAGCAGGAAGCACCATGCATCATTCATCTTGACGTCGTCTAAAGGAGAAACTACTGGATCATCTGAGGTAAAAACAAGTCTTTTTATGTTATAATTACTTGTTATCCATGTTATTACTTCAAAGTCGTTTTTAAAAATTATTTTTGATGGTAATTACACCGTGTATGCATGGCCGTAATATAATGTGTGTGTGTGTGTGTGTGTGTGTGTGTGTGTGTGTTCAGCTGACAAAGATAAGCTGGTATTTTAGCACACTGTAATCTTTAGTAAACGCATTATTTTCAGTCATTTTTGCTTGCTTGTCATGTGATGATACAGAAAACTAGCTGAAAGTTAGGTAATGTTAGCACCAGAAAAGGCTGCAACATGTCCTTGACGCATAGTCCTGTCATTACGTCGAAATATGTAGCACAATTTACAGTTGTTTGTAGCCAAGCTAGAAACACCTGACATGAATGACAACGTTAATGTTACATTACCGACGTGAAGATTGTGTTGATCACCGATGGTGTAACGTGCAAGGATTTTATTAATTGACTGCTGTTTTCATGAATACATGACTAAAGATTTGTTATAAATGTCTTAGTATTGTTTTTAGGCTGTCAGGTTGTCTGCTAAGATTATGAGGTTTTTGGGTGGCTAACTATGATGGGAGCTCATATACCCAAGTCTACTCGTCGACACATTATTTTCTAAGGGGGTGTTTTGTCTTCACGCAACTGCAGTAAAATGCACGGTGTGTATGTATATGCATATGCTGTTTAGATGTCTTCTGTCATATCTCCTGACTAATGTTTATGAATCAATGTTTGCTTGTAAGCTGGTATTCTATGTATGGTTTAGCCAAGGCAATAACACTTAGTAGTGAGCTCTGAGACTAATGTTACCTCTCCAAGCAATATTGGAGTCCTCCAGTGACCATACTTTTAGTGAAAAGAGTCATAATTTGTGGTGATTTGAGAGTATGTGGAAGTAATGTAAAATAAAACTAAACAACCTATTCACTATCAGACCTGTGATTTTTGTTATTTTAGATGGAGGGAGAGGACCACGATGGCATGGACATGGAACATGGATGGGTAGCTTCTGGATGAAGAGGAAGACAATGATGTGCTAGAGGAGGAGAGTAATCTCCCATCATCCTCATCTGGGTAAGCATGTTTGTGTGTGATAAGAGTGTTGCTTATAACAATAATGACAGGGATTATAGTGATATAGTTTGGTTAGATTTGTAATTCAATTTCTACTTTTTTATCTGACAATTTCTTTATTTTGAGTTTGGTCAAGTCCCATGTCAGGTAGAAAGCATACACTTTGCCTATCCTTCTAACACAGACACAGACAGAGACACCAACTCCAATAGCATTTACACCTCATCGTCTGCTAGGCTTAGATGGACATTCACACACACACACACACACGCACACGCACACACACACACACAACCATGCCACAGCTGTGACAACACACACACCACGGATTTGGTGTGAATGTGCCATTAGTGTATCACCTTATGTGTAGGGAAAATGATATCGATAATTCTATATTTTATAATTTGATATTATGTATCAAATTATATGCTGTATGGTTGTTAAATGTACTGAATTTCTTCTAATGTTTTAATTGTTTATACTGTATGTGTGTGAATGTTAATATGATTTGATGTTTCAGTTCACCATGTTAAAGTATTTTGTTGATCTTTGTTATGCTGTGTCTTGTCATTCTTGTAGTTCTAATAGTTACAGCTTGTTTGTAAACATATGTTTATGTTATTTATGGAGTTAAATTTGTTCCACTTTTATGAGCGAGCAGTAGCACAATTTGATCGCAGAAAAATATTTTGAGCGAGCACACAAATTATATTTTGAGGAAAAATGAAACTCGAGTACAAAAAAAACTTGTAGTTAAGCAAACAGGAATCTATGTTGTGCTCCACAAATGTCAATATGTATGTGCAACATCAGCCTCCTTTCTTTCAGTTTCACTGTACGTGCTCACATAAACTGTTCCTCCGCTCGCTCAGGATATATCTGTCGCGCTCGCTCAACTTCATCTGTGTGCGCACTCAAAACTGTCGACAGTGTTACGTTTGTTCCACAATTGTCAACCAGTCAAAAAATTCAGGGGCTGAAGTCCAATTCTGGCTGCTGAAGTCAACAATGCCTAGCGTCATTTACTAGTGTCAGTGGCAACATAGATTCCTGTTTGCTCAACTACAACGTTTTTTTGTGCTCGAGTTTCATTTTTCCTCAAAATATAATCTGTGTGCTCGCTCAAAATATTTTTCTGCGCTCAAATTGTGCTACTGCTCGCTCATAAAAGTGGAACAAATGTAACTCCATAGTTATTTACCTGAAATTGTTGTTCCTGGTTATTTAATTAAATTGTTAAAGACTTTTCTAAATAAAATGATTTACTTCGTAAACCTAACACATGTGCCAGTGTCTCTATATTCTTGTTTTCATAGTAGAATTAAGCACACGGAGAAGCAGTTACCATCAGCTAGTCTGTATTTCAGCCTTTACCTGTCCTTCCCACAATTGATTTAGCCTCTTCAGACTACAGTAAGACATCCCATATTGAGCTATGCATCTTGTTTTGATGGTAAAACATCTTATTTGTGTTACATGACCATTATCACCATCTGTGTATTTTTGGGTCAGATGTCAAACCAGGAAATGAAAAAATCCTACTCTTTAAAAATTCTAATTGTTACTGCGACTTGCAGTTATAAGTAAATTAATCATAACTTCTGAACCAAAGGTGATAGATTCTGTTTTTTTTCACTGAGGAGAACACAACACTGTCTATCTTTCACATACTATATCTACAATAGACATTAGGTGAAAAGTAAGATTCATCTTCACAAATTGATATGAATGAGTCAATTTGTCATCGAATATGAGCATCGAGTATGAAAAAATGGAATGTTTGGCGCGGTCTGCAAAGGGGTCTTTGAGGTTTCAGGCTTAGATCTGACATAGAGATTCAGCCATTAACCAATCCCTCCAGGATTTCGCGGGCCATTTTCAGATTGTTGCGGGGTTTTTTCAAATTGGCTGAAAATGCCTTATTTCACAGCAACTTTTTGTAAAGACCAAGTATAAAATATAGCCACAAGCGGCAATGGCGGGCCCGAGCACCTGCGGGCCGCAACCCGTGACATTTCGGAATCCAACAAAGCACCAACGTGATGCGTTTGTGAAATGTACATATTTGATGCGTGTGCTATTCATTTTTGCATTTTATTTTCTGGCACATTTACTTGCTTGGCCAGGTGGGGGCACAATGCAGGGCAGGCCCATTGGGTGTCATGATAATCATAATATATATTAACCTGAGAAATTTCAGACCATTCATTTTAAGCAAAGCACATTTCTGATCCACTGTTTGGTTGGCCAGATGGTGGCGCTATGTCAGGAATGGAAATTACACATGTGAATATCATCGAAATAATGATATTTAATTAATATTTTGTTAATAAATTCCAAAAACTATTCTGACTTTGGCCAGCTGGTGGCGCTAAGCCAGACAGGCATATTGGGTGTTTGGATGTCATACACATAATCTGATTAATCTAATGCATCTGATTGTGATAAACAACCATCCATCCAAGTGGAAAGAACACATTCCTTCTCTTGCCAATTGGTGGTGCTATGCAAGGCATGTTAATAAGACGTATGAATATCATCATCATGATATCTAATTTTTTGTGAAATTTCAGATCAATCAGTCAAAGCATTGAGCATTTTTGGCACATTTCCTGATTGGCCAGATGGTGGCACTATGCTAGGCATGTGAATTCCATATGTGAATGTCATCACACTCATAATATCCAATATTTTATAAAGTTTCAGATCAATCACGTAAGGCATTGTCCATTTCTGGCACATTTCCTGCTTGGCCAGGTGGTGGCGCTATGTCAGGCAGGCCCATTGGGTGTCATCATAATTATAATATCTATTAACCTGAGACGTTTTAGACTGTTCATTCAATGCACTTTGACTTTATGACACATTTCCTGTTTATGTGGTGAGAAATTAAAATCATAACTTATTACAAAATATCAAAAATCCCTTCACAATTTCACATCATCTTGCCATCATATTTGCCAAATTTCACATGAATCTGACAAACTGTCTAGGAGGAGTATGTTCAAATTGATCATGTGACATCAGTGTAATTGCCATTCTTTCTGTTGCCAGGTGGTGGCGCTATGCCAAATATGCATTATGGGCATGTGCATATCATCATTACCATGGTATTCAATGACCTGTGAAATTTAAAACGTGTCAAGCGATGCATGGTGAATTATGACACATTTATTGTTTATGTGGAAGGGTATTAAAATTCAGAATTTTGCCATTTCGTCAAATTACAACATATCAAAAAAAGCTTCGCAATTTAGAATCAACAGCCTCTTGGCATCATATAAACCAACTTTGACATGTATCGGATCAATCGTCTAGGAGAAGTGCGTAAAAATTGATCATGTCCAAAACGCACAAAATCTCAATTACCTCACTTCCTGTGGGTGTGGCTAATTGCATATTAATGCAAATGTTGTTTGTTTTTGGGAGTTACATACACCCACCAAATTTGGTGTATGTATTTAAAACTATATGCCATCCACAAGTCACCGTGACATAAGGGGGCGCTATGGAGTTCCTGGGCCACGCCCAGTGCCAAGCCTTTTTCTCTGTGTATTCACGGTACCTCTTGATGTGTGTGCCAAATTTCATGTGTTTTCACCGACGGGAAGTACTTCTTTTGGCATCACAATTCATCACATTTTAGTCCGCACATAATCCTTAATACCTCACTTCCTGTTGGGCGTGGGTAATGCATTGTCCATACGAAAGTTGTTCATCTTGAAAAGATACACACACATACCAAATTTGGTGTGTTTAGCTGAAAGTATATGCCAACCACGACATCAGTCACCTAAGGGGGCGCTAGCGAGTTCCTGGGCCACGCCCGGGACCAAGCTCTTGTACCTCACTGCTTTGCGTGACACCTGACGTGTGTCCCAAATTTCAAGACTTTTCGCCCATCTTAACCACCTCAAAAAAGGAAAACGAGACAAAGTTAATATCGGAATACTCGTAATAATAATAATCCTTGCGCCCCTCGGTGCTCGGGCCCTAATTATGACCTAGGAGGCCCCTCATACACATGCATGCATTCACACACACACACAAACACAGTACACATTCATGCATTGCACACACACACTCACATGCACGCACACACACAGCCATAAACACACCCACTCACATACACACAGGGACGGATCATGGCTTGTGCCAAGTGTGCATGTGCACAGGGGCCCTGAGCCAATGGGGGCCCTCGGATTAAAAAAAAAAATAGCCATGAATTTAGGCTAGATTAAGCCCGGTGCTTCTGTCTGTTAATTTGTGGCACAACTGAATGGTGTTATGTAGCGGACCGAAAAGAAAAATAAACTAAATTTTTTCCTGATCAATAAATACTTCTTAATTCATAAAATGTAGAGGCATAACATTAGATGGAAGTGGTAGGCTATGAGTGCTCATTCAATGTGTATGCGTGTTTGCGAAAGTGAAACTGACAAACTGAACCACTCGTGGGTAGGTGAATGAAGTGGATTCCTGCAATGTTCATGAAAACAGCATAGCGATTGGATAGCCTAATAAATCTTGACTTGTTGTAGGCCTAACAGTAGCTTATATTGTAGCAAATAGCCTATGGCAATGCCTATGACAGATTTAAAATAGGCCTACATTTATTTCACTCGTCTCGCTGGAGTGAGCGCATAATGTGGTGCTGTTGCGCAAAGAAATTAATTAGGGAGATGATCTGTATCTCCATTTACCAAACGCTATAGTTTTGCTAACATCTCCACTGTTAACGTGAAATATTTCTCCATGCAAGGTAGTGTCAAGCAGCAGTAAAGTGAAAACCTTATCATGCAGGTAGCCAATGTTCACGTCACCTGAGTCAGACAGAAAACGGGCCCTGCTTGCTCTGTTAAAGTTTGAATGCCCCTTCCAAATTGCGTTAAAAGGGTGTATTTAACAGCCAGAATTTCAACATTTTCCCGGGGGAGACACCCCCGAACCCCCCGTAGTATGAAAAATGTTGGGAACCCTTGCTGTAGACTGTTTGGACAGCAAAGGGAGATTACAGCCTAATAATAAAAACAGCTGCTGGAATTAATTTCTGTGTGGGCCTGGGTTATAATATATGACATAATGTGCTACATTTTCATTGTGTGAAATTGTGCACCATGGAGCCTGCACAGCGACAGCAAATAGAGATGCGCTGGCTGCACAGTCAGGGGGAGAAGGGGGCCTTTTTTGATATTGTGCACAGGGGGCCATATCTGTTTAATCCGTCCCTGCATACACACATAAAGACACACATGCAGGCAAGCAGGCGCACACACCAGAGATGTTCATTTGCCTGTGTGATGAGTAGGCTACTTCGCGAGTAGTTCAACAGAGAAGAATGGGTGAATTTGGACGCACTTTCTTGCGTGCGCTGTCACTTTCTCCATTGCGTAAAAGACTAAATTAATTTGCACTGTGAATGCTAAGATTATTTTGACAGGCCATAGGCTAAATAAAAATTGCTATTAGTCGGATGCAAAGCATAATATTGAAAGAAGGGGACACCAAGGCCACATTGACCTCCGAACCTCCGAGGGGCATCACGGACAATGCAAGGGGCAATGACAGCCATGGCCGTCGTGAAATTCCAACCCTGGCAACATCGATTATATTTTTTCCTGAAATAAAATGTGTGCAGCCAAGAGTGGGTGTGAAACTGAAAATATCACGTATGCTTTAATGGAGTTAATTTTCTTAACTTAATTTTCTTTACATCCAGAACTTACATTGGGTCTCCAATTTAGGACATCGTATAGTCTAATGCTAACACATCCCTCTAGCCCTCGGACCTGGTGAAATATTAACCTAAGTCTGTCACATCATATGGCTAACTATAAATATGCAATCTTGCTGTTCCCAGCATTAGCATAACACTTTGTGATTTTTAGCTTGCCACGTGTTACGATATTTGCTAAGTTTAACGTCTCTTTCACATCAGTAAGTGACTGACCTATCTGAGTGCATTTTGAGATGACCGCTGATGAAATAGTTGTTAAGGAGTTACTGTTGTCATTGTAGGCTACAGTTCTTTGGCAGAAACAACAGGTAAAATAGTCCTTCAAAAAGGCTAGGATACTATTTACTTTTAAACTTTAAGTACATTTCGGAGCCTGTACTTTGTTACTTTTACTTGAGTAAAGAAGTTGAATCAAGACTTATTACTAGAGTCTTTTTTACAGAGGTATCTGTACTTCTACTTGAATATGGAAAGTGTGTAATTTTACTATCTCTGGTAAGGACACAGGAATACAGGTGGATGCTATCCTTTGTTGAAATATAATATCCCTATGCATATATATATTATCGTTATGACCTGCTGCGTCTGAGGTTTAAGGCAGAGTTGTAATTGAAGAACTACCTGTCCATTGATGCATGCTGCCAATAAGTCGGTTGTCAGTGCTTCATCACACCGAGCCTGCCTGTGGTTGGCAGTTGATTGAGAGAAAGGTGGTCCTGGCGCTCTGAGATACTTTGTGATACAGTGGGATTACACTGGATGGAGAAGTGACTGTACCTCAGAGGTGAAGGAATAAAAAAAACAGAGGAATACAAGCTGCTCCAAATAGACACACAGGCTCCAAATAGCACACAGGCCTCCTCTGCCTAGCACCCTCCAATGTCCAGTCTTTTGAGAATAAGATGGATGATCTCAGGCCGAGGATATATTTCCAGAGGAATTTCAGAGACGGCAACATTCTATTTTATTGAGACATGGCTTACTCCACTTGTACTGGACTGTGGAGTCACTCCAGCTGAGTTCTTCTCTACTGCCCGTTCTGACAGGATGGAGGAGTCAGGCAAATCTATGGAGGAGCCTGCTTCATGATGGTGCTTACCCAAGGAAAATTATTGTTCTCTCCCTGTCCTGCTCACCTCACCTGGAACATCTGACCATCACGTGTCAACCTTTCTACCTGCCCCGTGAGTTCAATCATAACAGTTGTCTACATCCCTCCACAAGCCAGTACAGACTTTGCTGTATTGGAGCTGCAGGAAGTGATTAAATAGGCAACAACACCAGCACCTGGGGGCTACCCTTATTGTGGCTGGAAATTTCAACAATGTACACCTCACTCAGATCATGCCTGAATTTATTCAACATATCCACTTACCCAGAAGAGGAAAGCACACACTAGATCACTGCTATACATAGTTCAAGGAGATCTATATCTCTATATCTCATATAACACTCTTAAGGCCCCTATTTTAACGATCTGAAACACAAGTATCAAACAAACGCAAGTAGCTTTGTAGGCGGATCTCTGGTGCAGTTGCTGTTATACTGCCGGGATAAATGACACTTGCACCCGACACAAATCTAAAATGGGTCGGTCTGAAGTAGCTACATTACTCATAGGTGTAGTTTTGGGGCGTAACATGCAGTAAACCAATCAGAGCGTCATCTCACATTTCCTTTAAAAGCACGCGCGCTTGTTCCATGATTGCTATTTTAATGGTGGATTTGCCAGGCGCACGCCAGGAGCTTCACAGCCGAGGAGACCGACGTTCTCGTCAGTGCCGCAAGCGCTACAATGACGTCAGAAGACAGGGAAGGCTAAGCTTGCTGGCAACAAATAACAGATGTATATAGAATACAGAAATGTCACAAAGACATACTTTCCAATGTTTTGGGCTCACTCTCACTGAATCATGAGGTTATAAATGCATGGTGATATTCTTGCAATGTAGTCCAACATTAGACCGAGATTACTTTGCTTACCTCACTATAGACGATGCATCTTGGGGATTCATCCCCTTTGGGATCAATAAAGTATCTATCTATCTATCTATCTATCTATCTATCTATCTATCTATCTATCTATCATCTCTTCTGTCAGATAAGCTCTCCTCTCCTGTGCTACTGGGGCATTTGAGTTAAATGGCATCCATGCAGTTCAACATCACGTCTCCTTAAGTCCTCTAATATTTCCTCATTTATGTCAACACATCCATTATTTATGCCTATTTTTTCACATCTTCATGGACACCACAATGATTTCCCTCATGTGGTAATATTATGTATGGTTTGCAGAAATGGGAACTGCTGCGTCCGTGTAGATGAGAGGAGAAAAGTGTATGGGTGTATAATTTGAACCAGATGAGATACAAATGCAAAGTTGATAAATATTTCACCTTTTCTGGCTATGGGAAAGACAAAAAATATTTATATTTATAATTGGGTGTAGACCCTCAAAGTCCCCAAATCCAATCTGGCTACTGTTAAAAAAGGATTTTGACTACAACTGTTGAACCAAATAAGCTACAGATGAAAACTTAATGTCTATGTATTTTTTAGCATGACAAACACACATGTTTAGACCCCAGTTACAAAGCAACTACCTGATTATTCATACTTTCCAAATATTCCCACCAATTCTCTAATTGAGAATGTAGGGAAGGCATATATGAGGGAGATTCAGAATTCCAGCATAGATTTGGGCAATTTTGAGCAAATATTGAGAATACTAGTTGACTGTATGAAATGTGGTGGAGCAGCTGTTTAGTGCTACTCCATGCTTGTGAGCAAGATGGACAGCAACGGTGAAAGATGAAGACAGAGAGATAGATAGATGGATGGATAGATAGATGGATGGATGGATGGATATACTTTATTCATCCCCAAAAGGAAATTACAGTGTTCCAGCAGACCAGACAAACACAGTATTCACAAGCATAGGCCTACATACATACATACATACATACATACATACATACATACATACATACATACATACATACATACATACATAAATTATTCAAAAAATATTATTGCTCTCTCTCTGCTCAGGGGGAGGGGGGGGGGGGTCATTATTAAGTGCTATTGCTGTGGGTAAAAAAGTATTTCTGTATCTGTCCTTCTTACAGCTTAGTTGGCGTAGCCTCCAACTGAAAACACTTTTTTGTTTGACCAGTAAGTTGTATAGTGGATGTGAGGTATTGTCCAATATAATTGACAGTTTGTGCAGCATTCTTCTCTCCACCACCAACTCCAGGGGCTCTAGAGCTTTCCCCAACAGAAAGTCAGCCTTCCTTATGATTTTATCCAGTTTCTTAGTGTCCCTGGCTGTAAAGCCATTTCCCCAACTTTGATAAAACATCTGCAACATTTTGCTGCACACATTAAGTCTGATCTGACCCTTCTTGTATACAGCCTCAGTGTTGCACATCCAATCCACCACCATTCCCCTTGTCTTAGCCACATTCAAAACAAGGTGTTTTTTTCTTCACCATGTCACAAAGTGGTCCACCAGTTGCCTGATTCCGTCTCCTCACCATCACTGACACACCCCACAACTGCAGAATTGTCTGAGAACTTCTGCAGGTGACATGACTCAGAGTTGTACTGGAAGTCTGAGATGTACAGTGTGAAAAGAAAAGGAGACGGCACACACCTTTTCATTCTCACAACCTGTGGTCTGTCAGTCAGGTAATCAGTAATCCATGAAGATATGGAGGTGTCTACCTGCATCCTTCGCAGCTTCTCATGTAGCAGCATAGGCTGTATGGTGTTAAAAGCACTTGAGAAATCAAAGAACATGATCCTCACAATGCTGCCAGCCCTGTCCAGGTGAGAGTGTGTTCTATGAAGCAGGTAGATTAAGGCATCCTCCACACCCACCTCTGGATGGTATGCAAATGTCAGAAGACGACCAACAACAGTGTTTAGCCAACTACTTCCTTTCTTCCAACTTCCTTCTTAACCAGGTGTACTTTTTTCTACAAGTGTTTTGTTCTTATGACTACAATTGTGAGAGAAACCATGAGAGAGACCATGACAATTCACTGTTGTATTTTTATGTTATTGCTGTTTTTTTGTTATGCTAAGCAAACCTTTAAGAGTTTTGGACAAATTGACTATATTATTCTTTTAACAATTTGACATAATATAAATATTGCCTTGCAATAATAATTGTCTTATTCTTTCTTATATGATTACACTTCAAAATGTATTCACTTGTGGTACACTGAAAGCATTTTACTTTTATAAGGAAATTAATCAACATTGAGAACAACCTTCAAAGTTGTGGTTAAAAAGGATTTTCAATCAGTCTTGAAATGAATACAGGTTCCAGACTTACATAAGCATACATATAAATATGCCAAAGGACTTCCTGTGGTCAATTAACATAAAATAGACACAGCATCCTCATTTGTAGCGCATTTGGTTAAACATTTGTAGCCAAAACCCTTTTTCGGACAGCAGCCATATTGAATTTAGGGAATTTGGGGGGTCCTGATATGTTTTCCAAGAACTATACTCTCATTTAGGCATAATAATCCAGTCACTAACCAATTCGTCTGCTGCAGCTCAACCTTGTTGCTAGAAGTTAGCCTACGGGGACTATTTTCAGGTGCTGCATGATATCATTGTGCTGCTGCGCCCATGGTGTTCTTTGATTATTACACTGGAATGAGAGTATAGTTCCATGTCAAATCAGCCTAGAAAATCGCCACATTTCATTTTCCGTTGGTCTTATTACACTTTCTAACTTGAGAGGAGACAAGTTTTAAATAGGAAAATTACCGGAAATCTCAGTCACTTTTAAACGTGATGCTAGCAGGCTAGATACTAATGGTCTAATCCGATTCAATGATCTATGCTAGGCTAGACCTAAAAGTAGAATCACCAGACACAGAGAACGGAACGGAGATGAACTGGAGAAAGGTAAAAATCAATTGTTTAACTCGAGGATGTGGAAAATGAGTTTAATTCCCCAAATGGTGGAATATCCCTTTAACGATGCATATATAAGCTGCACCACCATAGTTCAAACTATCATATCAACTATCAAACAGTTGTCATACTTACATACGGTAGTTCCAACCATGTAAGTTGCTAACATAAGTCCCTTTTGAACCAGAGGGATTTTTGCAGTTTCTAGAAGATAACGTTCCTGGAACCCATTTTTTATCGGTTTCGGAACCGACCAATTTGGGGATTATTAAGTTCCTCTGACCGCAGTTCCTATAACTCTTTCAGCTCCTAACTCAGGGCAGAGTCTTTTCCCTTTTCTCGCATAGGAAACCTTAGTGACCTAGGTCTACGTGATTGGTCTAACTCATAAGACAAACCCACTTTCAAACCGTACCGTATTTAAAATCTGCATTGCCTGCAAAATACGGAAATATACTACTGTCAGAGACTTTATTAATGAGAATGGACGGCATGCAGAACGCATTCTGCTCCAGTCCGGACGCAAATGGATGGTGAACAGTCTTGTGCAATGACATAACATCATTGTAGAGCCACTGGCTCATTTTCTTCAACCTTTATTTACTTACTGGCACTGTACCTAAAATGACAAAAATGTATAAGATGATTCCAATTTTTAAATCGGGTGACAGAAATTATATGAGCAACTACCGGCCCATATCAATCCTACCCACTTTCTCTAAAGTAATGGAGAAAGTAGTATACAATAGACTCAGTGGCTATCTTCTTGTTCCCCAACGTTGTCGTCAAGGGCGGGCCTTAGGGGCTCAGGCCCGCCCAAACAGGCCAGTGTGGATTTTGTTGGATAAATTGCATCACTATGGTATCAGAGGTCTAGTACTTGAATGGTTCAGAAGTTATCTATACGAGAGGGAACAGTATGTCCATGTCAATGATCATAACTCTACCTGTAAGCCCATATTCTTTGGGGTCCCCCAGGGTTCCATTTTGGGGCCTCTCTTATTCATCCTATATATAAATGATTTTGTAAATTTCTCCAAAATATTTCATAAAATTATTTTTGCTTTTTGAACATGAATTTGTTCACATCAGGAACCCACTTATTCTACAATAACAATTAACGGAGTTAACTCTATCTCCAACTTCAAAAGACAACTAAAAAATAATTTCCTACTACCCTATATCTAATATAAAACTGTTTCCTCATGGACTATTGGGATGTATGTGTATGATTGTATGTGTATGTAATGTTAAGTATATACACTGTATATAGTATGTGTTTTGATGCGCTTTGCGTGCATTTATTCATCACCATCTGGTTACAGGTGGTAACTGTGTATACCATTGTCTGTACCACTACCCTTTCATGAACCATGGGCCGGGGCCCCCACATATAAGCTTTTATAGCTTTCTTTGGGGGACCCATTCACTCTACCCAATTGATTCTGTACCCCTACTGGATTATTG
The DNA here is from genome assembly GCF_017589495.1 of Alosa alosa. Lineage (NCBI taxonomy): Eukaryota > Metazoa > Chordata > Actinopteri > Clupeiformes > Clupeidae > Alosa > Alosa alosa. The sequence goes on along the minus strand of NC_063206.1, from coordinate 31,951,832 downwards.
TAATGTTTGAAGTGGTATTGTGAATAAACTCAAATCAAACATAACCATAATGTCTGCTTTGCAAACGATACATCACTTTCTGTTGCAATTCACCTGAACGTGGGCCTATACTAACCACGAATGCAACACGCTAATGTTAGAGCTAGTTAAACTTCTCCATCGTTTCAGTTTCATTTGCCCTGTCGTTGATCTCTGTTAATTAATTTCTATCATTTAAGGGGTTGGGACATGGAAAAGCAGTTTAAGAAATATGTTAGGTAGGAGACAGAGTTTGCCTTGTTAACCTATGGAGACTGGCAGGCTGTGGGTCGTAAAGGGCACTTATTTGGATGTGCAGTGGCCTAACCCATGTATAAACATAGTGAAATAATATGTTGTACAGTACAAACATGATATAAATCAGGCTATTAGCCTTTTGAACTTGAATAAGCTCCCAGCCCCCTCCTCCTCCATCTCCTGGGATTAATCCTCCCCCCCTTACACTCCTGTCTGTCCTGTTCTTTCTTTTGTCCTGTCTTATATGTTGTGTTATGTCTTATATGTCACTAGAGAAAATTGCCCCTCGGGGATAAATAAAGTTTTTGTAATTGAATACATGGGAACACTTCCTGTTATAGCTATACAAATAGCAAAATCATTCATATGCATGATATTTCCACTCACTAAAACGTATAACCCAACAGCAATCTATCTCAAATAAAAAAAAATTAAGTACCATTCATTATTACAATATATTACTTATTGTAAAATATTGAAGTTGTGAGAAACTGCTGGCTTCATTAGTCCATCATGCCTGTTACATTCGTCCCGACCACGGAATGCTTGAAGAGACAGTAGACAGTGAGGGTCATTCAAATCATTTCGAAATGTAGGCTAGTTAGTTAATCTACTCGCATTTGGCAAGGCGAGTGGGTGCCTATTTTAAACCCTGTAGCAAGTGACGACGTGTCACTCCTTATGCCCTCCTATCAGTTCCTATGGCCAGTGCGAATGCAAATGAAAAAACAGTTTTTAGAAGTGGACTGTTCCTATAACTACGTTCCTGTAACTACGAAACAGACTATAGTTGCTACTATGCTTTTGGGTAACCCAAAGTACCACAAAGCTGACAACATGCTTGTGTGAATAGAGGGTAAATGACGATAAAGTGCACAACTGTTTCACTGCACATTTAAAGCAGCACCAATGTAGTGCAGTGTTCCTACCCAAACAGCAACTTCATATGCCCTATTAAAAGTTTGTGCCATCAAAATGTTTTTGGAAAAGTTTTTTAAGGTAAATCTAAATACTCTTTAGTGGGGCTTTAAATGACACATACATGTTAATTCAAGGCAGTCATCAGGCTGCAAATGCTATTAGAGCTGGTGTCTCCCTATGTCGGTGTAGAAGTAATAGGACAGTGTCAGAGAAGCACCTACACTTTCAATCTGTCAGGGACCTGAAATGTGCATGCCTATCCAGGTATTTCTTTTCAATGTCCATCCCTTCATGGTCCTTGAGGTCATGTTTGCCAGTATCCTGGAGCTCATCAGGTTGCCTCATTATGTGTCTCCACCAGCTGTGCTTAATCATTATTCTCTCTTTCCTTCAAAAATAATGAAGATTAGATTAGATTCAACTTTATTGTCATTGTGCAGAGCACATACAGGTACAGTGCAGTGTAGAGGTACAAACAGTAGTATACAGTTAAGAAAGTGTTATGGTTTACAGTAATATAAATTAAATATAAATATGTGCAATGTATTAGTAGTAGCCTTATAAGAGCAGAATAGATATGGATATACAGTGTGAACTGTGTATAAACAACGTACGGATATGTGCAGTAACATTATATGAGTAGCAAAAATAATATAGATATACAGTATGCAGTGTATTAATAGTTATATTATAAAAACATAATAAATATGAATATTCAGTATGAACAGATATATAGACAGAGATGTACAGTACAGATATGTGCAGTGTAGTAACAGTCAACAGCTGTAGAATATATATGTATAAGTGCAATTACAGTATGTACATTTATAAGTATAAATAGAATACTATGGATGGTATAGGGTAGTGTAATTGAAGATAAAAACATAATGGTAATAAATCATAGGGCTTAATTATACCACATATAATAATATTATTATAATATATTCCACATCCACATAATCTTAATTTACACCATAAGACTTCTCACGAAAAGCATGCTCACTTGAGGACTGATGGCATGAGGCATGAGCTCACTTAGCAAGTGTGTGATAAAAAACTTAGCTAAGATTAAATGTAAGGCATACCAGCTTGCAAGCCAGCATTGATTATGGGCAGTCTGGATAATAATAATAATAATAAGCTTTATTTGTATAGCACCTTTCATACACAGAATGCAGCTCAAAGTGCTTTACATTTGAAGCATGTAACACAATAATAGTCAGTCAGTCATTATCAATCACTTTTCTTCATTGCTAGGGGCCGTTTATGATCCACTCAGCAACATATCAAAAATATAGAAAATGACATGTCATAAGACTGGCAGCCTTAACCCTCTTACCCCCCACAAGCACGCCATATGGCAACTGTGGCAAGGAAAAACTCCCATATTCCAGGAAGAAACCTTGAGCAGAACCTGACTTAATAGGGGAGCCCATCTGCTTCTGGCTGGCTAAGCCCTCAATAGCAGCAGATCTGAAAAAGTAGTCTACAGGATAAGATGAGTTAACTAAAAGCTTTCCTGTACAGGTATGTTTTCAGATCTTTTTTAAAAATATTTACTGAACTCGCCTGCTTGATGTACAGAGGCAGGGTGTTCCATAGTTTGGGGGCATAATGGATAAAGCAGCTTCTCCACTTTGTTTGTGGAGCACTTTGGAATGCGATTAAAAGATTAGAATTGGATGATCTAAGTTTCCTTTGTGGTTGATAAGATATTAAAAGCTCAGAGATATATGAAGGTGCTATGCCATTCAGAGCTTTGTAAGTAATTAGCATAACCCTAAAATCAATTCTATAGGAAATAGGGAGCCAGTGCAGTTCAGCCAACACAGGGGTGATGTGTTCTCTCTTCTTAGTCTTAGTTAAAAGTCTAGCTGGCAGAGTTCTGTATGAGTGCCAATTTCTTTAGATGTTTTTGGGAAGACCAGTGAAAAGTGCATTGCAGTAGTCTAACCTGCTAGTGATAAAAAGTGAATTAGTTTTTGCATCTTGTTGAGTTAAAAGGGCCGCACTTTGGCAATGTTTCTCAAGTGGAAATAGGCTGTCTGAGTAACTTTACTGATATGGGGCTTAAAACTTAACTCTGCATCTAAGATGACACGAGGCTTGTTACTTTTGGGTTTGACCTAGTCTTGAGTTCCCCAGATTACTAAGAACAATATCTCGCTTTAGTTTTGGTCCAACCAAAAGTACCTCTGTTTTGTCATCATTTAGTTTCAACATTTTTTTGCTCATCCACTGATTAATGGAGGTTAGGTGCATGCAGTGAGGGAGCAAAGGCCATCTGGGTTAGTTGGCTCCACAGAAATATACAATTGGGTATCATCTGCGTAGCTGTGGAAGTTTACATTATGCTGACTTATGACGTTTCCCAATGGAAGCATATATAGGAAAAATAGCAGGGGACCAAGGCAGCTCCCTGGGCCACACCAAAAGGCAAGTCATGTTTTCAGATACATGATCTCCTAGACTGATATAAAATCTCTGCCAGTAATGTAGGTTTGAAACCAGTTTAGAGCATTATCAGAGACCCACCCACTTCATAGGCGGTGAATTAGGATGCTATGATCAATGGTGTCAAATGCCGCACTCAAATCCAGAAGAATAAGGATTGAGACTTTGTTTGAGTCAGTAGCCAGTCTGAGATCATTGACTATTTTTACTAGAGCCGTTTCTGTGCTGTGATTTGATCTAAAACCTGATTGGAATTTTTCAAGGATACTGTTTCCGTTGAGGAAGGTATTTAACTGATTACAAACAACTTTTTCAAGTACTTTGCTCAGGAACGGTAGATTTGATATAGGCCTGTAGGTGCTCAGATTGGTATGGTTGACTTTTTTAGTAAAGGTTTCACAACAGTGGTTTTAAAAGCAGTTGGAAATATACCTGTTTCTAATGAGATATTTATTACCTTGAGAATAAAGGGAGCTAAGCTATCATATACTTTTTTGAGGAATCTAGTAGGGATTGGATCTAACACACATGTTGAGGAGCCGGTTTGAGCTATAATTTTACCAAGCTCAGATTGAGTAATAGTGCTAAAGGACCTTAATTTTGGGGGGCTGTTTTTGGGTGTACTATCAAACATATTACTTGTGTTACCAATAGCCTCCCTTATAGAAATGACTTTGTTTTTGAAGAAGTCTGCAAATTCTTCGCATCTTAGAGAGGATGCCTGACTGAGTGTATCAAAAGGTGTTTGATGCAATAGCCTATCAATGGTAGAGAACAACACCCTAGAGTTTCCACTGTTTTCAGCAATTACCTTAGAGAAGTGGTTCCTTCTCTCATTCCGAATAGCTCTATTATAATTTGCTATTTTTTCTTTTAGAATGGCTGGATGGATAGATAGATGGATGGACAGACAGATACTTTATTCATCCCGAGGGGTTTTTAACTATTTCATTCAAAATCAAGACATCTTTGCCCTTTCTTGTTTGTCAAATAGTCTAGTAACACGCAGGGATGGGCAGTATTTCTAATACATGTATTTAAAGGAACCGTATGTAAGAAATGTAATTCAATTAATCATAAAATGGCCCTGATTTATCACTAGACATTAGGAAATCATGCTAATTTCAAATACTTATATCACTGACAACAGTAGTCCGGCCAGGATATTGTCATTTAAAAAAGTTGCAGCCCTCAACTGATGTTGATGTTTACATATTTGTGTTTTAGCCTGATCCGCCACCCTCCACCTATCTAGTAATCACAAAGTCAGTAGTGTTTCGGCATCTGGGTTGCCAGCTCTGCTCTAGTTACCACATCTGCGGTGTACACCGCTCTACAGTATTTTGAAAGTGATTGTAGTACCAGTTTTGGCCAAAATCCTACATACGGTTCCTTTAAAATACATATTTCAAATACAAAATACTATTTTGTAATTTGTATTTTATTGAGATGATGAAAATGCCTTCGTATTTTGTATCAAAATACTTCAGTGTTCAAAATACTGTAAAATACTTTCTGTGAAACACTGTGAAGACATCTATCTAACCATCTATAAAGCACAAAATCTCTGTCTCTGTCTGTCTGTGGCACCCTCACATGGTCAAGCCCCTCTGCTCCAGGAGAGCGTTTATTTTCCTTTGCTGGACTGATTAACAGGCCCCATAGGCGTCGTCTGAATGCAACACTGTTTGAGAAGTTAGTTGTGCTTAAAGGCATCAGCTGAGGAGACACGACTAGCTTAGGTTACACACACTCCTTTGCTCACACATGGACAGCACAAGGACTTGAGTTCACAAGCTTAGATCGCAACACGAGTGAGTTTGCTATTTTCCTTTCTTTTTTGTGTTTTACAGTTACAGTTCTCTGACCTGTGAAATATTTCAGTGCTCTGGTAACTTGACAAGATGCCTCAAACAAGGACATTTCCAATTTTGCACATTTTAAATATGAAATGATTAATAATGTCAGAATTATTGGCTTCGAATTGGCTTAACTGATAGGATGGTATTAATGTGACAACCTTTTTTTTTTTGTATTTACATTGATAGAGGTTGTGCACACACCAGTTTCAGGTGTATACAAAATTATTCAACTGTAACTCACCATAAGTGTGGTAGAAATAGTTAGGTTAAAATACTACCTAAATAAGTCATCCATTTGGATTGTTTGTCTGAGTTATTGTCACAGATTCATAGGGCAATCTATTACACTAACAGAGTAAATACTGTCAGTATACTTAAGGAAGTGTTCCATGAGTTACCGAACATTTCTCAGGGCTACTTCAATAGGGGAGATGGAATCGTCCTTTAGTGAGCACAACACGGCACAGGTCTTAACCTGCTTTATCCAGAGGGAGACATTTTTGGATGCATTGACAAAAAGCCTATCATGGCCTGGCTGGGAAGTGTGACAGTTGTGGAGTCGGCATTCGTAGCCTGTCGCTGCAAAATAGTACATCTCAAACTCAAATACAGTAGACTAACAGTCAAGAAAAGTGGACTGTCAGAGCAGCACAAAATACTAAAAGCCATGCCTAAGTGTCCTGTTCGCTCTTAATCTTTCCATCACATTTGGTGCCTCTACCTAGCCACTTTGTAAATGTGTTAGTTAGTTCTGTACTTTAAAGAATAGTTTGAGCGATCACATAACCTACGTTCAGTGTTGCAATATTATCAGTACTGACTTTTGAGCAGGATCTTACAAGAACATTTTGAAATGAATGGAAAGACACAGTGATGATGAGATTTTGCACTCAACTGTAGCCTAGGCCTGCTAGTGGTGAGTCTGTTTATTTATGACTATAGTCTATTTACTTGTATTATAGCCTATGCAACTATTCTATTAAACGCTATGTGCTAGTCTATTAAACACTATAGGCTATGACCGCTATGGTCTTGCACTATTTTCTCCCATGATCATATAGTTTCAGTTATCCAAAAGGCTTGAAGGATGCTCTTTATTATATGGCAATTTTGGAAAAATAACTGATAAAAGTGGCATGAGGTGACCCCCTGTCAGTGCTCATGACAACCCCCCCCCCCACCGGTTGCTCAGGTTTATATTGGGATGTCTAACATGAGGGGTCAGCATATCTCATCTGTTGATTGATTATGGAAGGAGTCTATTGCTTTCAGATGTTTTTCCAGGTAGTGTACAAGTGAAGAGATAGACGAAAAAGGCTTTTAGAAAGAAGTATTTTGTAGTATTTTGATAAAATACAGTATTTTATTTTGATACATTTTTTGGCTGCTGTATTTTGTAGCTTATTTTGATACATTTTTAAGGTGGGTATTTGGTATTTTATTTGGAAATACATTTTGATGTATTTGTACCCATCCCTGGTAACACAAACTAAGAAACTTTATTTCTTATTCAAACAGTTTAGATTGTCTTAAAAACAGACTAACATTAACCTATCAACACGACTAGCAAACAACAAAAGTCACCAAGTAACAAGCATGGCAAATGTTACAGTCAAATGCACACATTGTGGAATTGCTGCCAGGCCGTAATAACCAGATTAATTTGCAACTTTTTTTGACTAAGACTATCTTAAGATGCATTATTGTTGACGAAAAAAGACGAGACTAAAATGTTTTGCATGAAATAAAAGATAAAATCTCCCTTCATGTTCGTCTACAAAATGAGAAGACAGAATATCTAGCTGTTACATTTTCAAAATATTCCGAATGAGTTCATACGCAACAGCTTATTGTGTCAGAGGATTCATTCTGTATGATTTAAACTGGCATATCTTACATAGACAGTGTTGCAGAACTGTTTGGATTTAACTAGAAGTTATTTGGCAAACAACTCCTCTATATTATATTTTACCACGTCTGCTTGCGGACCACTTGGGATAGCTTGCGGACCACCAGTGATCCCCGGACCAGACTTTGAGAAACACTGGTCTACGAATATGACAGTGGTCCAGTCAAATCTTTTACTGTCTATGGTCAAATCCCAGCCGAGCTATAACTGTAGCTCGACTTACCTGTGCATGTAAACATACTGACTGACAAAAAAAATCAGAATGAGTAATTATAACAGGCGAGTAGCCCTGTGGACACACAATATTGTTGGAAAATTGAGATGTGTGAAACACTATTTGACTCAAATGGTAATCAGAAATAATTTGTTATAAAAAAAAAAGACTAAAATGTGTTGACTAAAACTGACTAAGACTAAGATACCTTTAGTTTTCTTTTGACTAAAACTAGACTAAAATGACGAGACTTTTAGTCAACAAAAATTATATTTGAATGACTAAATATGACAAAGACTAAAAAGGACATTTCGTCACAAGACTAAGACTATGACTAAATTAAAAATAGGTGACAAAATTAACACTATTCTAGGTAGGTAGGCCTTCTCCTGTAACGCAAAGCGTGCTGCCAAGCAAGCCATGCAACCCCTTTTTGCTGAAGGACTCCTTCGCACGTTTACCTCAGTAGGATTCGGTAGTCACAAAGGGGTAAATGGATCATCCCGTGACAGCAGCCGTCATAGCAACAACACCAACATTCTATGAGAAACATTTAGGCGAGGATCAAATTAGCCAGCGGCAAGCGGCAGCGGCAAACATAATGCAACGCTCAGACCATAATAAGTTTTGTCTCGTTCCTAAGCAACACAAACGGTTTGTCAATTGAATACTTTGAAAGTTGAACCAAGTTCAACAGTCAGCTTGCTCAATGCTAGCGTTTCGCCAACGTTGCCACCGTTCCGCTGCCGAACCGTAAAGAACAATAGGAAACCTGCCGCTTGCCGCTAGCTAATGTGATCCCCGCCTGAATGTGAGATCGGAATATGATTATTATGTCATCCGGAACTTTTTTGCAAGCCGGAACAAATTGTTCATGACAGAGCCACACATGCTCGGGCCTGTCTGATGGCTTCTTAAGAAACTTCAGGGTATCAGCTTTCCAAAGAGGTCAAGCATTTGATTATAGGCCACAGTGCAATTTTGGGCAAAAGCCTAGAAATTGGTTTACTAGCCATGTTAATATTACTTTCAGTAATTACCCAATAATGCTTTATATTACATGGGTAATAGTTGAGATGTTTCTTAGGATTTCACATAGTTTTCCTGTATTTACTTTCATGTTACCTGTGGTAATTACAAATAAATATACTGTAATTTACCACATATTTACTAGGTAAATACTTAGTAATTAGTGGATGTCAAAGGAGGGGTTACCCATTTTTTCACAATTCTCTGAAACAGATTAATCAACTATGAAAAATAATTGTGTTGCAGTCCTAGTTAATGGACTAACTGTTAATTGACAGATGAGCTTGCAGTTAAACACACAGACTAGCCAAATTTGTTTGCTAGTTCCTCTGTAATGACTCACATCTTTAGTTACAAAGTTGTGTTAGAAAAGATAGCTAGCTTGCTAACTTTAGCAGCCTATCTTGGCCATAGAAGACCATATCATGTGGGTTGTGATTTTAATGCCACTTTTATGTCTTCTTCACAGGTATGCATTGTTCAGAAGAAGGACACAGAGAAGATGTATGCCATGAAGTATATGAACAAACACCAGTGCATAGAGCGAGATGAGGTCCGAAACGTCTTTAGAGAGCTAGAGATCCTACAGGAAATTGAACATGTTTTTTTAGTAAATCTCTGGTGACTATCTTGTGTTTTTCACTTAATACTTTTTGTGTTCTGCATGTGTTGTAAAACAGATTGTGGAAGAAGTATGCATGTATCAGAGGTAGGAGAAGTAACTACTGAGCATGGACTGATACATTCATTCCTGTCTTTGCATGTCTTTTTAGGGAGTATACTTGTAGCACATTATTTCAAAAAGGCATTTTCCAGACTAGATCAGCCTCAATTGATCGCAAGCCCTGTTCTGATTGTTTTTGTTAGTGTTTAAATGATGCGCGGCACACTGGGTTACGCCTAGTCAGCTGACTATGATCTGTGTAACAATTAGCCCCTCGAGGCCATAGGTTCCAATGATTTCAGTAAACCCTCCTTAGCTTTACTAAAATCACTGGAATCTATGGATTCTTTTGAATTATTACTTAAACTAGAACTGTAATGCCAGAGGAATTACAATAGTGGATGGATAGCTGCTGGCTAAATGTTGGTGGGGAGATTCCTAAAAAAAATTGAATCGCTTAATCGTTGAGTTCATACAAACCCTCTTACCAAAAAACCTTGTGTGTGTGGCGTTGAGATATCACACTCAAGGTGGGTTTGACCTTGACATTTGACTTCCATCATTGGGTCCATACAAATGTTCACACCAAATTTGAAGCATGTAGCCTATGTCAAGCCGTTCTGAAGTTGTGGCATAAGCACGAAAGCTGGCCTTCAGAGAAAGCCTAATTGTATGCAATGCAATAGGCTACCTGCAAAACGGGCCTTCAGTTGGTGTTGATGACTGCTCATTCTGCACCCAGATAGCAATTAGTCATTGAATCTATGTTAAATCAACATTAGGCTACTTTGTCAACGTTAAAATCATTGAATCAACGTCGCACTGCAACATTGATTCTACATAACTTTTGCACCCTTCATTAATATTGAAGCGTTCAACGTTGAAATTCTAACTACAGATCAGCGGGATTTCAATGGTATTTCCACTAAAATGAATATTGAAACAATGTTGAAATTACAACCAAACTAAAGATCAACGTGATTTCAATGGTAATCAAAGTCCATAGGTGTCCCTGTGCACAAACCTTCAGTTGAACAGGTGCAGGTGAGGCAGGTAAGTATAATCCAAGAGTGAAAGATCAAAAATCACCGCACACTGATCACTGTAACTTAATATTTATTGTAGGATGTATGGTTTCAATGGTATTTCAATTGATATTAAACCTCAGTAAACCACTATTAGCCTAATCTGGCAAAATATTGGGAAATTCATATCCTGCTTTATCTACAGCCAGGATAAATTTGGCTAGGCCTAGGTATGTCTGGTTTAGGCTGTTTGAGTGTGATGGCTTAGCACTACCGCCGCCACTGCACACAACCCTAAAACATTCCCGAGGTCTTAGCTAACATAAAATAACTTACCTACTGAATCCTCGGTTATCGCTTAATCAAGTTATGAACTTACTCGACGTAATACCAATATTATCAAATTAGCTAGAGTTAAACTTAACGTCCTCTCTAGACGTAGCAGCTAAACTACGAGTTTGTTGCTAACAAGTAACGTTTACGTTAACGCCAGCTTGCTTGCTTGATTAGAAGATAACTAGCTGAGTCGTTTTAAACAGACTTCACACACTCCATTCGAATAAAAACCACAAATTAATTGTAACTTATATTGGGTGTGGTAGGAAAACGTCTGTTTCGTCCAGAAGCAGAAACCAAGAGCGTAAACTTTCTCCAAGAGGATGGCGTAAAGTGGTCTGTACTGTCAATGACGCTAGGAGAAAGCTACTGTGCATGCGCACAAGTTAATTACAGGATGTGTAGTTTTAGAGAGCGCCAGATTGTATGCATTAGAAGCTGAGACAGTTGGATTCACAGGTGATACCTGTGCCAGTGTTCTGAGCCCGGTAACTACTCTGGGAGCTTAACGAGCGCAGCTGGCTTTAGGCCATTATGACATCACAGCCAATCAAGTCTATGGGGGAGAGAATGAGCTTTTTAACCTTTTTAATCCCCTATTTCTCAAAAAGTATCAATTGTTAAAAAATCTGAAATAATAACTCTCTTGCCCCACTCCAGACCTTCAGAACGGTTATTTCAACATGTCTGTACATTAAGCGGTTAGAGTCGCATTCATTCTTGAAAAGGTAAAAAGAAAAGGTTATAATAATAACTAGAAAACGCAATTCCAGGGAATTACCAGTGCATGAAAATGCAAAACATATGGTGTGAAATATATTGTTAAAACAGATGATGTGCTAATTGGCAACCAACATGATGAGGTTTAATGTAGTTCAAATGACTGAACTAGGTAGATGAGGTTTAATAGCAGTTGAACAGGATGTGTAGTCTTAATAGGGCCAGTTTGTATGCTTAAAGCCTGAGACTGCAGGTGGCCTGAACACCTGCCATAGGATTCTAATTGCTTAACGGCCGTATTGTGATGTCATAATCATAATGTTAAGTCAATGGGGAAATTTTGATTAGTTTTTAATTAATAGTTTAAAAAGTATAAAAGTTACAAAGCTGAAAAATACATAGCACACATGTCCTAAGTAAGACCTATGTAACATAGTTTGAATGAAGTTTCTACGTTAAACGGTTGAAGCTGCATTAAGTGCGTTAGAAGAAGAAAAATAACTAGAAAACGCAATTCCAGGGAATTACCAGTGCATGAAAATGCAAAACATATGGTGTGAAATATATTGTCAAAACAGATGATGTGCTAATTGGCAACCGACATGATGAGGTTTAATACAGTTGAAATGACTGAACTAGGTAGATGAGGTTTAATATAGTTGGAATGACTGAACTAGGTAGATGAGGTTTAATATAGTTGGAATGACTGAACAGATAGGTGGATAGTTTAAAAGGGTAAATTATTTGCTAGGTAGACGAGGTTTAATATAGTTGGAATGACTGGACAGTTAAATAGGTGGATAGTTTAAATTTAAAATGGTAGATGAGATTTAATATAGTTGGAATCTGAACTAGGTAGATGAGGTTTAATATAGTTGGAATGACTGAACAGTTAAATAGGTGGATAGTGTAAAAGGTTAAATTATTTGCTAGGTAGATGAGGTTTAATAGTTGGAATGACTGAACTAGGTAGATGAGGTTTAATATAGCCTGGCCACCTGGCCTAGGATTCTAATTGCTTAACGGCAGTCTTAATAGAGCCATATCATTATGCTTAAAGCCTGAGACAGAGTATATAGTTTTAAAAATGTAGATAGTGTAATGGATGTTGATAGACAGAAAGTTGAATGGATGTTGATAGGCAGATTGGTTAATGGATGTTGATGGATAGTTTAATGGGTGGATGAGTGAATGGTTTGAAGAGGATGAATGGATAGAAAGTTGGTTGAAATGTGCCTTATATCCTTGTAGAATGGAGAGACACAGAGAGAGTTGGCCTAGTTCAGCAGAAAGCAGTTGATACAGGTGCAATCAGTTGAACTGATTCTTTGATGGGGCCTAGATTTGCAGCTGGAAGTTGATACAGGTGCAAATCGCATGCTAACAATGTTAAAATGTTAACTATGTTAACCATGTTACTTAGCTAACCTAGCTAATCATTTTTAGCAGTTATGCTAACTATGCTAACTAGCATGTTAACTATGCTAACCATGTTACTTAGCTAACTTAGCTAATCATTTTTAACAGTTATGCTAACTAGCATGCTAACATGATAGCATGCTAACTATGCTAACCATGTTACTTAGCTTACTTAGCTAATCATTTTTAGCAGTTTTGCTAAAAATGCTAACAATCTTAGCAATGCTAACTATGTTAACCATGCTAACTAGCTACAGTGGGTAGGAGTCATAGTTGATGACAAGTAACAGTTACAATGGCTGAACAGTTAAAAAGTTCAGTAGTTTAAAGGCTTAAATTGTTTAACAGTGAAATATTGTAGTGAGGACTTTTATTTTGAAACAGTTTTTGGCAGAGGAAGCAGTTGAACAGGATGTGTAGTCTTAATAGGGCCAGTTTGTATGCTTAATAGGGCCAGTTTGTATGCTTAAAGCCTGAGACTGGCAGTTGATGCAGGTGGCCCGAACACCTTTTCAAGACATACGTTACAAAGTTTGAACGTTAAACGGTTAAAGCTGAATTAGACGCAGAAATTTGGTGGGAAGAAGAAGAAGACGACTTCGGATAACAGAACAGTGCATTTTAATTGCTTAACAGCAGTCTTAATAGAGCCATATTGAATGCTTAAAGCCTGAGACAGAGTAGTAGTTTACCTCAGTAGTTTAAAAGTTAAATGTAGATAGTGTAATGGATGTTGATAGACAGAAAGTTGAATGGATGTTGATAGGCAGATTGTTTAATGGATGTTGATGGATAGTTTAATGGGTGGATGAGTGAATGGAAGATGATACAGGTGCAAATCAAGTTAATTAGTCCATTGTGATGTCATCAGCCCATGTTAAGTCTATGGGGAAATTTTGAGTAGTTTTTAATTAATAGTTTAAAAAGTATAAAAGTTACAAAGCTGAAAAATACAAAGCCCACATGTCCTAAGTAAGACCTAAGCAACATAGTTTGAATGAAGTTTCTAACGTTAAGCGGTTGAAGCTGCATTAACTATATTAGAAGAAGACCTAATAATAACTAGAAAAGCATTTCCTGAAGGAAATACAGTGCATGAAAATGCAAAAATATGATGGGTTTATTTGGTTAAATTATTTGCTTGGTAGATAAGGTTTAATATAGTTGGAATGACTGAACAGTTAAATAGGTTGATAATTTAAATGGTTAAATTATTTAGGCAGATAGTTGACGATAACTAACAGTTGGAATGGCTCCAATGTTTGCTAGCAGTTATGCTAACTATGTTAACAAAGATAATAATGCTAACCAAGTTACTATGCTAACTAGCATGCTAACAATGTTAAAATGTTAACTATGCTAACCATATGACTTAGCTAACCTAGCTAATCATTTTTATTAGTTATGCTAACTATGCTAACTAACATGCTAATTATGCTAACCATGTGACTTAGCTAACTTTGCTAATCATTTTTAACAGTTATGCTAACTAGCATGCTAACTATGCTCACCATGTGACTTAGTTAACTTAGCTAATCATTTTTAGCAGTTTTGTTAAAAATGCTAACTAGAATGCTAACATGCTAACTAGCTACAGTAGGTAGGAGTCATAGTTGATGACAAGTAACAGTTACAATGGCTGAACAGTTAAAAAGTTCAGTAGTTTAAAGGGTTAAATTGTTTAATAGTGAAATATTGTAGTGAGGACTTTTTATTTTGAAACAGTTTTGGCAGAGGAAGCAGTTGAACAGGATGTGTAGTCTTAATAGGGCCAGTTTGTATGCTTAAAGCCTGAGACTGGCAGTTGATCCAGGTGGCCTGAACACCTGCCACAGGATTCTAATTGCTTAACGGCCCGATTATGATGTCTGTCGGCAATGTTAAGTCTATGGGGATTTTTAAAAAGTTTTTCTTTAATAGTTTAAAAAGTATAAAAGTTTCAAAGTTGAAAAGTCATAGCAACCCGATCTGTTTGAAGACCTACGTTACAAAGTTTGAATGAAGTTTCTAAATTAAACTGTTCAAGAGAAAAAAGTGGTAAGCGGAATAATAAGAAGAAGAAGTAGAAGTTGCCTAGGAAGAACATTACAGTGCATTTTCATGCACTGTAATAAGAAGAAGACTTCGGATAACAGAACAGTGCATTTTCATGCACTGTAATAAGAAGAAGAAGAAGAAGAAGAAGAAGACTTCGGATAACAGAACAGTGCATTTTCATGCACTGTAATAACTAGAATTGCGGTTCCGAGGAACTGCAAGAGTGGGTTTGATCAGGGGCATGGAACTCTAACCTGACCCTAGCCAGATGAATTTCGCTCTGCCTAGCTCCACTCATCCATCTGGAACCGATCCATTGAAGCAGCCTTCCATCAGAAGGCTGGGCCTAATCAAAAAATGCTTGCATATGATTGAATAAGCCACTTGTCCGTCATCTATTGACGTGCGACTTCAACCACTCACATCGAAGCCAACCCGTGACGCTAATAACAGTGTCACAGTCGCTTCTACGCTATGTCACATCTATGAAACTCCGCCCTAGGCCCTGATTGGCTGAACCATAAAGTCGGTTGCAGAAATCACTCTCAATGGAAGAGGTCCCAGATGGATGTGAGTGAAGCTAGGCGGAGCTAAGCGGAACGAAATTCATCTGGCTAGGGTCAGGTTAAGGCGAGACACGGCAGGTGAAAACTTCGTTTTTTCATGCACTGGTCAATTTCGAGATTTTGGGCTAATTTGCTACCTTAGCATGTAGTCTTTCACATTACTACAACAACAAAGCCCGATTTACACATTTAGGTGTTTATTTTATTACATTTTGTCTACTCGCGCCTGTATATTTCTCCTAAATTCACCAAAAGTTAGTCTTCTAACGTTTCATGCTCTACCGCGACCGTGATACAAAACATGACACATGTAGTACCGTTGGAAAGCTCTGTTTTTCCTGCATGATGTTGTGCTATCCAAATATGGACACTTCCTTTGTAACCGCAAACAATCGCGAAAGTTCAAAGGCGAGTCTAGGCTGAGAACGGAATCTTTTGGCTGTGTTCCAAGGCTGTTTTCTCAAATTGAGTTTTTCTCATTTTCCAGTAGAAACATCTCAGCCCATGTAGCACCTATGTACACCAAACTTTCCAGATATACACTGAGCAGTATTCTGAAGATATTTACAGGGATTTGTTAATAAATCATTCCTGGCCTGATTTATGTGACATTTTAATCAAAAATATATGGCAAAAATCGATTTTTTAAGGCTATGGACAGTATATTCTGATTTCCTAGGTAATGAAAGCAGATATCCTGAAATCCCTCTGTAATTTTATTTTCATCTTGTATGCAAACAAAATGAAAAAATAATTTTGTACCTGGCTTTATCATATGTTCAGATCTATCTACCCGAAAATATATGCAAATTTATGATATTTAATGAGATAATGCCTAATTTGCATAATTAAACATTCGAATTTCAAAAACTTGTAATACATTTTTTGTTCATACTTGTGTAAGTAATCAACTGTGTAAGTTTCATGGTGATGTCTATTATTATGACCGCCGCGCAGCGAAACCATACAGGTTTAGTCAGATTTTTATTTTTTTATTTTTTTTTCTTTTTTATTTATTTATTTATTTATTTTTTTTTTTTTTTTTTTTCGCGATGCCCAAATTTCCGTCCAATGATTCCCGGGACACTGAAAGACCGGGTACACGAAACTTGGTGGGCATGTAACCCCACATGGATAGCATGGAACCATCGTTTTCGTTTTGATCTGTAGCCCCCCACTGGACTGGACCCCCCGAAAGGAGGGTAGGGCAGACACAGTTTTCTGTGAATATCTCGAAAACCGTAGGGTTTAGGAGGACAATTTTTTTTTTGTATGTTGATCTCAAGGGGCCATGTCAACCCATTCCATAATCACTCATTTCATGTATAGCGCCACCTAGTTAAACACAAAAAGTAAAATGAGGTGTTGTAATTGAAGGTATCTGTGAGCTAACATAGTCAAAACTGCACGAAATTGGAATTGTAGGATCATTATGACACCCTCTGTATGCACGCCAAGTTTTGTGGAATTCCGTTCATGGGGGGGCCACACAATAAATTAATTTATGTTACTATACACCAACTGGCCTGTAGGTGGCCGGAGACAGTTTTCTGTGAATATCTCGAGAACCGTAGGGCCTAGGAGGTCCACCTTTTTTTATGTATGTTGGTCTTAAGGGGGCATGTCAACCCATCCCATTACCACTTATTTCATGTATAGCGCCACCTAGTTAAAAATTAAAAAGCAAAAACTAAGGTGTTTTCATCACAATATCTCTGGCTGACAAGGTCAAAACTGCACGAAATTAAAAGTGTAGGATCATTATGACACCCTCCGAATGCATGCCAAGTTTTGTGTACTTTCGTTCATGGGGGGCCTTACAATAAAATAATTTATGTGTACATTTAGTGGCGATACACCAACAAGGATTCCGGGACACTGAAAGACCGGGTACACAAAACTTGGTGGGCATGTACCCCACATGGATAGCATGGAACCGTCATTCTTCGTTTTGATCTGTAGCCCTGGGCTGGACTGGACCCCCTAAAAGGAGGGTAGGGCAGACACAGTTCTCTGTGAATATCTTGAGAACTGTAGGGCCTAGGATGACCAATTTTTTCCGTATGTTTGCCTCCAGGGGTCATGTTAACCCATTCCATGTGCACACATGTGCATAAACAGATACACACGCACACACATACATTTACAGTAATCATCGATGACACATACTCACACAGTAGACATATGTACGCATGCATGCACATGCACAAACACACATACGCAGGCAAACACACAAGCATGCACATACACACACACACACACACCCACACACATAAACATAAATTTGTACACGCACACATGCACATATAATTCAAGAATTTTTCCCCGTCATCTACTCCCTGAATTTTTGGTCATTGATACCGGGGACACCGAACCACCGGGGTACATGAAATTTGGTGGGTATGTAGCCCCACTAGACTTTTACGGAAAAATTTCATTTCGTCCCCGGGGACCACCCCCCACCCCCCGGGCTGGGCCCCCCGAACCGAAAAAAAAAAAAAAAAAACAGTTTTTCCTAAATAACTACCTGAACCGTGGCACTGAGGATGAAAAATCTTTTATGGTATGTTGGTCTCAAGGGCCCACATCAACCTGGCTCATAATCACTCATTTGTGATTTGCACCCCCACCCCCGGTAAAAAAATGAAAATGCAAAATTATTCTGCTTTAATTGCCCCTATCTTCAGTTAAGATGTTTAGAACTGCACCAAATTTTATGTGTATGATTGACCTGGCATTCTCTGGGGGTATGCCAAGTTTCGTAGAATTTCATCCATGGGGGGGGGGGTCTAAAAAAATTAGGTTATGTTTACATTTAGTGACTGTACACTCATTGGCCTGTAAATGGCGGTGCACACATATACACATGCACACACACAGGCACCCACATACTATCGGTATTAGAACGGCCGATACATAATTACAAATTCAGTAGGATTAAAAGAAAGCCAAAATAAATATTCATCATCATCATCATGGCTGCATTTTCAGTATTGGCGATAAGTAGTCGTTTGTCCACTAGATGGCGCATCGTTGCAGTGAGACGTAATTTTGTTGGAAGTTAACAGTGGGTTGGAAAAAACAATGGACGCTTCCTACAAGGACTGTAATTTACCGCAGCGGACATCTAAAAAGGATAGGACGATGTTCACATGAAGTGTAATTCCCATTTGTTCTTGAAGCCGAAATAAATCTGAGGATGTTTATCGGACATGCTTGGTTTTACTGCAGGTACGTTAATCTTGTAATATCAATAAGGACCTAGGTAATGTTACCGTTAAGCGTTGGTTGAGTGATAGAGGCATTTGATTGATTGCATTTGTAGAAAACTATAAATGCGGTTATACCAAGCAAATTGATAGCAGCACTGTTTGTATCTTTTCGACTGTCATTTATTGCACGTGCTACAAAATCATTCTGTGCAATGGAAGATTTACCAACGTTAACCGGTCTGAGACAGTTTTGCCTATACATGCGTGAGACTGAGACGCCTGTTTATTTTGTTTTAAGTGCGTGCATGGTGTGAGAGGGGAATCGATGTGCTTTGATTACAGCTTGGTAGTTGTAGTCTTGTGAAATTAAAAAGCACGTGTGTGTGAAGTATCCAAACAATGACACCTTCATTTCCTTATGGCTTCTTTAGCAACACACCTTAAGCTACTGTGTAGTGGGTCCCATTTAGAAGTGGCTACTTCATTCGCGCTTTCCTTGACTCATGGAGCTGCTTGAATGTTATTACAATTTTTCGCCCGCGATATGACAGTTTAAGTCCCGCTTTGATACTGTAAGGCGAAGCCATTGGTTTCAAAGGAGATTTTATTTGTGTCGCCAGCATAGCCTATTGGCAATTTATGTTGTAAATAGGCCTACCTTATAATCCTACCTGTAGCTTAGGGAAGCTAACAGCTTTCTATTAGGATCTAGTTTGTTAGTTACCGTTTTGTCATAACTCCCTGATGCATTTTTGCATTTAGAATAGCCAGAGCGTGTATATCTCAATCGGAAAATTAAACAATATCGGGTGCCTATGGACTAGGCTGGGTTCACCCAGCCTGATCTGCCCGCTATTTATTTTTTGATTTCTTAAAAGATTGAGCTTGGTCTGATGAAAGCCAGACTAGCCATGGACCTCAGTTACACAATGCAAGGGAACATGAATCTGCCTATATTTGCACGAACAATAACGGACAAAAGCTCTTCAACTTTGGCCCGTTAAAATGTGTATGAACAGTCTAGCGACGCATTTCAACAAGGCCCATTTGGACATGTCAGT
Source organism: Alosa alosa (assembly GCF_017589495.1). NCBI lineage: Eukaryota > Metazoa > Chordata > Actinopteri > Clupeiformes > Clupeidae > Alosa > Alosa alosa. The sequence goes on along the minus strand of NC_063206.1, from coordinate 31,932,127 downwards.
TATTTGCACCACTGGTTAGATGTAAAACAGCATTTCGTTTCAGACTAGGCTACTGTTACTTAATTTGTGCATTAACAATAACGTTTCAGACTACTGTTACTTAATTTGTGCATTGACAATAAAGTATTACATGAACTAAAGATGACTAAAATCTTATGTAGAAGAAGAAACATTCACAAAAAAAAATCCATCCATCCAAAAATGACCTTTTTTTTTTGATAGCTGTTGAAAACGGCATGGAACTGACAGAGATGTTTTTGTTTATAAATACATAAAAATAAATGAATAAATAACATTATGCTGATACCTTTTGCTTTTCCCAAATACAATGTAGCCTACAGGTGTAAGTGACCTTTCATCAATCCAGTTGCAATGGATGAACTGTGATGAACTGCCCTACTTGTGATTGTTTAGAGATTTTAAAGGTTTTATAACAATGCTACATCTTCTTTGGCTATTCTACAATCTATTCACCTTTTCAGCACCAGTAGGCTACTTTCTGTGCAGCCGCGCACACACACACTCAGGCATGCCAAACAAGCATACACAAAAGTTTCAAGAGTGGGGGATGGAGTAAAATATGGAGACAAATTGAAGTGTGATTTATTTTCGCGGAACAGATGTACAGGACTGAGCGGCGGTCATATTTTGTACCGCTATGCGGTACATCTAGTTTTAAAAATTTACCCTATTCACCTGTAGTGTCTCGCCTTAATGGAACTCGGCCTCATCCAAGGATTCCAACGGTACCTCATTTATGAAAATTGGGCACACGGATCAAAAGTTATCTGCATTAACGCAACATCCAATAAGCTAAAACGCATAAATAACGTGGTTGCTATGCTGGTTGCTAGGGCAATCATGCTGGTTGCTATGGTGGTCGCTAGGTTAGAAGGCCTGCGCCTCCTCAAAGTCAAAGTCAAAGTCAGCTTTATTGTCAATTTCTTCACATGTTCCAGACATACAAAGAGATCGAAATTACGTTTCTCACTATCCCACGGTGAAGACAAGACATATTTTACCAATTTAAGTCCACAGACAAACATAACATTCAAGTAAACAAAAAAGTAAGTAAATAAGTAAATAAGAGGGCACATATAATAATGAAAAAAATAAGAGCAGCAAAATTTGGTTGAAATTGTGCATAGACAGTCAATAAAATACTAGTGCAAAGTCAGGCCAATAAAAGGCCTGGGTAGTTCTGTTTGACCTAAGTAAGAAAGAAAGTGGCATAGTGGTGCAAGTTATGTAAGAGCAGCAGAAGTGTTGTGTTTTCAGGACAACAACAACAAGTTGTAAAGTGTACAAGTGTGCAAGTGGAGTAGTGCAGGCGGCCATTGTGGGTCCAATGTCCAGGATGTTATGTAGCTGAGGGTGGAGGGGGGAGAGGACAGCTGATGATGGGACGATGGCTTGCTTCAGGGAAGTGTTAAAGATATCTGTGAAGACATCCTTAAGCTCCCCTGCGCAGTTCTTCAGCGCACAACCTGGGATGTTGTCTGGACCTGTTGCCTTACGGGTGTTGATAGCAGCAAGTGTCCTCTTCACGCTGTCGGCAGAGAGACACAGGGGCTGCTCATGTAGAGGGGGATGGGTCTTCTGTGGGCAGGTGCTGTTTTGTGCTTCAAAGCGAGCAAAGAAGCGGTTCAGGTTGTTGAGCAGAGGGATGTTGCTCTCACAGCTCTGTGGCGCGGGCTTGTAGTCCGTGAGGGCCTGAATGCCCTGCCATAGGCTTTGTGCGTTCCTGCTGTCTTTGAAGTGGGTGGATATCCTCCTGAGAGGCCTGAAGGGTCAGTTCTGAGGTTGTTGGCTGCTGGAACCGAAAAATGGACTGCATTTTCTTAAAAGACAATGGGCTGTATTTTGGGCACCAGCGCATGGCGTAAAACTCGTTTTTCACCCGCGGAAAGTTTAATTTGGTATTTTGCACGTTTATTTTTTAAACATTGTGCCCAGGGGTGTGGCAATTAACAACCTAGGGAGGGGCCTGTTGCGTTGTCTAAAAATCGCTATCGTACACCACCTAAGCCTGGTCAGAAGTCAATGGCGAGTTGTTAGTCATATGCTATTTTAAGAGCGCATGTCAACAGTCATATTGGCAGGTGCACGCACCATCCTTCTATCATTCATGAACGCACATCAGCGCACGTCCATGCAAAGCATTACAAATTGCACGATTACAATGGGAAACATAATTAGAATAAAGATATTACGAAATACTGTACATTTCATGATGAGTAGTTATTCACCATCATTTGCAAATTGGTAATGACGGTTAAAAGTGATTAGGGGAGAGGCGAGAGACACGTATGGAGCACAACTGAAGACGCACTGTCACGAGATATAAGCAACTCCTCTGCAGGATAAATGTTGTTTTATTCAGTCATTTGAGCAATATTAGGGTAAGTGTTGCTTTTTCCAGCCTATGTTTTCAATGGTAACCCATTGTCAGTCAATAGTGAAAGTAACTGCATAAAACTGTCTTCGTTGACTGACACCTTGGTGAAGTTAGTTTCACTTTGCCAATGAGTTCAAATAATAGATGCGCAAATGCGTGAAGGCTATGCTAGGTTTTAGTAATGCATGGTTTAAGAATGACTATTTTATGCGGTCTCGCAAGCAGCCTCCTTCAAATGTGCCGTTGAATGCCAAAATACCGATGCATTTATTTGACATATCGCGTTTTGCGCCGTTAAAGGGAATGACGGATGTCATTCTCATTGGTTTAAAATGATGTTACGCCCCAAACACACCCATATGAGTGATTAAAAAACCTAGGAACACCTTGTTGCGCCATGCGCTCCACTTTTGATGTGCACTGTGCTGTAATGGAAACCTTATTGCGTAGCCAAGTAGCCTAAATTGAGTTTGATTTCCGTTATTAAATTCGTAGGCTGGAATGCCTCCAGTCGTGGCAACAATTGTGTTTAAATGTAGCCTAGTAGCCTAGGCCTACTGCTTCAGCCTGCAAGCTCAGAAGGGGATGGCAAGTGACTGAGCTTGAGAGCGACGTGTTGGAGACCCATGGTGTAGGACAACGGCTTTTCATTAACAACAAGGTATTAAACCAACCAACAATATAAAATATTAAGAAGAGCTCTTATTTCATTGATTATTACATTGCAGTGTTTGCAGTGAACTAACGTTATCGTTTTTTTAAACGATAAAATGGTCCCACGCCACACTTCACCGTGAACTCTTCATAAATCAAAAGGTAACTGAGTAGCCTATAGCGTCAAATATTGTCCCTGGGTGGTATAATGTTTAATTGCTACCACACAGTGAAATTAATTTCATTGCTTCAAGACACACTATGTAACGCAACCTGCATTAGTTTATTTGACAACAAATTAACGTGATCGATGAAATTCTTAATGATCAACTATTGATCGTCGATTAATCATGCCCATCCTTAGGAGCCACACATCTTATACCCATCAGTCCAGCATACATCTCCATTTGTGGTATGTCAATCATTCCATGACAACATCACCCAACTCCTCAGCAGTGAACACAAGGTTGTATCCCTTAACCCTTTGCAGACGGCCCATTCTAATTTCGGTACCCCAGTACCGATGACGTTCAGTCTAATAACTCCGCCATCGAGCTGGTAAGTCCCGCCCTTTCCGCTGGACCTCTAGATTGAAAAATCGTCAATGCAAGTGAATGTGAGAAAATAATTATTTTCTGGTCCCGTTTGATTTGTGCCATGAATGTGAACATATGTCGTCTGTGAATTTTTAATATAATTTTTCATGTTACGAGTTTGACAGTATATTATATGATTCTTCGGGTATCAGTTGTGGAAAAGACTACATGTCGCCTGTGTGAGCTAGCTCTAATCGCTAACATTAACTGAGATGCTAGTTTTTGTAACGGCTGGAATAAACACACATGGTAACAAAAATATTTGAAACATGTCTAGCTTCACTCAACACATTAACACTACGATACAGTGTGATTGTAAAGTTGTATGGTTCACTGTGTTCAAAGTCGATCTTAATAACCCTCTACATCTCGACCAACTGATAGTTGTTATGGGAAACTAGTGATCTGTCGTCTAGCGGAAAGTTGTAGTCCACAAAGTGCTCTCACACAAAGTTTAACAGCATCAACCTTCTACCCGCTCAATTGTAGCATTCTTTACACGAACATTTATATTAAAAATTCACAGACAACATATGTTCACATTCATGGCAAAATTCAAACGGGACCAGAAAATAATTATTTTCTCACATTAACTTGCATTAACGATTTTTCAATCTAGAGGTCCAGCGGGGATAGCGGAAAGGGCGGGACTTACCAGCTCTACCCCAACCAATTTTATTACTGAAAACTTACTCAAAAACGTCACATCATAGGCTTTCTGGCGATATGATTGGTTAAGGGATTTATGGCGCGAATTTCTTTTACTACGTGAAGGAAAACTCAAGAGTTGACGTCTCCCTCCACTAGAGGAAAAACAGCAGGAAGCACTATGCATCGTTGATCTTGACGTCGTCTAAAGGAGAAACTACTGGATCATCTGAGGTAAAAACAAGTCTTTTTATGTTATTATTACTTGTTATCCATGTTATTACTTGAAAATCGTTTTTAAAAGTTATTTTTGCTGGTAATTAGACCTTGTATGCATGGCCGTAACAATGCGTGTGTGTGTTCACTTCAGCTGATGACCGCTGGTATTTTAGCACACCATAATCTTTAGCAAACTTTTGGGGGGCTACTATATGTCAACCAAGATTACAGACCTACTAAGACTGAAACTTTAACGATTTGTTCTATTTTGAACGATGTTGCTTGCTTGTCATCTGATAGAAAACTAGCTAAGTTAGGTAACGTTAGCATCAGGAGAGGCTGCAACATGTCCTTGACGCGTAGTCGCGATAAAGTTCACTCCCGTGCTTCATGACTGCCAACTTTGTCAAGTAGACCTAATCGGTATTTTATTGTCAAATAAACCTTTAATTCCTTCATGTATAGCACAATTTACAGTTGTTTGTAGCCAAGTTACTTAGATAGAAACATCTGACATGAATGACAACGTTAATGTTACGTTACCGGCGTGAAGACTGTGTTTATCACCGATGGTGTAACGTAAAGATTTTATTCATTGACTGCTGTTTTCATGAATACATGACTGAAGATTTGTTATAAATGTGTCTTAGTATTGTTTAGCTTTTAGGCTGTAAGGTTGGCTGCTACGATTGAGGTTTTTGGGTGGCTAACTATGATGGGAGCTCATACACCCAAGCCTACTCGTCAACACAATATTTTCTAAGGGGGTGTTTTGTCTTTACGCAACTGCAGTAGCCTATGCACGGTGTGTATGTGTATGCATACGCTGTTTAGATGTTTTCTGTCATATCTTCTGACTCATGTTAATAAATCAATTTTTGCTTGTAAGCTGGTATGCAATGTATGGTTTAGCCAAGGCAATAACACTTACTGTAGTGAGCTCTGAGACTAATGTTACCTCTCCAAGCAATATTGGAGTCCTCCAGTGACAATAATACTTTTAGTGAAAAGAGTCATGCTTTTAGTGAAAAGAGTCATTAAGATTATGTGGAAGTAATGTAAAATAAAACTAAACAACCTATTCACTATCAGACCTGTGATTTGTTATTTTAGATGGAGGGAGAGAAGTATGTGCAACTGGGGTGAAAGCAGCCGACTGCTGATGGCAAATATGACCCCAAGGACCAAGATGACATGGATGGGTAGCTTCTGGATGAAGAAGAAGACAATGATGTGCTACAGGAGGAGATAATCTTCCATCATCCTCAGCTGGGTAAGCATGTTTTGTGTGTGTGTGTGTGTGTGTTGGCGTCCATCTGGGCAAGCACATTTCTGGTTGTGATAAGAGTGTTGCTTATAACAATAATGAGAGGGATTATAGTGATAATAGTTTGGTTAGATTTGTAATTCAATTTCTATATTTCTTATCTGACAATTTCTTTATTTTGAGTTTGGTCAAGTCCCATGTCAGGTAGAAAGCATACACTTTGCCTATCCTTCCAACACAGACAGAGACACCAACAGCATTTACACCCCATCGTCTGCTAGGCTTAGATGGACACACACACATACCACAACCATGCCACAGCTGTGACAATGCACACACCACGGATCTGGTGTGAATGTGGCGTTAGTGTATCACCTTATGTGTGGGGCAAATGATATGGATAATTATATATTGTATCGAATTATATGCTGTATGATTGTTAAATGTATTGAATTTCTTCTAACTTTTTAATTGTTTATATATATGTGTGTGAATGTTAGTATGAATTGATGTTTTGTTCACCATGTAAGATTTGTTGATCTTTGTTATACTGTTGTCTTGTCATTCTTGTAGTTCTAATAGTTACTGCATGTTTGTAAACATATGTTTGTTATTTACCTGAAGTTGTTGTTCCTGGTTATTTAATCGCATTGTTTAAGACTTAAATAAAATGATTTATTTCCCCTTTCGTAAACCTAACACATGTGCCAGTGTCTCTATATTCTTGTTTTCATAGTAGAATGAAGCACACGGAGAAGCAGTTACAATCAGCTAGTCTGTCTTTCAGCCTTTATCTGTCCTCCCCACAATTGATTTAGCCTCTTCAGAGTACAGTAAGACATTCCATATTGAGCTTGTTTTGATGGTAAAACAGCTTATTTTTTTTACATGACCATTATATCTGTATTTTTAGGTCAGATGCCAAACCGGGAAATGAAAACATTCTACTCTTTAAAAATTCTACTTGTTATTGTTATGAGTAAATTAATCAAAACTTCTGAACCAAAGGTGATAAATTGATTCTGTTTTTTTTTCACTGAGGAGAACACAACACTGGCTATCCTTTGCACACTATATCTACAACAGACATTAGGTGAAAAGAAAGATTCATCTTGACAAATTGATATTTTCATGTTTTTTGATGTTGAATTTTGAAGGTTTTGTTTAAAAACATTGTGTGTTACCCTCAAACTTATTAACTATGATATGTACCATTTTAAAGGCCTAGTTCTCCTGATTACAATGGTGGGTATATCTTATCTCTGTCATGTAGCATGGCCACACAATAAGCCTTTTTGTCTCACAAGGGCATCAAGTATGAAAAAACGGAATGTTTCGTGCCGTCTGCAAAGGTCCAATAAATTTATCATAACTTTTGAACAAAAGGTGACACATTGATTCTGTTTTTATCATTCAGTAGAGGACAAAATTGTGAATCTCCCATACACTCTTATGTTTTTCTCTATATACAATAGAAATTGGGAGAAAAATTAGATTAATCTTGACAAACTGATATTTTTGTGTTTTGGGGTTGAATTTTAAAGAGATTTTTTAAAAATTATGTATGTTCTCCTCAAACTTATTAATTATATTTTGTACCATTTGGAAGGGCTATTTCTCCTGATTAGAGTGGTGGGTATATTGTATCTTTGTCATGTAGCATAATCATACAATAAGCCTTTTTGTGCCATAAGGCCATCGAGTATGAAAAAATGGAATGTTCGGCACAGTCTGCAAAGGGTTAACAACCGACATCTGTGGCATTTCTCCAAACTTTGACCTAACCCCATTAAACTAAAAGGGAAGGCGCCAACCTTCTTAGCGAATAGGGTTGGGTATCGTTTGGGTTTTATCCGATACCGGTGCTAAATCGATACTTTTAAAATGGTGCCGGTGCCGAAACGGTGCTTGAACCAGTACTATGTTTTTAAAATGTTTTAAATTAAAATGGTCTAAAGCATGAATTGCTTTTTTTTTTATTGATGAGACACATTTGAACATGAAATTGATCTGTTATATTCAATTTACTATCAATATCTCATTGCTCCTACGAATAATACATTTAAATGTTAAAACGGCTTGCCATGCATGCACACACAATGGTAGGCTAAGCTCTGCTTTCAAGTTTACCCAGTGTAGGCGGTTTGCCATAGGTATGTTAAAACCGCTTGCCATAAAACTGCCAGGTCATGGACAACGTCATTTGCAAGCAAGCTAATCTAACAGGGACTCTACTTTCCAGTTAATTCAGTGTGTTCCCAAATGCTTAAAGAAATGTCATGTCTTAACCCATAACAAGCAATAGTTTTGAGCATGCTAGGCTACATGTCGGTGTTGAAGTGTTTAGATTCCCAGCGCTAGCCTAGTAGGCATTTTAACAGCAACTATGGCTAAGAGCTAACACCAGTCAGCTGAGTTTAATTAGCAATAACGTACGGAGATGGATTCGTAGCCTCTTAGACAGCTCAGTGACATCAAGTATGTAACCTTTATGTTTTTGCCAGCTAACTTTTAACATGATCTTCATATTCATTGTGATGCTATATGGGCCTCATGCACATGAAAGATTAATACGCCATTATGTTGTTTAGAACACACCGTGAAATAAAGTTTTCACCTTACAACTTTGCTGATAACATTTCAAATAAATGCCAGTTAGCGCATTAGCATGGATAATGTGTATAGGCTACTGTTGATGTTGTTTCATAGCCTTTTGCTTGTGTGTAGTTAGGCCCACTGCTAGATATTGACAGGAGCTCGCGATATCGCTTTAAAGTAAGCTACTTGGGCTCACGCAAGCTGTCAAACACTATCCACTCGCCTATGGGGTGCACCCCTCTGGTTTATACATCCAGTGTTTATGTTAGCTAACTGTATCTGTATGTGTTGCTATCAGAGCAAGACGTTAGAGATGGCGCATAAAATGCAGTGATGCCTCGTATAAAAAATAAAACGCAATTTAAGCACCGAAATCCACGTTGTTATTCGATGCCGTTACTACCGTTTGCGTCGGCACCGGTGCCATATTAGAACCGTGTTTCGGCGCCTAACCCTATTAGCGAAGATGGCACCTCCCTCTCAGGGCCTCCTCTATCTCAACAGATCCAGCACTTATTTCCAAAAAACTTTGAAAAAGGAATACCGTAGATGTCAGAAACATATCATCTCAATTTCTGTCCACTTGTATATTTCTATGAATAACTTCCTCACAAACAAAGACCAGAAATGTAACTGAATAAATTTAATACATTTAATTACATTTATTTTTTGTAAATATAGACAGGACACTTATACCCCTGCACACACATCTCCTTAAGGTTACAATTTCTTCCTACACTAGGATGATTGCTAGGCTGTTACAAGGATGGTCATTGTGGTTGCTATGCTGGTTGCTAGGGTTGATTGCTAAGGCAGTTGATAGGTTGACATTAAGGTAGTGGTTGCTATGATGGTTGTTATCAGGATGTAAAAAGGAGGTCAAGCCTTTGTCTCGAAGTATTCACTTGATGTGCGGAAGATGTTTTCCACTCGTTTGGCTTCCGCGAGTGCCGCGTACAGCAAGCTGTGGGCGCTCAGGCGAAGGTGTTCTCTCAGCCACTGTGGGTGGATGCCTCTCACGAACGCTTCCAGTGCCATCTCTTCATGTAGACTCTGGCTGTACGTTGGGTAGCCCCGCCGGCAATACAGCTGCAGGTCAGCCGTGAACTTGCCCAGTTTCTCGTCCTTGTGTCGCTGTCTGGAAGCAAGTTGCTCTCTAGCATCGCTGGTGAAAATTCTCTGGCCGAATCGTCGTTGCAGAGCGGCTTCGATTGCGGTCCAGCTTGCTTCCTCTGCCGGCGGCAGGTCTTCTAATAATTGTAGCGCTTCCCCTTCCAGAGCCAACGCCACCTGTACGCCCGTCCTCTCCGCCGACCAGCCATTCAGTACAACAGACATGATTTTCCCAGTGCACCAACTCTAGGGAAATGTTGTGAACAAGGGCAGCCTTTGTACATGGCCTTCATAGACCTGTCACATTAAAGTTGCCTTTGACACGTTAGACTGCCAGGCCAAAGTCCTTTTAGGCACGTCCCTCCACTCAGCTGCCATATTGCAATGCTTTTGGGGCACTTATCAGGCATCTATTTCGGCGTGCGCAAGATTTCACGACACCAACCTTGCTCCAGCAGCGAGATCACAACACATGATTGATACGATGTATTCACAACACCACATGATTGGCACAACGTATTCACATGTCGACTTTTTTGCCGCGGAAGGGGCGGGATATGTGAGATATGTGTAGACAACTGGCGTTACAAACGAACCCCATGCATCTCTATGGAGAATTTTTTGAGTGCTGTCTCCTCATTATAAAGTCTCTGGCCAGGCTTAGGTAGGTACTTGTTTCACTCCTGTAGAAAATCTTGGAACCTTTTCTTAAAGAGGGGTTCCAACAGTGGAGACACACAGAAACTATCCCGGAGTTCCTGTAGTGGAAACCCCCCAATTCATAACTGTATGTTACATACCATTATCACCCGGAGAGAAGAAATACTCTTTTCTGATTGGCTGGTGGGTGGCTATTAATTCTAAATAACAGGACACCTATGAATTAGATCTGGTAAAAAAAGTTTAATCATTGTTCCATATCAATGCTTATGAATGGTAACTATAACAACCATAGTAGGACGACGGTTGAGCCTGAAAGCAGGCTTCGCAAGAATCAACTGTAAACAAGCGAACTGTCCATGCGATCACTGTTAGGGCCAAAGAAAGTTCTACAAGTCGGCTTCTTTTTAAACGGAACCACTTGTTTCCTTTGCGTGTTAAAGGCATACTATTGCCTATAGTGGCAACAGTCAGATGTCTACTTAAGTAAAAGTACTGAAGTACTTGTTTTTAAAAGTACTTGAGTATTAAGAGTACAAGAGTAGCCTACATTTTCTAAATATTCTAAATATTACTACTGACACAGTGCTTACATTTATGTACAGAAACGTCCTACATGGAGTTATGAAAAATGTTAATACCTTGGAGAATGTAAAAGGAATTGAAAGTAAAATCAAGTCATTTTCATCTTTTTACCATGTTGCCAGGGATGGGCAGTATTTCTAATACATGTATTTAAAATATGTATTTCAAATACAAAATATTATTTTGTAATTGAAACACTTAAAGCAAAAACTATCATTAACTTGTTCAGAAAATTGAAATAGTCTGGCGAGGTGGGGCCACAGGTTGGCGTTCCCGGAATAGACCTGCTGCGTCTTCATCCATTGTTTCGTCCATGGTTTCGTCTCTTATCTAAATCTGACCATGGAGTTGACTTTGACGGAAAGCTGAAGGTGATGTATTCAGTGTCCTCAGTTACTGTCCGGTTCTGCAAGCGGGATAACGGCCTTCGAGGTGTCCTGTTATACGGAATTAATGGACTTGGGCGGAGGCAACTCCGCTGTGCGTCGGGGAGTTTCCGCTTACCACTTTTTCCGTATGCAATTTCTCTTGAACAGTTTAACTTAGAAACTTCATTCATACTTTGTAACGTAGGTCTTCAAACGGATGAGGTTGCTATGTCTTTTCAACTTTGTAACTTTTATACTTTTTAAACTATTAATTAAAAACGTTTTAAATATCCCCATAGACTTAACATTGTGATTGTGACATCACAATACGGCTATTAAGCAATTAGAATCCTATGCCAGATGTTCAGGCCACCTGCAGGCCAATCTGGGTCAAATAAGACTACACATCCTATTCAACTGTTTCCTCTGCCTAAAACTGTTTCAAAATAAAAGTCCCCACTACAATAATTCACTGTTAAACAATTTAACCCTTTAAACTACTGCACTACCCCATACACAGCACATTGTCTCATGAGGAAGCTTCTCCAACACACATATTGCACACTGCCCTCTCCCCCCAATACACAGCACATTGTCTCATGAGGAAGCTTCTCCAACACACATATTGCACATTGCCCTCTCCCCACATACACAGCACACTATCCCAGACATAATTTCACTGCATTTCTTACTTCCAGTAACTATATGCATGTGACAATAAATTTCCTTGTATCCTTGTAACTGTCACTTGTCATCAACTATGACTCCTACCCACTGTAGCTAGTTAGCATAGTTAGCATGTTAGCATTTTTAACAAAACATTAGCTAAGTAGCATGGTTAGCATAGTTAGCATAATTAACATTGTTAGCATTTTAGCAAAACTATTAGAAAACATTAGCTAAGTTAGCTAAGTAGCATGGTTAACCTAGTTAGCATGTTATTATTGTTAGCATAGTTAGCATTTTTAGCAAAACTGCTAGAAAACATTAGTTAAGTTAGCTAAGTAGCATAGTTAACATTGTTAGCATAGTTAAAATTGTTAGCATAACAGCTAGCAAACATTAGAGCCATTCCAACTTTTAGTTATCGTCAAATATCTACCTATACACAGCCATTAAACTATTTGAATATCAACATTCATTAAAATTTCTGTTGTCTGTCAACAACTTTTAAACTATTTACATTCAACTTTTAAACAGTCTACTCTTAAACTATCAACTTTTATTAAGCTATGCAACCACCATGTCTACCCTAGCATCACCGTAGTAACCATCTCTATATTATCTATTTTAACTATACATGATATTTTACATCACAACTTTTGCATTTTCATGCACTGGTAATTCCTTGGAATTGCGTTTCTAATTTTAGAAATCAAGTTCCCTGTGAATCTACACCCTGTGCAGTGGGTATAGGGAATAGGGAATACAGCATAAGGACCCGTGATTGGAATTCAACCTTAGGTAACATGCCCATTGCAATGCTAGGTGCTGTTCCCATAATGTCACGATTAGCAATTTGTTTTCAAAAGCTAGCATAGGTAATATGAACGGCAAAGTTACCAATGTTACCCCTTCTACTGTGCCTACTTGTTGACTGAGGTGTTTTTCAAGGATCAGAATTAGGAGTTTTAATGCTTACTACATCTACAGTCAAACCAAGTAGCAACAGTTACAATAGCAATAGCAAGTAGCAACAGTTATGAAGGCGGGGTTAGTAAGTTAGGAAGACTATGTTCCCTATTGATAGCTAACTGTATGCTAAAGCAAATAAATCAATGAACAAAATTCAACATATGTGGTGGACAGTTTGAAAATGATTCAAGGTTCTTTGTGTTAACTTGCATACATCAGTATTTTGGGGTTGGATAGCACATATAATAAGAGCTTGCAGAGTGTCATTTTCCCTCCATCTCCTCGAACTCCGTTTTACCAAAGCTGGCCCGAACCTATGAGCTAAAAATAGCACACGCATTGGCAGAGCAAATTAACTTCTGAGAATATCAAGCTTGTGTTTCTTTGGCTGAATAAGTTGATACTGAAGTTCGAAACAACACCCAATGCATTATAACCTCATTTATGAGAGGCACAGGTTGATGGACAGCAAAATAATTGGAAGATAATTGGGGGGGGGGGGCACGACAGTTATATGCTACAGTGGGTCCCATTTATATTAGAAGTGGGCATTTCATTCACGCTTCCTGTGATTCATGCAGCTGCGTGAAATGTATTACTTTTGTGTAACTTTTCGCCACGAGATGGCTTAAGTCCTCTGTAGCATTGCCGGTAAACAGGGCGGCGGACTGCATTCATTGGCGTTGCAAGCGGCAGTGTGATTGATACTGTAAGCTACAGAATGGCCGGCAGAAAGGCCGGATTCTAGAGTCAGTCTTTTCCATTCAAGGCTACGGTTCTACTGTGAGGATGACAAGCAGGTTAGTAGCGCACATCTGTTTCTCTCGCTCCCCTATCTCGGTCCGTTCATGTCCTCTTGCCTGTGTTTATTTTGGGGAGACTGAGTGCATAATTTGTCAAGCAGGGTGCCCGACTCAATGGGCCTACCAAAATGCCTACAGATTTAGATGCAAGCTGTGGTGATCAGCAAACTTTCTAATTAATCTCAAAAATCGCTAGGCCACCTGAAATATTGGCTGATTGAACGTTATCCCCATGCATTAGCTATATATTAGCTATACAAAGTATTTCAAGACATCACATTTTAGATTAGTTGGGGACGTAATTGTCCGCTCAGGCTGACCGTTCTGTGCGTTATCTTCCATTTTCGAAATGGTGGCTGCATGGGCTCTGGCTCCAGTCATTATTGTGGCTAGGCTACTGGCTATTATTGACTTGATTTGGTCATGAGCACTGGATCATAGAGCACTGGATGAGATGGCAAACAATAAAATAAAAAAACAAACTAATCATAGACTGTAGAAATGCGCTACACATGGCACTAAAAAACGAATAGTTTAGCCTATTTATAGTTCGACTACGGATATTTCACGTCATGTTCGAATAAAAAGTGACAGCCCTACTCCCTGCATAGAGAGCTGACTTGACTTTGGATTAAATGTATCTTTTAAAAATGAGCGTAGCCTAGCACCTATTACTGAACAATGCTGAAATCAAATCGCGAAACCCAGAACCATAAAAATGTATCTATCTACAAGGCCCTGGCGAAACTCAGTAACACTGTTGATCGAGATGCATTCTCGCCTGTTCCTATATAATGCGTTATCAATAATGATAATAATAATAAAAGGAATGTAGCCTACCTCTCCCAGGTGCACTCATTATCACCTCCTCCTGATCAATGCTGAACTCAAATCTCGAAACTCGCCTGTCAACACCGGATAATGCGTTATCATAATAATAATTGAAGGAATGTGAGGCTAGGCTACCTCTCGCTCTAGATGCACCCATTATCACAGTGAGACATTAACATTATGAACACAAAGAGTTAGGCTACTTCAAAACTTTTATTGACACGTCATAATTTTGGTTCATGGTTTTGGTTTTTGGTTCATACTTTTTTGTATGAGGCAGGTGTGAAGACTCAATACAAATTTAATTGAGGACATCTGTACGCACAACTCTTTCTTACCAGGGCACTGCTGTGTTTAGAAAAATGTCTTTACTTTGTATCGCACCAACATTGCTGCCCGAGCTGCCCTTGCGGCACCGAGTCACATAAGTAGTCTAATAAGCAAGTAAGCTATAAGCAAGTCTCTCAGCTATAACAACAGGTGTGCTGTGTGTGTTCTGGTGGATGATTAAATGGAGCAATGCGATGGGCCAACTTATCAAACTTCCCAGCAGACAGGCGAAAGTACTCGTGGTGCTTCTCCTCATCTAACAGCTGCATCTTTTGCACTTACGTGTGGAACACTCCTTCCCTAGCTCTACCTTCGTTCAGTGCTCGCACATCCCACGTTCTTTTTTCTTCAGGCGTTTCAGGCTTCTTTGGTGGTTGTGTCCTACTTTCAGGCTCGACGTACCGCCCCCAGTTGGTGGGGCAGAGTATCACAGTTAACCCGTAGTGCGCAGGCGCTAACCTTAATGATTTAACGTGCATTCAGAACAACAGAAATTGGAGTATGCTTCGTGTAAGCATCAAAAATGATGCACGTCTTCCACACGCGCAAATGTGACGGAGGAGCATATCACAGCCTTAAGCATTCAGTGAACAGAGTAAGTTACCCAATATATTGCGGACACGCACCCGAACAGCAGTCGTTTTGGATGCGTATATTCTAGTTTCAAGCCTATTTCAAAAAATACTTAATGTAAACATCTCAAAAATTTTGGGACCACCAAAATAATGTGCTGTTGTACCTAACTTAAAAACTGTTTCAGATGGGAGCCACCAACCCCAGTGCTGGAGCCTACCATCCCCCCTCATATGAGGCTGACTTTTGCGCTTCAGAAGACGTGCAAAAAAACACCGTCACTCCCCTCCCTATAATCCACTGAATCAATGACGGCTTATTTCCATAACAGTAGCCAGCAGAGACGGGCCAAGAGCAGCTTGTGGGCCATTAGCAATCTTTTTTTATATATATATATACTGCTGCATATATATATTATGCAGTATATCACCTGCCATAGACATTCTTATTTGGGCTTGACATGCAATACAGTTCCTAACAGTGTGCACAAAGATTACTGGTTTCTCCTATTTGAGATAGTAGGAAATAGGAATCCTCAAACTGTGGGGACGCTGCTGCAGTATGTTGCGCCCTGTCATGTGGAGCCGGCTCCTACAGCACTGCCTTCGAGAAAGAAGCTAAAAATAGAAATTGCAGCTATATTCACCTGAATTTAAAAAAAAAAAAATCAGCAGTTCAAAGTGTTGTGGTGGCGAGTGTATTTTTAATTCAGTTAATCGTATGTCACCTTGTGGGGACTGGACGCCCTATATTCTGTGCAGGCGCTTGTGCTAGCTGCTGAGGTCTTACACACAGTGGTTGTTGAGAAGAAGTAGTAAGAGAGGTCGGTAGGTTTACAGTACGTCAGGTCTCCCGACTGGAGCGGGGAAGTGGACAACTAACGCAATTACTAGATTAAAGTCAATCACACCATGAATTGCCTCCGAAACTTTTCAGGGCATCATACAAGCTAGGACTGCCACTGGTTTTAGTGTGAACAAGAGCATCTAGTAATGACAGAAGGTGAACAACTCGTGAGCACACTTCACTGAAAGCAGTTCCAATTTATACAAGTTGTCTGTGTGACTAGAACAGCCATTTCTCATACTATTTTACCAGTGAGACATAATGGGGATTTGCTTTCAATTTTTATCAAGCAGACATGCTGTTTTATCAAAAAGTTTTGTTGGTCTTTCAGATCTGATAGATACTTTATTGATCCCCAGGGGAAATTCAAGGTCTCAGCAGCATACATACAACACAAACACATTCTTTAACAGCAGAAAGAGTAATTAAAGTATATAATATAAAAACACAACTAAGCAGTAAGGACAGTAGAAGATAAAGAATATGCTAAATATACTAAAATACAAATTATACTAACTAACACTTAATACAATATATAAAAAATATACTAAAATACAAATTACAAAAATACAAATTATGCTAACACTTAATCTAAATCAATTCTAAAAACAGTATCCACATAGTGGTGATTAATCAATCAGAGGCGCTTGCAATGACTGAGGCAGGGACTGAGCCTGTGATTCTCTGTGCATAGTAAGGTATGATAAGGTGCTCTGTGTGAATGAGTGTCATGGTGGTAGTGCAATGGTGAGAGTGCAAATGAGTAAGTCCAACAGTGCAACAATGCAGAAATAAAGTAAAGTAAAGTCTATATATCTATATATTTAGCTATTTAAGAAAATGTATAAGTGTGGCCACAGTTCGGCTGTGGCATGGAGGGGGGGTTATGCATATGTGCTAATGTGCTAATATAGCACGCAAACAGTGAGGCATAAAGACAGTGGTACAAGTGGCTAGTGGACAGACAGTACCAAACATGGAGGGGGTGAAGAGGCAGACAGACTATGCAGAGAAGTCTATCACTCCTCTTCCCTTATGTGAGGCATTGAACAGTTCAATGGCCCTGGGGACAAAATGACTTTCTCAGTCTGTCAGTTGTGCAAGGCAGTGAGCGAAGTCTCCAGCTGATCAGGCTCTTCTGCTTAACAATAGTGCTGTGGAGTGGGTGACACTCATTGTCCAAGATGTTGATCAGTTTGTTCAGGGTCCTTTTGTCAGATAGTGAAGTGATTTTGTCTTTGACAGTTTTAAATTACATTTAAATAACTTCATTTAGATCCTCTGTCATTTGTTGAGAGGAACCCATGATTGTTAACTATTACCACAGTCAGAGGACTTATCATCCTGTGAAATTTCTATTTCAAGTTAAAGAACATTGAATCATCACATTGATCTGCATGTACAGTTTTTATACTTCAGAGTTTGAATGATTCCACTAAAGGTAGAAATAGTCCCAGTTTCCAGCAACTTTGCCAAAATTCAAGGTCAGAAAGTGTGAACCTGCAAAAATAAGGCCAGCAGAGAGATGATGCTGTGTGTGTGTGTGTGTGAGAGAGAGAGGGGGGGTGGGGTATGTGGGATGGGGATTGGGTTTTACAGATACATACACAGCAAGAGATGGAGAGAAACACTGATGGGAATTAGATGTGTCTTGTGATAAAGTCCAGTTTCAAAGTCTATGTAGGGCACTGTCAACTTTCAAACAAATATCCAGTCTCCCCCTTTTTTCTCACCCTACCTCTATTTCCCTGAGATAATTTGTCATCCTGGCCTGATTATTTCAGTACAGCTCTACGCAGCTCTTTAGGTTACACAGTACCAAGTGACCTCTACCTGTAGTCTGACTTTCCAAAAAATCAGATCACATTGGCATTGTATGCCTTTCCTAAGTCTTACTCAGTCATTAGTTGTGTATGTTTAAAGTAGGTTAGGTAGGTTTTTATTCATATAATACATTTAAAACCAAGGTGCAACGATAGAGAAGGCACAGTTCTCTTTTTGTAAGCCAAGATAGGACAGTCAAAACAGTCATTAAAGGTGCGATTTGTAGGATTGTTACCGAACGTTCTGCAGGCCAAAATCAAAACACTGGTGAACGTTCTCAAGACTACCAGACGCGAGCCTCTTCTGGGTTGCCAGATGTAATTAAGACTTAGCTAATGTTAGTTGACCTGCAGCTGCTTTAACGTTTCTCCAACCATGACCCAGCTACACATTACGGAAACAGTGAAAACAAAAAATACCTCTCTAACCAACGTAACATATTTAGCTGAAATTAGCGATGCAGATGAAGTTTAGCCTAGGCTACCTGTTGTGGAGAAATATGGCCAGCTCTGCGTCAGACTTGATATTCTTCGTTTGACGAAGACGCCACCATCTCAGGAAGCTCCTCCGATGTCCACTTAATTTGTTTCTTGTTTAAATTTTGGAAAATTGCCTGCCTCTCGTAGGCGTTCATGACTACAACTGACAGCTGTTGACAGTTGGCCTTTGCTAATTTGGCAACCCAAATAGGAGGACGCGCTAGCCCATTATTAATACGCTATTCTAGAATGAATCGTTTAAAACATAAACGAAAATTCCAAGACATTCCGCCCCGTAACTCATTTTTTTTCATGGGTTTTACGGGGTTTTACAGGTTAGAGTAATGTTGTCAAATAAGGCATTACTTCAATTCATCGTGTTTCCTTACTCTCTGACAACATATGGTGATTATTTTTGGAATGGTTACAGTTTATTTTCCATTATTTCCTACATACTGGACCTTTAAGGCACAGACATTAAAGATTTCGAGAGAGTGTATGCGCACCACATATGCTGGAGCATGATCTCTTAAAGCTTTAAAAACCATGTATGCCACTGGATTCTGTAATGCACAGTGCAAGGCTGTTAACACTGGGGTGATGTGCTCTTTCTTCCTCATCCTGGTCAGTAATCTGGTAGTTGCAATCTGCACTAGCTGTAAATTTAAATTAATTTGTTAATTGTAAATGTAAAATTACAGTAATCCAGTCTAGATGTATAACTTTCTCAAGCTCTGATGCATTTGCCAGTAATGATACCCAATTGTGCTTTTCCCCCGCACTTTACTCTGTTGTAAAACAGTAGTGGGCAGCTAGTGACCAGAGAAATTGATGGGGCTACTAAGTTTAGTCAAACACAACTTTATATGTTGCAATACTTGCTTCAGATGCAAATGTGCAGACAAAATGCTGTTATGACTTATTTTCACAAAAAACTCAGCCAGGACTGTTAAACTGAGGCTAAAGGTATAGTATGGTTACACCTGAAGCTCAGACATACAGCTGAATAAGACAACTAGGTATGTTTATCATGTGAAATAAGCCAACAACTTAGATTGATATAGCCTGTCAAAGTATACAAGGTAGCTTTACAAAACAATTAAGAATAAAATCACAGGAGGGCAAAATCCTAAGCTATGGTAGCCTAAATGTCATAGGCATAGGTGGTGAACAGGTGAATGTGGGTTCATTTCATCCAGGAGAGTGTTCTAGAGGAATGCTCTATCACTCTATCTTAAGTTTGCAGGTGGATACAGGGAGTGGAGAACAAACTAATGACTACGTTTCCATACACACCATTTTCCGGTTTTATTTTGGAATAATGGCAATATTCCGATTATGGATGAGTCATGTAAACACCTTATTCCAGATGCCATAACCCGAATAAGGTCATTTATCACCCGGAGAAGAAATACTCTTTTCTGATTGGCTGGCGGGGTGGCTTTTAATTCTGAATAACGGGACACCTATGAAGTAGATCTGGGGAAAAAAAAAGTTTAATCGCCGTTCCATATCAATGCTTATGAATGGTAACTATAACAACGATAGTAGGACGATGGTTGAGCCTGGAGGGAGGCTTCACAACAATGGAATCAACTGTAAACAACCTAAGTGTCCATGATATCGCTGTTATAGGGCAAACGAAAGTTGTAGCCTACAACAAGCTGAACTAGTGAGCTTCTTTTTAAACGGAACTGCGTGTTTCCTTTGCTTTACAGTGGCAACCGGGTGATAAGCGGGATAACGGCCTTCGAGGTGTGTCCAGTTATACGGAATTAATGGACTTGGGCGGAGGCAACTCCCCTCCGCTGTGAGGCGGCCGTTATCCCTTACATAACAACCCCCCACCCCCCACCCAAACACACAACATACCCCCTCTCCACACACACACAGGTACACCACCCTCCCCCACACACTCTATTACCCCCCCTGGTGGTATGAAATTATGACCCCCCCCCGGAAATGACATTGCGCCTAACACACCTGCCCAAAGTTGGTGCATGTATAAGACACATGATTACATTAAACTGTCTACAATGGCATAAACAAAAGCTATGTTGTTTGATTAGTCAGAGAGCTAGACAGTAATTTGTTGAGAAATCAAGACCTGTTTACTACCATCTCAAAGTACAGGCCACACATGAGGTGTAGTAGGCCTACAGTAATACTGGACAAGACAGTAAACAAGGTTTATGTATTATTATTATTATTATTATTATAAGTTTGCTTATTTTTGTTAGACATATTGTTTGCAAAGACTAGGCTATCTATGGTCATGCCCCCAAAAAAGAGCATCTCCACTTTAGCACTAATTAGTGACTAGGTAAGTCTCTATATACTGAAAACAATACCAACTATATTTTCTGATCATGATATAAGATGAATAACACTTGGTTAGACTGTATTAGATAAGCAGTTTTTGCAGTGTATTAATGACAAGTTGTTGATGTCCACAACATCTTGAAACAACAACCTGGGCAGCTGTGGCCCACTGGTTAGCACTCCGTACCTATAACCGGAGGGTTGCCGGTTCGAGCCCCGACGAGTGGGAACGGCTGAAGTGCCCTTGAGCAAGGCACCTAACCCCTCACTGCTCCCCGAGCGCCGCTGTTGTAGCAGGCAGCTCACTGCGTTGGGATTAGTGTGTGCTGTACCTCACTTTGTGTTCACTGTGTGCTAAGTGTGTTTCACTAATTCACAGATTGGGATAAATGCAGAGACCAAATTTACCTCACGGCATCAAAAGAGTGTATATATATATATATATATATATATATATATATATATATATATATATAAAAACTATTAGAGGCTCTAAGCAATGTCAAATTCAGTAGCCTATTAAGAGATACATTCTTGCCTCTGGGATACCAGCTCCTTGACACTAGATTGAACCGTTATGCATATAACAAAGAATAAGCTGCGCATATGCAGCGTTCACTTAAGAAATTCACATTAAGAAATTATACCATGACTGCTGCTCTGGCATTTAACTTTTGACCAACCAGTTTGTTTCTGCCACTGCCTTCCTTCTCTGCAAAACTAAAAATCCACTTGGCATTTGCTTCACGGGTGGGACTTATCTGCCATAAGGATCAATTGAAACAGGAAAAATCAACGAGCCGCCTGGGGTTTCACTCCATTTACATTGAAGTCAATGGGGAAAGATATCTATGGTAGTGAAGCAAAAAGAAAAGTTGGTGACGCAGTCTGATTCACTGTAATTCTCTGTTCCACCGCGGGTGATCGATGGCGCTGTTGTCACTCACAGAATTGATTTCAGGAACAGCTCGTGTTAGTGACTGTATTTCTTTTTCAAAGGAGTAAAATTGGGATTATTGTAAGATTTTTTGTGTGTTTTGTTTTTTACTTTTTTTGATGAAGCACTGCTTCACCTGTAGTCTTATAGAAGCCTCCTCTGCCACATACACACCATTTCACCCCCCCCTCCCACACACCCCATTACCCTTGATCTAGCAAGCCCACTATTGTTCTTCTTAAAGGGATATTCCACCATTAGGGGAAATACACTCATTTTCCACCTCCCCTTGAGTTAAACAATTGAGTTTTACTTTCCCCCAGTTCATCCAGCCGTTCTCTCTCTCCTGTAAACTAACGGTCTAATCTGATTCAATGAGCTTCTAAAAGTGTTACTGTCAGACTCAGAGAACGGCTGGATGAACTGGGGAAAGGTAAAACTCAATTGTTTAACTTGGGGACACAATGAAAATAAATAAACACTCCCCTCACTACTTTGCATTGATGTGCGACTTTAGAGTTGATGAACTCAGGTGATATGCAAATTTTTATCAACACCATCAGGCTCTTTTTTAAATGTTCCAATCAATGATCTAGGCAGCACATTTTATTCTCTCTTCTTAATTTTACAGTCTAATGGTTACTGACTACATCGGCTCAGGGTCAAAGGTCATACAGAATCGATTAATCTGCATTATTTTTTTTAATCAGTTATTTTTTCTCAAATTAATTAATCAAAATTAATCAGTTATTCCACCGTCGCGTTTGACTATTGCATCGCCGGCCGTGTGTGGTGGGCTTAAGTCTTGATTGTGACCATCTGGCAGCTGCCTAATTATGAAGCTGGGCTGGGCTGTCTGTGTCTGTGAAGGTGTGTGCATGTAACTTTTGACCTGTATGATACTTTGGAATCCTTGGATGAAGCTGAGTTCCATGCCATTGGAAACACACAATTAAAATAGAGATTTCACAGCGGGAAGGGCTGTGAAATCTCTATTTTAAACCAGATTTTCTGTAGCCAGCACCACTTGTAAAGACCATGTAAAAAGCCAATCCATGTCAATCCATGTGTATACAGGTCATGTAAAAGCCAATCCATGTCAAACAAATCTTTGTGGATCCCAGAACCGGACAGTAACTGAGTACATTTACTTGAGTACAGTACTTGAGTACAATTTTGAGGGATCTGTACTTTACTCAAGTACATTTGAGAGGCAAATGTTGTACTCTTTACTCCACTACATTTCTATCCATAAACGTGAGTGTACTCTTGATACTCAAGTACTTTTAAAAACAAGTACTTCAGTACTTTTACTTAAGTAGACATCTGACTGTTGTACTTTTACTTGTACTTGAGTAAAATTTAGCAAAGGGTATCTGTACTTTTACTCAAGTAATGAAGCTGTGTACTCTGTCCGCCTCTGGTAGATCCACAGTAGACCATGTACATAAGATAAGATAAGAAAACCTTTAATTATCTCCCAAAGGAGAAATTTGCATTGTTACAGCACTTAACGTAGGAGATGATATACAACATACAGCAACATGCAACATACCTCCAGAATATACACACACACTGTCCAGCCCCAGTAGCTCAGTAACATTGAACTATTACACATTGCACCCTACCTAGGGCCCTGGCAGGATTTAAGAGAAAGAAGATAAATAAATAACTGCACATCCTACATTACGTTACTGGGTAATAAATACAGGTAAATAGTGAATCATTTAAAAGATAAGGGCATTCAGCAGAATCCGGGAATTTG
The DNA here is from genome assembly GCF_017589495.1 of Alosa alosa. Taxonomy (NCBI): domain Eukaryota; kingdom Metazoa; phylum Chordata; class Actinopteri; order Clupeiformes; family Clupeidae; genus Alosa; species Alosa alosa. Next base: position 31,908,676 of record NC_063206.1, on the reverse strand, counting down.
CAAAACAAATTTAAACATTTCTTAAGTGCATTGTGATCTATTGGGGCAGCCCATGTTGTGCAGTCTAACAGTTGTTGGAATGAAGGACTTACGATATCTCTCCTTCACACATGTGGGATGAAGCAGCCTGTTTACACAAAGGGAAGACGCAGATATTTCCCTGCATTTTTTGGCCTCTCATTTACACGAAAACCCAGTTTTTATCACAGAAAACGATTATTTCTAAAATTTCCGGCCAAAGTGGAGATTTCTGATAACGCCAGTTATGTGTTGTCATGTCAACTGGGAGAAACAGGGTTTTAGGTTCTCAAACGTCACATTACACTCCAGAAAATGCTTAATGTCATGTGAGTGCCCTATGTTTACAGTTTGTTTGGCTACTGAACATGGATGCCATAAAGGTGATACTCATTTTTACATTTGTGGAAACGCTTTTGGCCTGTTTGTATTTGCAAATACAGTTCAAAAGAGAAATAGGAAGTGATTTGTTTCTGTTGTTATTTTTGGGATTTTTATTGGCTAACGTGGGATTGAGCTTCTCCTTACACTGCCACCGACAGGTTTGGCATGTTCTTGACGGCATATATACACTGGAAAACTTCTCTGAAAACTGACAGGTGTGCACTATGTTATTTTTGAAAACGGAGAGGGTGAAATGTCTGTTTATGAAAATAGCCGGCCATGTATAAACGTAGCCTAAAACAGCTACTCAAAGCTGCCAGTCTCACACATACTGTAGTATGTTGCTCATTCCCCAACATGGATCTCAGTTTTGCTAGCATCCTCCTTTCTCCCACCACCTCTACTGAGTCCAGCTCATACCCTACCACAGCACTTGCCTTCTTAATAATCTTATTTATCTTTTTTCTGTTCGCAGCTGAGACCCCCCCGCCCCCCCAACAAACCACTCTGTAAAAAATGGTTGATGCCACTACAGAATTAAAAATTGTCCTTAAAAGCACTCCCTGTACCCCAAAGGGCCGTGTCACCTGTGTCGGGGTGAAGGATATCCTGAAGCAGGTTAGATGAGAGTTGGAGGGTGAGACTCGAGGGAGCGAGAGTGATACAGGGATGGGGACAGAAAGGGAGGAGGGACTTTGGGCCAGTGTTGTCAACTGTGGGAGCAGTGAGGGACACTGATGGCTGAAAAAAAAATTCAAGTCATTTGCCCACTACTGCCCCCTGATGGCCAGGGGAGTGGTATTTTTTATGGCCAGACATAGACTGAAGACTTCTCCACACCCCACAGACATCCTTTTGTAATAGCTGCTCCTCAGTTTTCCTCCTAATCTCCCTCCTCAGCTCCCTCTGCACAGTCCTCAGTTCATACCTATTTCCAGACATGCTCTTTTTTTCTCCCTGAGGAGAACTTTTATGCTGGGGATAATCCAGGGTTTATTGTTTGCAAAAACATACAGTTTTACTGGATACAGTTTTCTCAACACAGACAACACACACAATATAATCTGTAATGCAGACAGTAAGATTATCGATACCGTCCCTGTATGTTTCATAAAAAAATGTCCCAGTTAATCCTCTCAAAACAGTCACGCAGAGCCTCCTCAGACTCTGTAGACCACTTTTTAATGGTACGAGTAGTGACCTGCTGTCTATGAACAAGGGGTCTGTACACTGGCAGCAGGTGAACTAAAAACATGACCTGTATACACATGGATTGGCTTTAAAGATGCAGACATCCCAACTTGCAAAAAGTCATTTCAGGGAGGCATCACGCCCCCTAAAAAAAAAAAAAAAAAAAAACTTTAGCCTATGCAATAATGTCAGTACAACAAATAAGGAAGGCCTATAGATAGAAATTGTGAAAATAAAATATGTAGATTTTGGTAGTTTGGTCTTTTCATGTAGCCTTGGCAACTAGCCATCTTATAGGCCTGAATAATATGCACATGAATTGACACTTGTTAAACTCACCTCAACATGTCTTTTGCAATCATTTAACCCGCTGTGGGCAATGCTAAAGTCACTGTTTACAAACAGTGCAGCATGCAAGACTAGGTCCATTATTATGTTTTACTCTTATGAGACAAGGGTAGCCTACACTTTGAAATGGGTCTTACATTTTACTTTTTTTGAGGCACTGACTCTACCATGACGCTCCTGTTTCTACTGAACTGATTAATTAAGTTCGGGAGAAAAGACATAAAAGCCCGCCTACACTGAAAACTGCTTGGTTGATTTAGCGAAACAGGCCAATCAGGATGCTCTCTGTCTTTGATGCGCTCACACACACACGCACCACCTCTCTCTCTCTCCTCTCGTGTGCGCGCTACACTCAGATGCACACGCGGTCTCGCATGCGCGCTCTTGATCGCTCACTCTAGATTCCGGGAGATTTTATCTAATTTGCGGGCGTCAGGGAGCCGCTATCAATATGCGGGAGACTCCCGGAACTTCCGGGAGACTTGGGATGTCTGAAGATGAGACCGTACGACATGGGCGTAGATTTGCGTGGGGTCCGAAAGGACGTGCCCACACCAATATCAAATAATGACTGAAATGTCCCCACCAATATTCAGGTTGAAACGGGAGTTTTTGGCACACTTGGCTGCAAAGATTTTAGCTCTACAATCTCTGCTTGGCTGTCGATTCGAGGATGTCGGGCAAGAAAAGAAAGGTGGAGGACACAAGCTATTTCAAGAAACAAAGTGTAGGCCTAAGTCATAATATTATGTGCTAGTTCAAGGCATAGAAATGCCAGAAACTTCGTTTTTTGGTACACATTTAGTTGACAGTGCTAGCCTATTATGTATAGCCTATTAAATGGACGTTGGAATCGACCAAATACCAGCTATATCGCGATAGCACATTTGTGTACTAAAACAACATGCTTTTAATCAGCAATGCTATAAATGTTTGCTGAAATGAAGGAAAATGGCAAAAACACGAGGATGTCAGTGAAAACAAATGCATTATGGGCTTGACGTGGTGGAGATAGAACATGAATGCAAAACATTGTTTGCAACCGTTTTCTCACTCATAATGGCAATCGATTTGTTACTTTGTCAGATGACCGAAAAAGCAACCCAGCCGCTCCCTTCATCAGACAGCAGTGGTGTGGCAGGGTCACTCATAGCAGCAGGTGAACTTGAATAAGGGACTGTTTGTTATTTATGAAAGGAGCCACCGGAGGGATTTTTGATGCTTCAGGCAAAAGTTGCATGACCCTCCCTTGCCTGCAATACGTTTTTCAATGACCCTCCAACAGTATTTAAAAAAAAGACTTCCCCGGCCAATTGTCAATGTCTTCCGCCCGCGCTCCTTAGCGAAAACACACTGACATAGGCATAACTGCATTAGCCTACTTGAAAGTTACTTCTCTAGTAAATAGTATTCACATGAAATAAAACAATAAAACATTGAGACCATTCAACAAAGGACAATGGGTAATAACAAATTCAATACATGAACTGGTTGCTATGGACTCGTCTCTAGGCTTCCTCAGTCATTGTAAAGCTGCCATTATCCAAGCTGACATTACCGAAGCTGACATTATCCAAAACTCCATTTCTCCGACGAGCGGCAATTTAGGAGCTTGCATGCTGCACTCCTTCCTTCTCAAATGACTTGGAAAAAGCTGTTTGCACAATTTCACAAATAATCACAGGGACCGAAACATACCTTACATGCCAACTTTTTTCGGGTTTATCACGTATTTTAACTTTCCCCCCACTGTCTTGCCGTTTTAATATTTTCCGGTAGAATAGGCCCATCCCATAATACTCTCATAACATTAGTCCTGCCATCTGGCCTGTCTCTGTGTTGTCCTGTTGTTCCCCCCTATGCCCTTCCAGCGAAACATATGTCTTCAAATCATCGTTTTGCTTGCTTGAATGCAAACTTAGAGTGATGTTAACCTATTTAAGTTAACGGCGTGGTTGTCGTGAGAGCACGACTCATTGGCGCTTGCAGTGTTCGGCCGTATGTCTACGTGCGCACCTGCCTATTATGGCGATAGAAAAGTGCCATAAAGCACTCAAGCGATAAAACATGCATACGGGCGTATTATATTATTTCACACTCAGAATATTCACTGCGAAAAGAATTCACTCGGCGCCAAGACGCACTCAGAGGAAACTGCTTCTCAGAAAAACTGCTTCGGCGAGGAAAAATATGCTGCGAGCGAGGAGGAATCTGACCAGCTATGTCTTTTCAACTTTGAAACTTTTATACTTTTTAAACTATTAAAGAAAAACTTTTTAAAAATCCCCATAGACTTAACATTGCCGATTGTGACATCATAATACGGCCGTTAAGCAATTAGAATCCTATGGCAGGTGTTCAGGCCACCTGCAGCCTCAGGCTTTAAGCATACAATCTGGGTCAATTAAGACTACACATCCTATTCAACTGTTTCCTCTGCCCAAAACTGTTTCAAAATAAAAGTCCTCACTACAATAATCCACTGTTAAACAATGTAACCCATTAAACTACTGAACTTTTTACATTCAACTTTTAAACGGTCTACTTTTAAACTATCATTAAACTATCTATCTATTAAACTAGCTGTCTATCAACAACTTTTAAACTATCTACATTCAACTTTTAAACTTTTAAACTATATACATTCACTAGCTGTCTATCAACAACTTTTAACTTGTCATCAACTGTCAACACTTTTCATCAACTATGACTCCTACCCACTGTAGCTAGTTAGCATGGTTAACAAAGTTAGCATGTTAGCATTTTTTTAGCAAAACTGCTAAAAATGATTAGCTAGGTTAGCTAAGTCACATGGTTATCATAGTTAGCATGCTAGTTAGCATTTTTAGCAAAACTGCTAAAAATGATTAGCTAGGTTAGCTAAGTAACATGGTTAGCAAAGTTAACATGCTAGCATGTTAGCATGCTAGTTAGCATAGTTAGCATAACTGCTAAAAATTATTAGCTAAGTTAGCTAAGTAACATGGTTAACATAGTTAGCATGCTAGTTAGCATAACTACTAAAAATGATAAGCTTGGTTAAGTAAGTCACATGGTTAACATAGTTAGCATCTTAGCATTGCTAGCATAATTAGCATGTTTAGCAAAACTGTTAGAAAATGTTAGTTAAGTTAGCTAAGTAGCATGGTTAGCATGTTAACATTGCTAGCACTACTATAAAACATTAGCTAAGTAGCATGGTTAGCAGAATTACAAATCTTAGCATAACTGCTAGCAAACATTAGAGCCATTCCAACTTTCAGTTATTGTCAAATATATCCCTATACACAGCCATTAAACTATTTGAATATCAACATTCATTAAACTTCCAGTCTGTCAACAACTTTTAAACTATTTACCTTCAACTTTTAAATGGTCTACTTTTAAACTATCTATTAAACTAGCTGTCTATCAACAACTTTTAAACTATCTACTGTCTATCAACAACTTTTAAACTATCTACATTCAGCTTTTAAACAGTCTACTTTTAAACTATCAACTTTTATTAAGCTATGCAACCGCCATGTCTATCCTAGCATCACCGTAGTAACCATCTCTGTATTATCTGTTTTAACTATATATGATATTTTACATCACAACTTTAGCATTTTCATGCACTGGTAATTCCTTGGAATTGCATTTCTAGTTATTATTATTATTATTCTTCCAGGCCCTAATTTGGCTTGAACCGCTTATTGTAGAAACTTGGTTCAAATTTCGTCACGTAGCTCTTGCTCTAAATTTTCGTTCTATGACTTTTCATATTTCTACGACTTTTACTTTTTGAGATATTAAAGAAACTAAACTTAAAATTCTCCATAGACTTAACATTGCCTTTATGACATCATAATAGGCTATTAAGGAAATAGAATGCAATCAACTGCACCTGTGCTCTCTCACTGACTGCCTGCAGCAACTTGAATGGAACCTCTTCTCTGTGTCCCTCTCCATTCAACTGAATAGCTCACTTCTCATCCCAACTTTCTTTCACTTTCTTTTCTTCACTTTCCCTCATTTTCTCTATCCCTCTCTCTATTTCTCCCAATTTCAATAACTTTTAACTATTCTTACTTTTTACACATTTTAAAGCATGGTAACCACTATAATGACCCTAGCAACAACCTAGCAACCACTTTTATAGCATAGCAACCACTATCATTATCCTAGCAACAGCCTAGCAACCACCTTAAATATCCTAGCAACAACCTAGCAACCAATTTTATAGCATAGCAACCACTAAAATTACCCTAGCAACAGCCTAGCAACCACCTTAAGTACCCTAGCAACCACTTTTATAGCATAGCAACCACTATAATTACCCTAGCAATAGCCTAGCAACCACTATAATTACCCTAGCAACAACCTAGCAACCACTTTTATAGCATAGCAACCACTATCATTATCCTAGCAACAGCCTAGCAACCACCTTAAGTACCCTAGCAACAACCTATCAACCATTTTTATAGCATAGCAACCACTACAATTACCCTAGCAACAACCTAGCAACCACTTTTATAGCATAGCAACCACTTTCATTATCCAAGCAACAGCCTAGCAACCACCTTAAATACCCTAGCAACAACCTAGCAACCACATTTATAGCATAGCAACCACTAAAATTACCCTAGCAACAACCTAGCAACCAATTTTATAGCATAGCAACCACTACAATTACCTTAGCAACAGCCTAGCAACCACCTTAAGTACCCTAGCAACAACCTAGCAACCACTTTTATAGCATAGCAACCACTATCATTATCCTAGCTACAACCTAGCAACCACCTTAAGTACCCTAGCAACAACCTAGCAACCAATTTTATAGCATAGCAACCACTATAATTGCCTTAGCAACAGCCTAGCAACCACCTTAAGTACCCTAGCAACAACCTAGCAACCACTTTTATAGCATAGCAACCACTATAATTACCCTAGCAACAGCCTAGCAACCACTTTATAGCATAGCAACCACTATAATTACCCTAGCAACCAACCCAGCAACAACTTTGCATGCACTGTATTTCCTTCAGGAAATGCTTTTCTAGTTAATGTATTATTATCATGTTTCTGTGCATTTTTTTAAACTATTTCTGATCCTTGAAAGTTTACATGAGTGTTAAAAGATATTCTTAGTTTGATTCGCCGTGCTGTATTGGGACAAGACATCTCAACAACCGCGTTCGTCAGTAGATTTATGGTATTACTCTGTCAGAACTGCAGTCAGTGCTAACAGCGGCTCATATGGGCAGATATGAGTCTGCCCCCACGGTCATATTTTGTTGCACTGTAACACTCACACATTAGTCCACCACATTAACGTAGCCTACATAATCAGATAAACAAAATGGCAAGCACCTGCTGTGTCAAACACTGTAGAGTTCATTATTAAAAATCCATTTGACATCTGAAAGTAGAGGAGAAGTTAGCATTCAAGAACCTTGGCCCAGACAGACCAGACGTTAAAATAACAGAAAACTAAGGACAGAGGGAAGATTTACACCAGGACCTTTTCCCGAACCTGGTATCAGAAAAAGAAGTGGCTAAGTGGTTGCTCAACAAGGAATATGCAGTATTCTGTTTCCATGCCTGTTCCGGTCAAGTTCAGGACAAGGGGATATATGGACTACTGGTGTGAGTGATGTGAAGCACTTTTCAGAATGATCCAAGAAACATGAGTCAAGCAAAGCACATTTACAGTGTGCTATGAAACTAGCCATGTTAGGTCAAGTTAATATAGCTGCACAGCTTGACGATGGCTACCATGTAAGTGTGCGGAATCACAATAAGGAGGTAGACCAAAATCGACATATTCTGTCAGAGCTCATAGATTGCATAAAATTCAGTGGAGCATTCGAGCTGTCTCTTAGAGGGCATGACGAGTCTGAATCATCAGACAATGGTGTCTTCCTTGGCCTCGTAGATTTTGTCGCATCATTGGACAGTGCAATGCGGGAGCTTAGAGAAAGCAACGGTGTTCAAAGGTACGTCCAACCATATTCAGAATGAACTACTGGACTGTATGCTGGACATTATGCAGGAACACATTATACAGGACCTGAAAAACACAGAATTCATGGCAATACAGGCCGATGAAACGACCGATGTGTCAACTCATTGCCAGCACGTTGTTGTATTTCGTAATATAGATGCAGCCAACACAGTGCAGGAGAGTTTTTTTTGTTTCAAGGCAATTGCTGGAGGCACCACTGCAGAGGCCATCTCAAAAGTAGGCTACTGCTGGAACAGCTGAATGTGGTTTGTTCACCTGATAAGGAGACGGACAGGGATAGGCTGATAGCGCAGACATTTGATGGGGCGAGTGTAATGCGAGGAGCCAGGTGGAGTGAGGATGAAAATTCAGGACATTTATCCAAATGCTCATTTCTTACACTGTTACGCACAGCAGTTGAATTTGGTGAGGCAACAGGCTGTTTCATCGATTACACCTGTGCGATGCTTCTTTTCTGACATCAGTGGCTTTTCGGCCTATTTCTCACACTCTCCGAAGAGAAGCGCTACTTTGGACGGCATTAGCAAGGAGGTTGCCCCGGGCATCTCAGATGCGATGGAACTTCTATAGTCGTGCAGTTAGTACAGTGTATGAGAACAAGGATCTTTTGCTCGAATGCTTTGACACTATTCAAGCCTCTCCAGACTTTGATACAATCTCAATCAGAGAGGCAAAAGGTTTCTGTCGAATGCTGGAGGATAAATAATTTCTTTACTTCCTAGAGTTGTTCCATAGCATCCTGTCCCGTGTAGACACACTCTTTGCGCAACTTCAGAGGAGAAATATTGATGCTGTACATACACACACAATAACAGAAAACTTTGTAAGCTCTATTTCAAAAGTTTGCGACTCCGTGCCTTCAATTTGTGCACGATATATTGATGCAGGGCCTAGACGAGGAAACGCTACAAATTTGCAGAGAGTAAGAAATGAGGTGTGCGACACAGTGATTGTCAATGCAAGGGATAGATTTGCTTTTACTGGGCACTTGGCCGCAGCTGTTTTGTTTGACAGTGAGCGTTTTCCTGAATACTCAAAAGACTTCCCCACAACAGTATTGGGAAAGGCAGTTGATGCATATTCAATGTTGAGCAAACCACGTCTGCAAACAGAGCTTTCTCTCATATACGAGAACCCTGACTTCAGAACATGCAGCAGCGCAATAGCATTGTTTCAGTTTTTTAATAACAACAACTTGCAGGATGTGTTTTCTGAAACTTCGAAGCTACTTCGTATTCTGATCACTACGCCCATGACAACCGTGGAGTCTAAGTGCTGCTTTTCCACACTTAAACGAATCAAGACGTTTCTTAGAAACACCATGACACAGGACAGACTAAATTCATTGGCAATGTTGTCAATTGAAAAGCTGACACGTGTTATCCCCGATTTCAATAAAACTGTGATCGAGAGATTTGCGTATTTGAAAGATCGCCGTGCCAAGTTCCTTTATAAATGAGGTGAAAGGAGGATGGAACTGTGATCTGACAGCTCAGTGTGGCTTAGGCCTGTAGGCTCATATTTGACTTGTTTTGGTTGGCTATTTAGGCTAATTAATCTTGCCTTTCAATGGGCTACGTTTGTTTTAGCTCCCAAGAAGCATGCCATGCCAAAATGTTCCTTTTAGTTTTCTGTGCGCTTCAGCCGATTTAGTTTTCTGCGCTGGTTGGTAGGATGATACCGTGATAAACTGAAACAGGAGTTTCTAAAATAAAATATCTTTACTGTCTAGTTTTCTATGCTCCTCAGCCGATTTTGTTTTCATGCGCTTGTTTTCTGCACTGGTTTTCTGCGAAGTGCTGCGCTATGGTTAATAAACTGAAACAATAGTTTTGAAAAGAAAAGTTATTTGGACTAATGTTTTGTTTCAGCAACAAACATTTCTTTCTAAAACAGTTCCTCACATCTCATATTTTTTTCTCTTCCTCTTAAGTAGGCTATGTCAACTTTGTGCAGCCTATATAGGCTACAATTTTCAGACTTTGTTTGTTGATGGTTCTGTAGCACACACTGGGGTTACCATTATTGATATATTGCATTGCATTATGTTGCTGCTGGCTGACATGTTTATAGAGGTGTAGGCTACTCACCATCTATGTTTATTAGAAGCCTTCTTGATTACTAATAGGCCCAATTCCAGGTAGGATTGAATGTATCTTACATCGGCTAATTAGTAGGCCTAGGCCTATTAGAAAAACATAACATGTGGGCGTGGCTAGCAATTTGGCACTAAAGCCCCTCTATTTTTTATTGTCACGGACCGCTACTGCATGATGTTTTGACTAAATGTTTTACTGCATATGCATCAGTAGGTAATGCATAATACAAAGTTAAAGTCAGGCACGCATCATACATTACTTATTTATTTATTTATTTATTTATTTATTTATTTATTTATTTATTTTTGTGGGGGTGTCCCCACCAAAGCTCAGACCAAACCTACGCCCTTGCCGGGCGAACCTGTATACACATGGTTTGCCTTTGACCCTAGCAACCAGCATAGCAACTGCATTATTTAGCATAGCAACCGACATGATTACCCTAGCAACCAGCATAGCAACCACATTATTTAGCATAGAAACCACCATATGTATTCTAGTAACACCCTAGCAACCATCCTAATTACCCTAGCAACACCCCAGCGACCACCATAGCAACCATGTTATTTAGCATAGCAACCCCAATATGTAGTCTAGCAACCATCCTAATTACCCTAGCAACAATGCTTATTACCCTAGCCTATTTTTTTAAGTCATTAAAATCAATTTCCAAAAGATGATTTTATATTCCTTTTAGTCAACTTTAGCAGAGGTGCCAATAATTCTGGAGGGTACTGTAAAGACACTATATATGAATTTCAAAATATACGAAATAGAAACATATGACATAAGCCATCATTTTCCGTGTGTGTGTGTCGAGAGAGACAAGCAGAATCTAGGATGGCCACTGGTGTGAATGATCACACTACAGTATATTCAATATTACTGATGACATCAAGGCTCAATCCGAGGTGCGGGAAAACGGTTGTCTTTCAAATTCCCTCTGCACGCAATAGGATAGCGCTACAACCAGTGTTGGGCAAGTTACTTCAAAATCGTAATGTATTATTCATTACTTATTACTGTCATTTCAAAGTAATTTCTTACATTATAATATTACTGTCTCTGAATGGTAAGGCATTACACTACTATTGCATTACTTTTCAGTTACTTTCACCAAAATATCTAGAAATATGGATTTGCCATTTTAAATGCAGTTTATTATGCTCAATGCAGCTCATTGCTCTTCCAATGGAGGGAGATGTGGTATAGCATAATGACTGAGCTAGGCTTAAAGCTATCAACAGTAGAATGCAATAGGCGCAGTGCTCATGATGCAATAAAAGGAACAATCATAGTCAGAATTTTGTTAAAAACCGACAAAAGGTCAAAGTCTGGTACTGTAACTTTAAGGCCTAGGCCTACTCATTAAAATCCATAAAGAGGCTACTATATTGTAAATCAAAGCTTATTAAAGACAAAGTCAAGATGCTGGCCATTTCGGTGCCCTAAGTGAGTGGCTTTGAGTGAGTGACATTTACATGATAACACCTAAAGTAAAATAAAAGGCCTATTATTTACAGACCATTAATGTGTGTTTTTAAACATTAATTTCTGAAGAAATGCTGTTTTACTTATAAATGGTGCACTGTCAGTTTAAGAACATTGATCGTTTTCTCATAATGCCCTTTTGCCAGCTCTTGTTTACAAGCCTTGTTTGTTTGAGTTACCTTGATAGCACAATGTTAAGTTGTTATAAGCAGCCTTCATTGCTTTGGAAATGGAAGTCTGCAATGACATGTTGCTTCACATTTGTTTTTGCAAAACTGAATTATGAGCCTGGTATCCACCTAGCTATCTGAATGGAATGCGTTTCAGTCGACTTGGCATATCATGTGCTTCATGTGAATGCTTGGAAAACGAATTATTGAAGACCGACCAATTCCATTCTATTAGTACTACGTGGTGGAGATTGAGAAAACCCAAAAAGTATCAAACTTGCATGCAACATGGTGTTGGTGCATTTTGACATTGTAAACATTATTGATGAAGAGTAAAACACAGTTTGCAGTAAAGCTACTATTCATTGGCTACATTTGGGTGCCACCTCTGTCCTTTGGTGCCCTAAGCAAAGTGCGTGATGCGCGTGGTGGGAGCGGTGGCACTGCCAGGCTACACAATCTTTTTTCTGCATTTCTATCCCTTTATTCTCTTTAATTCAAGTTCACAGCTCAAAGCTGACATGCACTACAACAGCATAGTTTGTGTTTTATCAAGAATCAAAAAGATTAGCGTGGCACCACTTTAGATGTTTCATTAAATTACTTGTGATATTTTGCGAGGCATAGAGAGATCTTTCGGTTACGCATACAAAGTGCACATAATTATTATGTTCTTCATATCCTTGTCTCTGATAAGCTGAAAATAATAAGCGTAGGCTTATGTCCATCCCGCATATAGAGTCCGACTTCGAGTCTGCTGCAGCCACAGTCATCTTCAACCAGTATCAGGAGATAACCTTCTACTATTTTGCGCAGATTTTTTCTCCTCTGTTTACGAATATGCATCAAAACAAAACACCACTTAATTTCGAGTTAAAATGCATTGTAACGCGCATTACTGAAGTTTGTACCGAGTAAAATATTACCCATTTTTTTGTAATGCCTTACATTACCGCGTTACTGCAAACAGCAATATATTACAGTAATTACAAATGTCAATGTAATAATGGCAAGAAGACATAAATTAGACTGAAGTGTAAATACCTGAGCTCTAGTGATAGCAACTTAGCCTAATAGTGCACGGGTATTGTGTTTTTGATTTTCCCTGTTGGGTCATTCCACGTCAATTCAACCAGGGCCCACGCACTTAGGTCTCAAAAAATTCTGAAAAAATTACCAGGTGTACCTATGTTACCCAGGAGACACACTGTAAAATTACTCTTATGTAAGATCAATACTTTCCAAGATACAGCTAGTTTTACAGGGGCAGGGGGGTGTCGATTTTGTTCGGCCTCTTTTTTTTGTCAAAGTTCACAAGCCCACAGCGCAAGAACTAAACCATGTAGAAGGCTCAAATTTTGCATGCTGGTACATAAATAGGAATAGTAGGTAGCAAAATCGTCACGTTTGGTCTGGATAATCCTGCATGGTCATAGCTGTCCCTCAAAGTTGATACAAATTTTATTGGAGTTTTTGGCTGGGCTCTGTTTAAGCCTTCAGAAGACATATTTGTACTCAACATAGGCTCTTGATTTATTTTCCTTACTGAGATAAGTAGAAACACTCTCACAAAAAGCAATGAACAGAAAACAAATCCCTTCAGGGTCTGAACAGCAGACCTCACAAGTCTGACAAATCATTTTGGTTATCATTTTCAGAGCATGCTAACTTAGTTAACTTAGCTAATGTTTTCTAATAGTTTTGTCAAAATGCTATCTATGCTAACTAGCATGCTAACTATGCTAACCATGTGACTTAGCTAACTTAGCTTATCATTTTTAGTAGTTATGCTAACTCTGTTAACTAGCATGTTAACAATGTTAACTATGTGACTTAGCTAATCATTTTTAGTAGTTATGCTAGCTATGCTAACTAGCATGCTAACAATGTTAAAATGCTAACTATGCTAACCATGTGACTTAGTTAACCTAGCTATCATTTTTAGTAGTTATGTTAACTATGCTAACCATGTGACTTAGCTAACCATTTTTTAGTAGTTATGTTATCTATGCTAACTAGCATGCTAACATGCTAACTACTTAGCTAATCATTTTTAAGAGTTTTGCTAAAAATGTACACAATGTCAACAATGTTAACATGCTAACTAGCTACAGTGGGTAGGAGTTATAGTTGATGACAAGTAACAGTTACAATGGCTGAACAGTTAATAAGTTCAGTAGTTTAAAAGGTTAAATTGTTTAACAGTGAAATATTGTAGTGAGGACTTTTATTTTTAAACAGTTTTTGGCAGAGAAAGCAGTTGAACAGGGTGTGTAGTCTTAATAGAGCAAGTTTGTATGCTTAAAGCCTGAGACTGGCAGTTGATCCAGGTGGCCTGACCACCTGGCATAGGATTCCAATTGCTTAACGGCTCTATAGTCTATGGGGAAATTTTGAACAGTTTTTAATTAATAGTTTAAAAAGTATAAGTATAAAAGTTACAAAGCTGAAAAATACATAGCACTCTTGTCCTAAGTAAGACCTACGTAACATAGTTTGAATGAAGTTTCTACGTTAAACGGTTGAAGCTGCATTAAACGTGTTAGAAGAAGAAGAAGAAGAAGAAGAAGAAGAAGAAGAAGCCTTGGAAGAACAGTTTCATGCACTGTAATAAAAAGCCTAGGAAGAACAGTACAGTGCATTTTCATGCACTGTAACTAGAAAAGCATTTCCTGAAGGAAATACAGTGCATGAAAATATGTGATGTGCAAAAATATGATGTAAAATATCATAGAGTAAAAACAAACTATATTGGTTGCTAGGTAGATGAGGTTTAATATAGTTGGAATGACTGGATAGGTGGATAGTTTAAATGGTTAAATTATTTAGGGAGATAGTTGACGATAACTGACATTTGGAATGGCTCTAATGTTTGCTAGCAGTTATGCTAACTATGTTAACAAAGATAATAATGCTAACCAAGTTACTTAGCTAATGTTTTTAAAAAAATGCTTATAACTATACTAACAATGCTAACTATATTAACCATGTGACTTAGCTAACTTAGCTAATCATTTTTAGCAGTTATGCTAACAATGTTAACACGCTAACCATGTGACTTAGAAAACTTAACTAATCATTTTTAGTAATGCTAACAATGTTAATTGTGCTAACATGCTAACAATATTAATTATGCTAACCATGTGACTTAGCTAACTTAGCTAATCATTTTTAGCAGTTATGCTAACGATGTTATCAATGCTAACATGCTAACCATGAGACTCAGCTAACTAAGCTAATCATTTTTAGCAGTTATGCCTGACCACCTGGCATAGGATTCTAGTTGCTTAACGGCTCTATTGTGATGTCATCAGCCCAATGTTAAGTCTATGGGGAAATTTTGAGTAGTTTTTAATTAATAGTTTAAAAAGTATAAAAGTTACAAAGATGAAAAATACAAAGCCCGGGTGTCACAAGTAAGACCTACGTAACAAAGTTTGAATGAAGTTTCTACGTTAAACGGTTGAAGCTGCGTTAGAAGGAAGAATAAGAAGCCTAGGAAGAACCTTGGAAGCCTTGGAAGAACAGTACAGTGCATTTTCATGCACTGTAATAAAAAGCCTAGGAAGAACAGTACAGTGTATTTTCATGCACTGTAATAAGAAGCCTAGGAAGAACAGTACAGTGCATTTTCATGCACTGTAATTACATTTTTTTAATACCATCTGATTTCTTTACATTTTGTCTTAAATGGCATCAGCAATATTGAACGTTGCTCCAAATGAAAGTTATTTCACCGGGACAGGTTGGCGATGGCCATCTTAAGCAATAGGCTATAAACATTTCTGCAGTAGGCTATAGGTAATATGCATAGACTGTAAAAAATATGGACAAAGCGTCTGTGACCCATAGATTTTCTGAAGAACGGTTATGAAGCCGTTTATGGGGGGTATGGGCGGCACCATCTTGGGAAATCCTAACCCCGCCCACATCTTGGCCAATCCATATATGGGTAAAAGGGCGGGGGCTTTGTTTGAGACTGGGCCAGCCGGTGGACCCGCCTCGTCGTCAGCCAAGCAACCTCAACTATCTAACTTTAGGCCTACTACAAGATGGACTGGCACAGACTTTGCTGTAACATAATTTGCTGGTAAGTTTAATCTGCTAACGTGAAGTTCATGTTCAGACACTTTATAATTTTGTATGCTAAAAAGGTAATATTCGGGTGAACAGTTGAAAAGTTGAGAATGAAGAGTTGAGTTTGCAGCTTCTAGCTTCTAGGTAAAATAAACTAACGTTAGCTATCCCTCCCTTGCTTAAGTTACAGTAAAATAACGTAATTTAGCAGTTTAGTGTTATAGGTTCACCAACGCACGTAGAGTAACTTAGCAGTTTAGCGTTATAGGTTCAGCAACTCATACTGACAAAAATGTATCTTTGCCTTTATTGTTTTGTGATTACGTTACCCATCTCATATGCTATGCATATGATAACGTTAATTTATGATAACATCAGCCAGCTCGCTGTAGCCTATTCTGTCAACATGTGGTGTGAATTGATAACAAAATCTTAGTAGGGTGTACATCATTAATTATTTTGATTAACTCTTAATATCGTTTTGAAATCGCTATATTGCTCTAAAGTTGTCAGTGGTAGCTTAGATGACTTTGAAATTGGTCATCGGTGGCCATTTCACGATCCAACGTTCATGTTCGGTTAGCTTGCCTTATCCCCCCTTATTGGCTATTATCAAAACGTTAAATCCAGTTACAGTGTCTGGTGTTTGGCATAACAATGCCAATATTAGTGTACTTTGTCACTAAAGACCCATTTCAAATCGCACAACAGTACTACAGCATTGTACAACAACTGTACTTTTGTTGATTACAACAAGTATTGTTGGTTTGCATTATTGTGTTTTATTGTATAAACTTGTAAGATATATAGGTATGACTAATGAAATGTTTACCTTTCTGTTTTGGCAGTTCACCATGGGGAGAAGGCAGCAAGAAGGTCCATGGGCTCTAACCTGGGACTAGAGGTCCAGGTGAAGTGGTTTGGCTGGGGTGTGGTGATATTGAACCCATTGAGACTATACAGTACATTTCACTTTATGTCTATTGATGGACTGTTACACCTACCCTTTACTTATGCCAGACCCATTTGCTTTCAGAAAGCAAACTTACTGTTGATGGCACTGAACTTGCACTTGGAAATGTTTATGGAACTTTTCTGTGAACTGTGAATTACATTAAAGGGACACCAGGCAACGTTTTTGTGTTAATTATTCATCTTCGTAAGTCGGTATATGGTTAAATGACTCATTACAGGGCGAATGAAGACTCTCTCGTCCGCCCCTACTGCCTGTAGGAAGAATATCCCGTTTGCAAGTTCAGTGTATCGTACCCGGCGACCGAAGCAGGATCAGTTTCCATCCTGCATCCACAGCACAGAGGGAGGCTAACGAAACGCTAGCGATTGTTGCAAACGTGTGTATAATAGCAGAGCCGGCGAAGAAGCAGCGAAAACCCTTGACGGAAGATGCAAAGAAAAGGAAAAGAACTTCAGACCGAGCGAGGGGGAGTTTTTTAGAGAAAAAGCATCAGGCTTGCCTGGTGTCCCTTTAAAACTCATGCCAAACCAATTTTGCCTGTGCTCTCAAAAACATTTATACAAATCATTCAGCTTCAGTCAGTAGGTTGAATTGAAGACCCAGATGCAGAAGTAAAGGTGAATTTGTACTTGTATACTTTGAGCATTACAGGTAACCATTGAATTTGTGAAACTAAAATAACAAAAACTAAAATGTAGTAAGCTATACATAGTCAATACATATTAGATCACTTTAAAGACTGACAGATGCAAATGCTGTAAATAAAGGTGGTGATCAAGGGCTCTGCTGGTGAACAAAGTCCTAGAAGTCAGAAGCTGCCACTGCTCAACAATTACTTGTGCCCCATCTGGTACAGTAGGATTTCAAACTGTTCCAGATCTGCAAACAGAAATATTGGCATATGTCACATCTTTGAACTTACTGCAAACTATGAACGAGTGCTCACAAATAAGCTAATTTTTTTTATTTTTTATGTGGCAATCATAGATTGTGGAGGCAATATATGACAACAACGAAGTAAGATTTGCAGACTCACTCCCAATATTTATAATGAACAACAAACTCACAGAACACTTAGCTGAATGGGGACAGGACACGCGTATTCAACTATTGCACATGCCCTGTTTATGCGGGCAATAAGCAAAAACAAATGCGGTGTATTTAAAGTAATGTAGAATAACTATTTCTTGTATTTTTGTGTTTTCAGTGAAACAGTGTAAGCTCATATCTACACCCTATCGAGGTAGTTATTAACAGTTAGGCCAAGGTCCAGTCAAACAGTAGCCAGCCACTGATGCTATATTGTTTAATTATGCAATCTGTATACAACCAAAACCTGCTGATTTGAAGGCATAATACAACTACTTTCCCTGTGTGACTTATCAAAAGATGCTAATGATAATTATTTTGATAGTTATTGCACAGATGTGCCCTGGACTGCTCACAAAGCCACTCTAAATGTCTGAAATGCATTCATGTTTGTTTAGTATATGGTAACGATGTCTGGGATATACAACCAGTAGTTGTATATTCCAGACATCGTAGTAGTAGTTGCTCCATTTAAATGTATGAAAAATGTCAAAGAACCATGGAATCAGTGCTGAAGTGATGCTTCTGAGTGTCGACTGCACAGACGAGAATTGAAGTTAGGAGTCCAGAGCCCTCTCCAGCCCTTTCCTACAGGGAAACTTTGCATAGACAAGAAGTGTTCGTTCAAATTTGTGTTTAACAAATAAATGGCATCAATAAGACTTTCAAACGTCAGTTATAACTAACACCAGTTATGGTGACTAGCTATCGCGTGTTATCCAGGCGCGCGGGAACCTATTTTTGACCAGGGGTGCTGAATAACAAAAATAATGGATGTCTGACGATTTTTCCCCTCCTGGACATGTTTCGGATTTTGACTGCTAAATACATCATTTTAGTGCGGTGTGCGGGTGATAGAGAGAAGTTTTAGGGATCAATAAACTATATCTATCTATCTACGTCCTGGGCAGCCACAAATTCCAATGTTCCGTGACAGCACTCCGACTCCACTGCACCCACCCTAACCCCACAGAAGCGCACTTGACATCATTAGCCTATTTCAGTATAGCTAAGGAAAATTACTTTTCTGATCGTCAAAACCACACCAGAGATGTTTGGCTTTAAATATAGGCTAATAATCAGGCTGCAATGATCTCACAAATAATTCCTGAATAGCCTAAAGTGTGTCGTCTACACAGCAAGAATGTGTCCTAATAATTTCTATTTGCGACTAGTGAAATTATTTCACTAGCTATAATTTATTAATTTTGCAAAACTGTACAACACAATTAAAGTTTCTTTCAGTTTATCCATGCTTTTTTGAACGTGTAAATCGCATAGAATATGTAGGCCTATATCAATCGTAGGCCTACACACTTGATCGCTACCACCAGAGCCCGTTTACAGATTAGACATTCTCTGGCTATCACATAGCTGAAACCACGCTACGGTTCTTACAATAACTGACTCACGTTCACGTTGATCTCTAACTAGTAGTAGTACTATAGTAGCCTATATTCCAACCAATCCATAACCCTTTTTTGCTATTTGACTCATCATTTCACATACACAAATATAAATAATGACAGAATTAGTAATTATTTAAAAATATAGGCTATATAACACATTTTAAAAATCTATCTCCTGCCAGCAGGGGGTGCTGCAGCACCCTCAGCACCCCCCTTCCCGCCTTTGGTGTTATCACAGCTCCATGTTCAAAGTATAATGGTTCATAGTGGTTCACAATTTTGCCTCAGCTAGCCGACAACAAGCCTTTTAATGCTTCGGCTGAAGTTATCACATGAACAAACGTTTTTTATCTTAAACGTGACAACCCAAAGACTGTATAAATTGTCAATGGACTAAGCATTCCCACAGAGCATATTTACAAAAGGTTTTTTGACGAGAACATGCTTTATTTCCCCAGTATGTTTGTGAACTAATGTTAACTTTACAGCTGTCTGATCATTTACTCACACCTGGCTAGTATGACCAACGTTAAGCTAACTCATAACGGGAGCACAATGGTTTTCACTAACGTTAACTTTTCACTAAAGTTAACTAAATGTATGTGTGTGCTTCTGCCGTTCGGTCATCATTTTTGACATTAACTTATTTAAGGTGATTTGACGCTAACGTACCCTAACGTTAGTGCCCACCACTCGATGCTAAATAATGCTAGTATCTAGTGCTACGTGAAATAGTAGTGGAATGAATGTCACTTACCTGAAAAAACTGGAACGAAGTCTTCTGAAAGTGTCGGTTAGTAGGCTTCAATTAATAGCTTAACAAACCATTTTATGTCAGCTTTTTGAATAAAGATGTTCAGAAAGGATGTGGTAACTTTGTGTAGAATCATGGCTGAGACGTCAAAGTTTCAGGGTTTCCACTCAGCTGGCAACGTCTGCTGCTGTATGCCTCGACGTCAGCCGTCAATCAAGCCCTTAATTCTTCATATATTTTATATCTAAATGTGATCTAAACTAATGAGTTAGAAAAAAATTCACCCCCCTCACAGTTGTCAGGCACTGGGTAACTACCGAAAAGTACAATAAAAGTCCATGGGACCAGGCTTTAAAAACATGTATACGCTGTGAAAACGGACATTTTAACATTTGCTCACTTTTGGGACCAGTCCCTAGCGGATTTTCGATGTATTGCAGTTTTTCGAACTTCCGGGTAGGCTTCATTGTTCAGATTAGAATGTTGCCGCTTGGTAATATGTCACAACTTCATAATCAGTATTGAGACAAAAGATCTCTAAATTAGGCTATTATTTTCTACATTTTGGGTTAATACGGCCGAAACCAGAAGCAGCAACTCTAACGAAATCACATTTTTTCATGCATACGCAGACAGGCTCTGCACATATGAATCCTTTTGGCTACATTTGTCTCAGCCAGACATGGTGCATGGACATGGTAATCTGTCAGGAAGACAACAGCTGAGACTCGTAGCAGCAGATTCAAGCAGTTGTATTGATTGACTTGTGCTCGTGTAATAAAATGATCATAGCAATCTATATAATTTTATGTGTGAGAAAATATTTCACAGATGTGCATTAGTTCACGCATTTGGGTTTACGAATGCACACATTTTGTGCACGTTTTATCTTGTGTGGGTTGTGGCAAAGTCCTTTAAATAAATGGAGGTTGACAGGCAGGGGGATCATATGCCCCGTAAATTAGAAGATGTAACAGAGTAGAAATATAGTCTCTTCACAAGGCTACGAAGCAGGGACGTGCACAGGAATTTTGAGGGACAGTTGCTCTGACCTGAAAAAAACCCACCTTTTCCGACAACGTTGAGTCGTCTCACCCGACAACCGCGACAATCTCCTTCTAGGGCCGCTCATGCAGGCTCAGCTCAGGTGCCGGTGTCGCGTGCGGCGATGCAGCCACGTAAACAGAGTGCCCTTCCCCTACTGACTTTCACTTTCGGTGCCTGAATGGAAGTGAATGAACTGAGCAACCCCCCAGTGCACGTCCCTGCTACGAAGTAACCAACCATTCAATTGAGCCCTTTTTGTGTGGTTATGTGTTAAAGGATCAGGAAAAATCTTGTTTAAATGCATGTCCATGACAAAGTTTTTTGGTGTGTCTGTGTTTGTCTTTGTACACATGCATGAATGTGTGTGTGCTTTGCCATGGTCCTCTGTCACAGGTACTCATTTCAAGATGAAGAAGATATGTTCATGGTGGTGGATTTACTGCTGGGTGGGGATTTGCGCTACCATCTTCAGCAGAATGTGCAGTTCAGTGAGGATGCAGTGAAGGTCTACCTCTGTGAGATGACACTAGCCCTTGATTATCTGCAGAGCCAACACATCATCCACAGGTATATGCACTTACTGTACATTTTTATTTCTTGGAAGTTGATAACTCTTTAAAAGTCATTAGAAGTAAAGTATGTATAAAAAGAGGTTATCTGACCTACGTCAAGTCAAGTGAACTTTTATTTGTATTTCAATTTTTAAAAGCAGTCTAGGTAAATACATTGTGATATGGACAAGACTGAAAGGAATTAAAAGGGTAAAAGAATGAAAAACTAATTACAGTAATAAAAGACCATGCCCGGTTGCATATACCACCTGAAGTTTTCCGCTTAAGTGTGACACGTATGCAGGGGTGGGAAGTAATGCACTGCTTGCAGAGGCGGGTGGTCATGGGCCAACAGCCTTACAGAGCAAAGTTAACACATAAAGTAACATACTAACATAGCAGCCATTGAACCACCAAACATATCATTGCATAAGACAACGTCCTTATAACAAGTGAACACCAAATAGGCCTACTCACATCAGGCAGCATCCTTTAAAAACAGCAATTTTCTTACAGCAACAACATAAAACAAAACCACATGATATCATATGCTAGCAGTTTATAATTATCAACATCAAATGCAATAATGCCACAGCAGTTATGAACATAGCCTAGGCTACATATTTCTACCTTTAGAAGTTTTTCTTCTCAGAGAGTAAAATCCAATCCAGTCACAGTTTTGAAAAAGAGCGCTCCCTGCTAGTATTGTTACAGACAAAGTCATAAACAGTCGCTCTTCCTCGGAATGAGCTGAATTTGAGGCATGAACATTGTCGCTGTCGTTGGCACGGCTAGTGTTCTTACCAGATTATGAACATGAACATTAATATTCTGACTGTTGACCTTCAGAATAATACAATATTGTGCAGTGTTTCCCACAGAATTGGATTCAATTTGTGGCGGTAGCTGACTTGGACAAGGGGGGGGGCTGAGGGGTACACTTACATTGTTGTTGTTACACATTACACCTCAGTCCAGCAGATGGTGGTGGTAATGCACTCCGTTTGCAAACTGCCAAAAAAAGCTCACCGATTAAAGAAGGGTTCACTGGCCTGTTCTTCTTCAGTGAATTGTTTTTCAGCAGTTTGCAAACGGAGTGCATTACCACCACCATCTGCTGGACTGAGGTGTAATGGCAAGTGTACCCCTCAGACTCGTAATGGCCGCTGAATAAGGCGAATTGTAACACAGTTGAAAGGCTGCTGATGTGTGGATGCAATTCATAAAGTTTTCTACATAGTTAAAATAAAGATTCACATACTTCAAGCACTTTTGAATTTTGGAAAACACTTTTCCATTTACATCGGGATTTTGCAAACATTCAGTGTCAGAGTCAATAAAATGAGCCCTTCAACAAAATTGACAAGCAGCTGTAAGTAGGCTAAGCATGCTAAATTCGACATCCAAACAGTATTCTAACGTTAGCTTTGAGATACTGCTTGATTTCATAACTTAACTTAGTTTAGTCTCTTCAATGTAGCCTACTATGTTGTGATAAGACCTTAGCAGAGTTCACTTCAATGCAGCAGTTTTGAGCAATTTGTGCAGCATGGTCCGCGATGCTAAAAGCGGATTTAATAGCAATTTAGCCAGGCGTCTTCTATGCAATGCTTCTATGTGGCAACAACAATCCTTCAACAATCGTGAATATTTTGTTAAATGCACATGCAGAGGAGTGGCAGACTCTGAGAGAGCGGGCGGGCAAGGAAAGGCTGCGTCATGAAAAAGCGCAGCTCAATGGCAATGCAAGGATTTGACCTTATATTTAATTTAAATTAAATTAAACATAGAATACTAATCTGTGGCGGCCGATTTTTATTTTGTGGCGCCCCGCCACAGATTAGTCAATGTATGGGAAACACTGTTGTGATTATGGGGTTTATGGGATGCATTGTTAGCATCCCTTGCATGACAGTTCTCTGCCTCTTTCTCATGTGGTCTACTCAAACACTGTGTTGAAGCAGTGTTGAAATATCCTGCCAATTTAGGAATCTTTTTAAGTATATTTTGGTGCTGTGCCCTTTGTCTTCGTACTTTTCTTTTTTTGTTCCACTTTCATGGGCTATTATCTTTCCAACATTTTGCTGTGGTAACCTACCTACCAGTGAATTATGGCATATAATTTGGAAACCAATTTACCTCATGAACTTTGCAATTTCTATCCAATCAGCTGCTTAATAGCTTCATTGCTTTTTTTTCCATTGATGACCAATCCAGGGGCCCTGGCACAGATGGGGCCCCTAGACTGCAGCTTTTAATGCCTGTGCGTGAATCCATGCCTGACTATTTGTAATGCACATTATTAGCGAGAACTCCTCAAATTCCCTTTTTAAGCCTACCTGCTTACACATGCTAGGGATACTAGCTAGCTACATAGCAGAGCACATAGGCACCATTTCTGTGGGACATTCTTCACAAAAAAGGCTATTTAAAAACATACTGCTACATTGTAGAGCCATAACTTTCAGACAAGCAGCTTGTTGGTCGAAGACATATGGCACATTGTCAGCATTTAAAGCATCTAGGCGCCCAATAATAATAAAATAATAATAAAAACATATTGACAATTGCTCTCAGATCATGACGGCATTTGCACATACAGTATTTATTACAGGTACAGTAGGTTGTTTGCTATTTTAATTTATGGGGTGTCTATTTGCACCCCTGGTACGAATAGCCTTGGCCACACAGCTGAGCTATTCACACCCTGTGACATAACAACAAAATCACGTTCCTCACATGCCTAGAAATCATGGTGGACATTATTTTTTTTGTCAGCAGAAAGTAAAGAATTCTGAAAGGTTTCGGTACTAATATCTGTTCAAATTCAGTTTTAGGTGGAAAGTTGTATTATATTTGCATAATCTTTGTTAATACATACCACCATCAGTTTGTTAGTTAACAGAAATTTTGTGATTATGACGCTCAGGCATATGAACGATACAGTAAGTTTGCCTGCAAACTCTTATCTGGGCATGGAAGTAGATAGGTCAGTGGTGAATGTCATGGTTTAATACGTGGGAGACTGGGGTTCGATTCCTGTGTAAAGCGTTTTGGCAGAGATAAGTAGAAGTGTAAGTGTGCATGTGTACCAACATCTCTAATAATAATAATAATAATAATACTACATTTTATTTAAAGCGCCTTTCAAGTCACCCAAGGACACTGTACAATAAGACAAGAGGACATACACATAAGAGTAGCATAAAAACATCAAACAGAGAGAGTATACAAGAGAACAAAGACATAAAAACAACATATACAGGGACAATACAAGTAGACAGTACACTTAGTAAAACACACTATACATTCAGCAGGAGACAGACATTGCCAACATTGCTCTATAGAGAAGGCGCACAATTTGAAGAAGAAATCAGTTCTCAAACGGAAGTTTTGATTGCGACAATTAGCTAGTTCACACACCAGGGTGTAAATAGCACACATTACTATATACACCAGGGTACAAATAGCATCCACTTCTAATTATACAGTGATGCAAACAGCATAGCTTATTCAGAGTGTCTTTTTGCACCCCTGGTACGAATAGCATAGTCCACACAGCTGAGCTATTCACACCCTCAGGAGTTTCTCAGGCATTTGTCATGGCAGAGCCAGCGAAAAGAAGCAGAAAGCGAATAAACCGTTGTTGGAGGAACAGGGAAAGAGGGAACGGCAGACTGACCAATTGAGTAATGTCGTATATAAAAAGTAAATAAGAAGACACATACAATGAAGAAATAAGAGCAGCAAAATTTGGTTTAAATTGTGCAATTGTGCATACAATAGACAGTCAATATAATAGTGCAAAAGTCAGGCCAATAAAAGGCTGAGGGATGACGGATAATAGATGATGGACAAGTGGCTTATTCAATCATATGCAAGCATTTTTTGATTAGGCCCAGCCTTCTGAAGCAACACTCCAATGGATTGGTCCCAGATGGATGAGTGGAGCTAGGCGAGAGTCAGGTTAGGTACAAATAGCATTCACTTCTAATTGCAGACAGAGACTGAGTTTGCTGCTGATATTCTGGGGATAGGCTACAGCATAGCCAATGTAGGACTTTAGCCTTTTAATATATTTGCTGCATTGGATCAGTCTTTCTAGAACAGGCAAGAGATTTCTAGCCTCACGTCAGCAGCGCTGCATCACCCATATACATTAAAACAACCAGCGGATGGTGGGTGGGTGCGGTTTGGAAAATTGGTCAAAAATCTTTGGTGCTGATGGATGGCTGATAAGTTTTGCAATGCAGTTATGGTTGAAATAATAGCCCATCAGCGCATCTCTAGTGTGTGTGCCTCTCTTGCTCAGAGGGGAGGGGGAGGCTGAGGGGTCGATCAAGCATGGATTCTAAACTCTGTGGTGGATAGGATCTACAATTAGGTGTTAATTAATATTACTACGCTAGGTCGAAGTACTCCCAAGTGCTACTGCGCCACACATTGTAGTTCTCCTGTTTATTCGCTTGGAAAATCGCCACGTTTCATGTTGTGTGACCGTAGACATTTATATCAACTACTTGTGCAACTGTATTTAAGTCGGGAAAACGTGGATGTTTTTGATTACTTCTACGTCTGGCTACGTCTGAGCCCGCTAGCATAGCAACATGCTAACACATTCGTGCCGCACCAGAGCGTTTGAGTGCACGTACCAACACAGGAGAGGTATGACTCAACTCGTGAAAGTTAAGGTAAGAACATATACTGACATTGGGTGGCGTATTTTTTGCTTGAAACTAGGCTATACGCATCCAAAACGACTGCTGTTCAGGTGCGCGTCTGCAATATATTGGGTAGCCTACTCTGTTCACTGAATGCTTAGACAGCACTGTGCAAAGAATTACACAAATAGACCTACATAAATTGGCTTTATTACTGCTTCTTCATAGCCTGACGAGCCAGACCCACATTCAAATGTAGGGTCTGGGCACTCACCGTCCGCAGTGCTCAGTCCGAGGGGCGCGATAATCAGTTGTCTTTCAAATTCCCTCTGCATGCAATAGGACAGCGGCAGTGCTATGAGTCCCATGCGTTTCCCACCAGCGAAGCTAGTTGGCTAGTTCAAACGTTTGCCAACTTAATAAAAGCTTAACTCGTGTCACACTGTTCGCCAACAGCAACATCCATCTTATTTGTTTTCAAGTAGCAAGGAATTCAAGCCAAACCGTTGCAACTCTGCCATCAATCATTATGTTAAGCCCCCCTAACGACTCTATACACAATTTGATTGGCCTGATAGAAGTTTAATTTTCGAGCTCACAAACCAACGGAGAGTTGCTAGACTAGCCCTGGGCGCTAGGGGCGCGTCTAGATTTCTAGGCTAGCTTCTTCAGCTTCTCTGTTCAGGATATAGAGTGAACATAGTGGCAAATATTAAATAGGCTAAAACTTGGCTGTTTGTAAAACAATGTCCACAAACATCACTCAGTAACACGCACAAAGCCAAGGCAAAAGAAGGTAAGAGTTTGAAGAAGGCACCATGCTCATTAGGCTATGTCATTTTGTGCACAACTGACGCTATAGCTAATGCATGGGCATAACGTTGTTCAATAAGCCAATATTTCAGGTGGCCTAGCGATTTTTGGGATTAATTAAGGCAGGAGGACATGAACGGACCGAGATACGGGAGCGAGAGAAACAGATGTGCACTACACCTGCTTGTCATCCTCACAGCAAAATCGTAGCCTTGAATGGAAAAGACTGACTCTATATCCGGAATGTTAATTTTTTTTTTTTTTTTCTGACCAATCGCACCCTGCTTGCATTTGGATAAAGAAGGTGAATGATTCATGACGTCTTTAAATCCTAGCGTATTAGAGGTGCATTTAACTGTGCTCATATGTTTAGCCTGTGGTTCAGCCCTGCACTTTATTCATGTGAGTAGTTTGAGATGGTAAAATTGCTGCTCTTTTTGGGGCAGCCATGGCCTACTGGTTAGCGCTTCGCACTTGTGACCGGAGGGTTGCCGGTTCGAACCCCGACCAGTAGGCACGACTGAAGTGCCCTTGAGCAAGGCACCTAACCCCTCACTGCTCCCCGAGCGCCGCTGTTGTTGCAGGCAGCTCACTGCGCCAGGATTAGTGTGTGCTTCACCTCACTGTGTGTTCACTGTGTGCTGAGTGTTTCACTAATTCACGGATTGGGATAAATGCAGAGACCAAATTTCCCTCACAGGATCAAAAGAGTATGTATACTTATACTTTCCTTCTCACGATTGCGTATTCAACGGCTCATTTTTTAGATATACCAGGGGAGAAACCCTCAATTTATAGTCCTATGACTTGACACTTCTGGCCTAAAAAAATGTGTGAGTCAGTGACCTGGGCGGTTTTTCCGAGTGAAAACATCATTCCGCGTCATTCACATCACCTAATTTGAGTCAGAGGTCGGAAACTGAGGCTAGATTAGAGTTGAACTGAGACTAGAACAGAGTTGCCCAGTTAGGGGCTCGTCATCACGTTTGTCGTCACGTTTTGTAGTTCGTTCGTTTGTAGTCCATGTGGCCTTTCATGTCCAACAGTAAGTTAATGTGAACTTGGGAATTTGCCGTTTTTATCATTTGAAAGCTGCATATCTTTCTTTCACAAGCGTCCTACACTATATTTCAAGCAAATACAGTTGTTTATTTAGGACTAGTGAGTGTATGTTTTAAGCTTTGTTATGGCATCCGTGTTTGTCACACATTCCAAGTAAAGCACATGAACACTTGCTGTGGGAAAAACAAAGTAGCCATGGGGGCGGTCCTTGTCATTCCGAAGTGCCATGAAAGCACCATGAGTGTGTGAATGGATTGAAATGCCTGTATCTCATGCATAGAGCATCACAGTCCCACAGCCGAAATGCGGTAAGATTCCCATTGACGTTTTGGAAAAATCCGTATCTAAAGAGTCTTACAGCATGTCTAGGCTAACCAACTACGGCATAACTCATAACGAAGAGAAAATCCAAAAAAAGTCAAAGGTACAAGACTGTGTACATATTTTCATTTCCAAGCGAAGGAACTACTCATCCCATAAACCACCGCGCCTCACTGAATAATATTAGCAAGGACGAACCGGCGCAAATTGCCATTTGAACAATTTCCAACCGGCGACAGCACGCGAACCCTTTCCTCCAAACAGTGATTTTTATATAGTGAATGTGCAGTTAAAGGAGAATTCCGGTGTGATATTGACCTAAAGTGTGTTGAAACATGATACCGAGTGTGAACATATGTCTCATAGCCCATCTCGGCTTGTCCCCTGCACTCCAAAATCTGGCGCTAGTTAGCCGATGCTACCAACAGCTTTTTCAATGGTGGTGCTTCGGCATTGGGCTAGCCATGCAAATAAATCACTGTTTTACACCATTTATGAGGCTCAATGTATCTCCACACTTCATTGGTAGACTTCCGAGGGCCCTGACATTTAAAACGAGACATTGAGAACTTTGAAAAAGCACTGGTAGTTTACTTACAAGACGATTTATACAGACAGTATCTTCATGAAGTTTAGCGTTTGCAGCCATCTTGAATTTAGTCACGATAAGTCGAGCAACGAGTAAGAATGAACAGGTATGATAAAGGATCAGATTCCAAAAAATTATTCAGTGGAAATGCATGGATTCCAGTTGCTGCTACTGGAAGAAACTGGAATCCATGCATTTCCACTGAATTATTTTTGGTTCAATCAAATTTTTTGATTTATTTGCATGGCTAGCCCGATGCCAAAGCACCACCATTGAAAAAGCTGTTGGTAGCATCGGCCAACTAGCGCCAGATTTTGGAGTGCAGGGGACAAGCCGAGATGGGCTATGAGACATACGTTCACACTCGGTATCATGTTTCAACACACTTTAGGTCAATATCACACCGGAATTCTCCTTTAATAGCAGTTATTTCAGGAGTAATTGTGTAAATAATAGTGTTTTGATATTGAAATTTATATTTATCATCGTGTATTTTATATTGTGTGTGCGTGAAAGCGGTTAACGTTAATGTTAGCAACATGGTGCAGTGCTTCGTACCTGACTGTCATTCTATGCTGTCATCACTGCCCAGTCGGGCTGATGCATGGACCGGTGCATGGTCTGCTCTTGGACCACCATATTCAGTTTATTAATTTGCCGTGAATTATTACACAAAATGTTCATTAAATGCACAAAGAAGTATTCCTAGGTTAATGATTGATATAAATCATACAGTATGAAGGCTACAGTAGCCTAGCTAATGTTAACTAGCAGCATTAACGTTACCAACCTCGCTGCTTAACTCACCACAACTTTGTAGGTCTTGTCCCTCATGCTGGCCCTTACAAAACCCACAAGCTGACTCTCGGACACACAACAGTCAATAATGTGACCCGATTTAAAGTGGCTTTCACCCCTTTGGACACTCACTAAAATATAATATATTTCATACCTGTGTTGCAGCATGTAGGCTAATGTTAGCTGCATTATGTAATGACATACAATGTCGGAAATGCTAAAGGTTAGCCTGTCGGCTACCTGAAAAGTTTGAGTATTTAAACTAACATTTACAGTGGTCTATTTGATAGTGTATTGGCCCTGACTAAGTTTGTGTGATGTATAAATCACAATCCTTGTTGATGAAGATTTTTGCCATAAGCAGTAAAAGACTCCACCATCTTTGTCAATAATTTTCGCTGAGAAAGTTTCAGACTATGACCATAACGGCCTTTCCACCAATCAGAGGCATCACTGTGGGATTGTTTAGGATTGTGGGTAATGAAGTACTTATCCAAGACATCGCTATTAAAAGACATTTATCTCAAAACAAGGTTAGTGCCCCATGAACTTTTGGCGTCTATATGAGCATATAATCGCTTAGTACAGCCGTAGCTAGTTTTAAGTCTACCATGTGCAGTTACGTTTTTATGGCTTATACCCCAATTGTCAATGGAGAAATTGTATTGAATTCTTACTTCTGGCATCGGCTGTGGGCAGGACTGTGATGCTCTATTGGGCGCCCTGTTTATGTCTATCAATATCTTCTAAGATAGATACTTTATTGATCCCCAGGGGAAATTTAAGGTCTCAGTAGCATACAGACAACACACACACATTCACTAACAGCAGAAAAAGTAATTAAAAGTATATAATATAAAAACACAACTAAGCAATAAGGACCGTAGAAGATAAATAATATACTAAATATACTAAAATACAAATTATACTAACTAACACTTAATCTAAATCAATTCTAAAAATAGTATCCGCATAGTGGTGATTAATCAGTCAAGAGGCGCTTGCAATGACTGAGGCAGGGACTGAGCCTGTGATTCTCTGTGCGTAAGGTAAGGTAAGGTGCTCTGTGTGAGTGAGTGTCATGGTGATAGTGCAAATGAGTAAGTCCAACAGTGCAAGAATAAAGTTTATATATCTATATATATAACATTTTAAGAAAAGGTATAAGTGTGGCCACAGTTCAGCTGTGGCATGGAGGGAGGGGTTATGCTATCCCTTAAGTGAAGCATTGAACAGTTCAATGGCCCTGGGGACAAATGACTTCCTCAGTCTGTCTGGCAGTGAGTGAAGTCTCAAAATATCAGAAAATGGTTTTGCATTAGGCTTGTAGCCGATAATAAGACTACAAGAAAACTGCATGCGTCTTTCTTTCCTCCGATTGGGATGAATGCAATTACTGTGCAAAGTGGAAAGGAAAAAAAGTGTGAGATTTCGCCAAAATTGGTTTCATTTTGAGTAGGCCTAAACTGTTTGCCAAAGGCCATCATCTCTGGCCCCAGCTTGATAAAAAAAAAGTAGGCTCTGATTTAGCCTAGTCTACTCTATGACTTCAACGAGGTGATATTTAGTATCGTTCTGTGGGGTTCCCAACCATTTTCATTACACGGACCGGACAACAGTTGCCATATTTCTGACGGACCGGTAGCAGGGACGTTGATAGTATTTTGTGAGAGGCGGTGCTGATCATATTATCGGGGGTTCAGGGGTGTCCGTGAAATTTTAAAAATTCTGGCACCATTTTAACGCAGTTTGGAAGAGGCAGAAATTACAACCCCCAAACAGAAAAAGTTGGGACGTTGTGTAAAATGAATAAAAACAATGTAATAATCTGCAAATCTCATATTTACTTGCAAAAAGGACACAGACAACATATCAAATGTTGAAAATGACAAATTTGACTATTTCATGGAAAATATAATATTATATATGTGAATTTGATACCAGCAACATGTTTTAAAATTTGGGACAGGGATGCTGGAAAGGGTGTGTAATGATAAGTATAAGTGTAAGTATAAGTATATATACTCTTTTGATCCCGTGAGGGAAATTTGGTCTCTGCATTTATCCCAATCCCAATGAGGAACCTGCTGATCCGTCAGAGCTGGGCTGCTCTGCCCATCCACTCCCGATAAACTTGATTTTATGTGCCAACAGGGATCTCTCTGCCCCTGAGATCTTGGTCTTAGGAGAGTGTATTATAATTCAGTGGAAATGCATGGATTCCAGTTTCTTCCAGTAGCAGCAACTGGAATCCATGCATTTCCACTGAATTATTTTTGGAATCTGATCCCTTATCATACCTGTTCATTCTTACTCGTTGCTCGACTTATCGTGACTAAATTCAAGATGGCTGCAAACGCTAAACTTTGTGAAGATACTGTCTGTATAAATCGTCTTGTAAGTAAACTACCAGTGCTTTTTCAAAGTTCTCAATGTCTCGTTTTAAATGTCAGGGCCCTCGGAAGTCTACCAATGAAGTGTGGAGATACATTGAGCCTCGTAAATGGGTGTAAAACAGTGATTTATTTGCATGGCTAGCCCCGATGCCAAAGCACCACTATTGAAAAAGCTGTTGGTAGCATCGGCTAACTAGCGCCAGATTTTGGAGTGCAGGGGACAAGCCGAGATGGGCTATGAGACATACGTTCACACTCGGTATCATGTTTCAATACACTTTAGGTCAATATCACACCGGAATTCTCCTTTAATAATGGTAAGGTTGGGGATTTCATTAACATCATTCCCCTGCTTATAGATCAACACCCCTCAGTTAAACATGTCATTATTCATGCTGGGGTAAATGACGTCATGGATAGACAGTCTGAAAAGCTGCACCAGGACTTTGAAATGCTTTGCTGTACCATCCAGAACTTAGGAAAGAGTTGTATATTCTCTGGTCCCATTCCATCTCCGTCAAAAGGCTCAGAATGTTTCAGACGTCTCTTCAGCCTCCACCAGTGGCTGCGTACTTTTTGTCTGGCAGCTGGTTATAATTTTATAGGAAATTTTGATTATTTTTGGACCCGACCTGATCTGTATGAGCGAGATGGTATTTGTCTGAGTAAGGCAGGTGTCATGCAATTACTGTCAAATTTGATACATTTTATAGCCTTTGGCTTATGACTCACTCCACTTGTGCCCCCCTTCTCTCCCCCTTATCACTACCTGCACCTCTTTCAAACTCCTCTAATCAGCCTCCTGACTCTCCCTTAATTTACCCTCTGGCATTTAGTGCTAGAAAAGGCCTTGGTCTTATTCATTGGAACATTAGAAGCCTAGCCTAGAAATCTAGACGCACCCTAGCAGCAGCAAATTACATTTGCTGCCAGGGCTAGTCTAGCAACTCTCTGTTGGCTTGTGAGCTCCAAAATTAAACTTCTATCAGGCCAATCAAATTGTGTATAGAGTCGTTAGGCGGGCTTAACATAATGATTGATGGCAGAGTTGCAACGGTTTGGCTTGAATTCCCTGCTACTTGAAAACAAATAAGATAATGTTGCTGTTGGCGAACAGTGTGACACGAGTTTAGCTTTTATTAAGTTGGCAAAAGTTTGAACTAGCCAACTAGCTCCGCTGGTGGGAAACGCATGGGACTAGCGCTGTTTGAAAGACAACCGATTATCCCGCCCCCTCAGACTGAGTACTGCGAAAGGTGAGTGCCCAGACCCTACATCAGGGGTCTCAAACACCCGGCCCACGGGCCAAATCCGGCCCAATTTCGGCCCGCGACGTATGTCAAAATAATAATGTAATTCGGCCCTTGAGGCTATTTTTAATTGCAACAAACAACGATACTGATTAAAATAGACGATAGATCCAAGTACGGTGACAAATCTCATTTGTAGCCTACTCTGCTCCACTATGTGCTAGACATCCAGAGCTTGATTCAAACCCAAAATCGCCAAGCAAAGTTTTCAGGAAATACTTGTATTACACGAGAAACACAAAAAGACGTGCATTTGTAATGACGCTGAAGCGATGCAGGCCATAGTTTTGCACAAATTGAAGCAGAAATAGGCCTACACCTAATGTTGAAAAACTTTCACGTGTGATGAAGTCTTAGGTAGGCTATGTTATTCACCTATTCTGATTCTGAAGGAGAATATCCTTTTGGAGATTATGATCGATCGTCTATTGACAGTGATAGTTACAGTGCGTCTGTGAATGGAGGTGCGTCTTTGCGTGTATACGACGGTGTCCACTAAGCATACCATGCTTATTTCGACCCTCTGCCCAACATAGCTTGGAGGTTGCAGTGGTAATCGTGATGAAAGTGTCAGTAATGGACGTGGTGCAGACAGCAGGGCTAGTAGAAACAGGGCTCTAAAGAACTACAAAGTCACCCGCAATTAGGGTTGCCACTTGTCCAGGATTTTCATGGTCTGTCCAGGACAACTAAAAATAAAAATCCTGGACACTGAATGTCCCGGAATTTTGTACATGATGCGCAAAATGTGTATTTCAGTTTAACTAAAGCGTGCCTACGTCCATAAACGTATGCACAGCCTTATTGGCTCTACAAAAATGACGTAGCATAACATGGGTGGTGGTGGTGGGGGCACGCACCGTGGAGGTTCATTAGAAATGGTAAGGTGGAGACGGAGAGTGTGTGGGACAAGGAGAGACAGAGAAAGGAAAGTTTATTCCACTTAAGCAAAAAAGCAGAACCTAATTCTGTATTCCCCCTTTTTTCTCAATACTGCCCCCAAGTGTCCACAACTAAAAACTGTTGAAAATATAACAAAATAATAAAGGTCTGCTATTAAATAAAGCAATTAACTAAACAAATAACTAGAAATGGTCATTCTTACTAATTTTAGCTATACAATTGTCGCTTAGAATGACGGTTTTTATCTTGGGTTAGATGTGCGAAAGGCGCCGTTGCTTACAAACAAAAAAGTCGATTGGATGGTCAAAATGTCCAGGATTTTTGTCAGACACAGGTGGCAACCCTACCCGCAATATGATGCGAACTTCTGCGTACTCAGATTACCCGCGATAGGAACTGATTTGACCAGAATACTTTATTGTAGGCCTTGTGATTTAGTAATACATCACTAAACCATATACATCTTAGGTGTTGGTATACATCTTAGGTGTTTTCCTGTTAATTTGTTATGTGGGTAATATAAAAAAAGGAAAGTAAACCTGCTCAAATATGTTCATCCAGTATTTACTGAAAGGTGCATAATTTGAGGTGCTTGCCATCCAGTGATGGGTACATTTACCCCCTTCATAAACTTTTGTTTATACTCAAAGATTTTTACATTTACAGTAGGACTTTATCTCTGACCACTTTCAAGCCATGGCCTTTTGAAATTTTGATATAAAAATCCAATGGTGTTGCTTTCTTAACCCTGACGCCTAGTTTGCCAGGTTTAGAAAAGTTATGAGAGGAAAATATTTTTATTTGGTGTGAAACACACACATACCCGTTTTTATGCTTTTTGTTTGTTTTATGATTTGTATTAATATTTATTTTATCATTATTATATTTATAAGCTAAGGTTGCTAGCACAGGTGTCTGCAAGTGTTTTTATCTAAACTAGATAAAAACACTTGCACTTTCTGTTTGCAGTTTTGTGTGGTATTTGAAAAAAAGAACATTGCATTTTCAGAAATAGCCGGCCCTCCAATCAGATGACATTGGAAGAAGTGGCCCCCAGCTCATTTGAGTTTGAGACCCCTGCCCTACATTTTAATGTGGGTCTGGCTCGTCAGGCTATTAGAAGCCTGCTTAACCCACAGAAACTGGACCATGTAAAGCTTCTTGTCTCCCAAGCTGCTCCTGATATCTTGGTCCTCTCCGAGACCTGGCTGAAGAGTGACATAAATGACTCAGAGGTGGCATTGAATGATTTTAATATTTTTAGAATTGATAGACCTAGTAGAGGTGGTGGTGTTGCTGTCTATACGAAGTCTTGTTTTAGTTCACATTCCCTTTATTCAGTCTCAGTAAAAAATAGCTTTGAGTTTATTGCTCTAAAAGTCTTTTATGGGCAGAATAACAATGCCTTGGTTATTATAGGGGTTTATAGACCACCCTCAGCCACTATCAAGTCACTTGATCAGTTGGCTGACCTAATATCCTCCTATGCTGAAAGTGAAACTATTATTTTAGGGGATTTTAATATTGACTGGTCCTCGGCTGCCTCAGGTCACTTGAAAGAGGTCGCCACTAGCCTTAATCTCACCCAACTCATCTCTGAACCTACAATACCTAACCTCCTAAACCCCTCCAAGTCAACTACTATAGACTTAATTTTCTCAATTTCTGCAACTGGGGTCTTTGACCCAGGGGTCAGTGATCACTGCCCCATTGTTTGCATCAGAGATACCCATCTCAAAAAAGCACCGTCTCGTTTTGTCATTAAAAGGTCCCTGAGACACTTCAATGAACAGGCTTTTATAAATGACCTGTATAATAGCAATATCAATAGCTCTGGATTGTTTTATAACTACTTTTAACTCTATTGCCAATACTCATGCCCCCTTAAAAAGTTTAGGGTGAAGAACAGATCAAACCCTTGGTTTACATCAGAACTATCTACCTTGCTTATTGCCAGGAATAAAGCTTGGGCACACGCAAGGCGCACTAATGCAGCTTCTGACTGGATATATTTTAGGCAAATTAGAAATAAATTCTCAGCTATGGTGAGACAAGCTAAATCTAATTACCATCTTAGTATGCTCACCAGTTCCTCCTCAAATCCTACGCTTCTCTGGAAATCATTCGAGTGTTTAAATGGTAGTACAATCTCTATTCCCACCTCTGTGATCTCTGATACCTGTACTCTTGTTGAGCCTATTGATATTTGCTCAGCCTTTAACAAGCACTTTTCAGTAGCTGGGCTCATTTTTAATGAAAATTTATCTGGTACTTTTAACCTTCATCCCAGCTCTGATGATGCCCTCTCTCTCTCAATATCGACTCCTTAAGTGCGCCACATACTCAACGCACCCGACCTGTAGCGCGACAATGTGACGTCACAGAAGCGGCGTAACCATTTATACTCGCGCGTCGTGGTCACGACACTAGTTGCAATATTCTCCTGAACAGAGGTGTCGCTGTTGTGAAAAGATTAACGCTAACTACGTTACACAGCAGAAGAAGCTGCATTAAGAAACACAGAGAATGTAAACGGGCTCTGCTATTAGCTAGCCTCTGTGATGGTACTTCAGACTTTGGATGCTACTATTCACAACTACCACCATCATTATCATCTAGTTTCCAAGGTGTGTGCACAGGTAGATAGATAGATAGATAGATAGATAGATACTTTAGTCATCTCGAGGGAAATTTTAATAATTTAAACAGTTTAGTTAGCTGGCTAGCTAGCTAGCAGCTGGCTGAGTTTGTGTAATTTCCTGAAGTGGAAAGAGATTTTGTTCAGGCCTTAATAGATATCCTTTGTTTGAAAATAAATCGTTTCTATTCTTTCCTCTTAATTCCATGTGTTGCAACTCTCGCTGGTAACTTTATTAACTTATCCAGCAAACTATTACAAATTCACGACTGTAACAAAACACTGCAACTCTCGCTTGCCCTCGAACTAGTCCATCTTCCTGTTTCCGCTTTGTCGCGCTCGTATGAAAAAAAAGAGTGGTGCGCTACCTCACGCTACCTGGCTAAAATCCTGGCGTGCCAGCAAAATCTACGTCATTTTGACGTCACGGTGTCGCGCTACCGGTCGGGTGCGTCGAGTATGTAGAACGCCTTAGACTATACTGACCAGTTCTCCTTATTACCCATTACTGTTGCTGAAGTCCTTAGAGCACTTAATGCCATGAATTGTAGGTGTTCCACTGGTGAAGACAACCTGGACCCATTTCTTTTAAAGGT
The DNA here is from genome assembly GCF_017589495.1 of Alosa alosa. NCBI lineage: Eukaryota > Metazoa > Chordata > Actinopteri > Clupeiformes > Clupeidae > Alosa > Alosa alosa. The sequence goes on along the minus strand of NC_063206.1, from coordinate 31,870,978 downwards.
ATCTGCCCCTTTTATCGCAGAAAAACAAACTTTTTATTTTTAATTTTTATTTTTAATCTCTCTATTTCTTCTGCTACTTTCCCCCAAGTTTGGAAGATGGCTCATGTAACTCCCCTACATGGGGACGTGGGGATAAAAATCTATCCAAACTACCCTGTCCAAAAATCTTAGAATCATTGGCAAATAATCAATTAAAGGCGTTTCTTACAGGGCACTCTGTTTTAGTTCCCCACCAGTCTGGTTTTAGAGCTCAACACAGCACAATCACCGCTGCAACCCTGGTCTTAAATGATATAATATCTGCTTTAGACAGAAAAAAACACTGCTGCTCTTTTTGTAGATCTGACGAAAGCTTTTGATACCGTTGATAATGTCTTACTCTTGCAAAAACTAATAGATATTGATTTTGACTCTAATGCTCGTAATTGGTTCTGGAGCTATCTTAGCAACAGGTTTCAATGTGTAAAAACAGGAATCACTAAGTCTGACTTTCTCTGTTCTCTGACAAGGCTCTGTTTTAGGGCCAGCCCTATTTACTATTTTCATTAATGACATAGCCTCTTCTCTTAACAACTGTAATGTCCATCTTTATGTCGATGACACAATCCTGTATTGTACAGCAGATACTATCAATTTAGCAATTGATAGCCTGCAACTGGCTTTTAATGCCTTGCAAGAGTCTCTTTTGAGACTCAAACTAGTCTTGAATCCCAACCAAACTAAATTCATGCTTTTTTCCAAAGGAAAAGGCATAGACCCCAGCGTTCTCCACCTGAAAACCTTAAGTGATAGTAACATCGAACAGGTTCCTGTGTACAAATACCTGGGCATCTGGATAGATGAGAAACGTAATTTCTCTTTTCACATTGACTGCCTTGCAAAGCAGCTGAGACAAAAGATTGGGTTTCTCTATCAGCACAAATCTTCCCTCCCCCTATCCTGTCGGAAAAGGATTATTGAGTCCGTTTTCATGCCTGTTCTAGACTATGGCGACATCATTTATAGGAATGCCTCTATGTCTTCTCTCAAAATCCTAGACGTTATATACCACTCAGCAATCAGGTTTGCCACAAGTGCTTCTTACAACACCCACCACTGCACGTTGAAGAATGCTATTAAAATTGTCTCCTTAATTCCAAATGGAGACACAGTTGACCGAGTAGATTCCAGTGTAGTTAAGAGCAGGTAAAACTTGAGGCTGGCTTGCGAAAGAATAGTTCTTTATTCTGGATGTAACAACAGAGTTCTGGTAACCCTGTTGTACGCACAGCACAGCACAGCACAGCACAGTGTTGCAAGGTGAAGCCAAGGTAAGAAACTGAAGCCAAGATCTGGGAAACTTCTGGATAATTATAAGACCAGAATATACATTCACGTCTGAAGTCAAATTGGAGGGGGGGAAACAGGCAGTGATATAGCCTTATTCAATTAAGACGTCTTGTAGGGGAACAATTAGTTAGGTACACCATTTGCTATTGTAAGGTGACAACATTCTGTCTGCTTACAATAAACATCCTGTCCCCGCAGTTTCTGCAGTATTAAACAAAGAACCAAAAGAATGACATACAGAAAACCACTAAAATCTAACAACATTGTATGCCACAATTGGCTGGCCCTCGCTTACTGAGAGACACTTTAAACACTGGATTCAGTTTATTTATAAAGCCATCATAGGTCAACTCCCGTCCTACATCTCCTTATTATTAAATTGCCACTCAAGTGCTTATCAGACCCGCTCCAGCAGTTATTTCTTACTGACAGTTCCCAATGCTCGCACCGAGCTGGGTAAGTCAGCTTTCTGCTTTGATGCCCCCATGTCCTGGAACTCGAGTTATTAATACCTTTAGAGCAATTTAAGGCTTTGATCTCAAACCTCCCCACTCCAGTTTGTAACTGTTTTCTCTAAATTCTATCTTTACTAATTCTGGTTTTATTTATTTATTTATTTTATTGTCTTCCTTATAAAGTGTGTATAGATATACGTGTGTTTCTATCCACATTTGCTATAGCTTGTGAATATGCTTGTGCTATAGCTTGTGGGTATGTATGCAGGTTTGTGTGTGTGTCTGTGTTGACATGATATGTGTGATGTAAGAATGTATATCTATGCATATTCTAGTTTAGCCTGGTTTTTTATTGTTGTTATTGGTCAGACTACCCACAGCCTCGACTGGCTCATGCCCTTGTTGTATCTCGGCTGCATTGAAAAAGAGGGTTGCCCTCAATGTAATCCCGAGAATGTTAAATAAAGGTTTCAATCAATCAATCCGTGAATTAGTGAAACACACTCAGCCCACAGTGAACACACAGTGAGGTGAAGCACACACTAATCCCGGCACAGTGAGCTGCCTGCAACAACAGCGGCGCTCGGGGAGCAGTGAGGGGTTAGGTGCCTTGCTCAAGGTCACTACAGCCGTGCCTACTGGTCGGGATTCGAACCGGCAACCCTCCGGTTACAAGTCCGAAGCGCTAACCAGTAGGCCACAGCTGCCCCTAAAGGCCACGGCTGCCCCTGATGAAGAAAACAAAAAGAGGAATGTTTCTCAACTAATTAGGGTAACTGGCAACTTGATTGGGTATGAAAAAGAGTATCCCAGAGAGGCAGGGTCTCTTAGAAGTAAACCTGTGTGCACAAATGATGAAACAGTGTAATTGTAATGCTTCTTAAGATGAAATTGTGAAGTATTTGGGATGTTCATCATCTACAGGACATAATATTATTGAAACATTCAGGGAATCCAGAGAAATCTTTGCAAACAAGGGATGGAGCTGAAAAATGCAGTGGATGGTTGTGGTCTTTTGGACATCGACCTCAGATGGCACTGCATCAACACCAGACCTGTTTCCACACCTGTCATTGTATGGGCTCAAGACAACCTCTGATAACCATTGTCTATGTACACAGTTTGATACTCAATTCAAAAACAGCCAAATTTGTATTGAGACACGATACAGAAAATACCACCATCTTATCTGGGCCTGAGCTTGTTTAAAATGGACTGAGGTAACATGGGAAAAGGTACTGTGGGTAGACCAATCAAAATTTGCCATTCTTTTTGGAAATCATGGACTCATCTGGGCTAAAGAAGAGAGGGCCTATCCAAGTATTCAACCTATCCAACTTGTTTTAGTGCTCAGTTCCAAACCCAACATCTATGACGTTGTGGAGGAGCATTAGTGCCTACAGCGTGGGCATCTTGCACATTTGGCAAAGCACAATCAATTCTGAAAGATGTATACAGGTTTTGAGCAACATATACTGCCATCCAGGCTATATCTATTCCAGGGAAGACCTTGCATATTTCAGGAAAACAATGGCAAAATGAATTCTGCACATATTTAAATAGTATTTATCCATAGAGGAAGAGTCCATGTACTAAAATGGCCTGTCTGCAGTCCAGATTTGTCAAATTAGGTGCATAATGAAAAACATGACTAAGAATACCCCATACTGTTGAGCAACTGAAATCATGGAAAAAAAGTTGTGGGACATTTCATAATGGGACATTTCATTCTCAAAACTCTAACAAATAGTCTCCTCAGTTCCTAAACATTTACAGAATTTTGCCAAATGAAGAGGTGAAGCAGTACAGTGGTAAACATGCTCCCGTCCCAACTTTTTTTTTAAACATGTTACTGGCATCAAATTCAGAATTAACATATATTTTCCATGAAATAGTCCAAATTTTCATTTTCAACATTAGATATGTTGTCTTGGTAACACTTTATTTTAAGGTTTACAAGTTAGCCACTAATACATACCTAATTAATGCCTGTATTAGTGACTTGTAAGGCATGTGTTAGGCAACATTAATCATTAGGCGTGTATTCACAAATTTCTTGTTCATGACGAATTAGGCCTTTATTCTTGATATAATCTTAATAATGACCTAGTAAGCCTTGATCTCTGCTTAGTAATTAGTAGTAAGTACCAAAAGGGGGCAGCCGTGGCCTAGCGCTTCGGACTTGTACGGGCATGAGTAAGTGCAGTGCCAAATTTGACGTTGTTTGAATAACAAATGCAAAAGATATCGGTAAAAGAAGCACATTGGCTTTCGCCGCTAGCCACTCCCCCTCCCACACAGCACTGTACTGTAAGCTACCAGTGAGGATAAAAGCAGGGCTTTGGCAGAACTGGATCAGTGTAGGTTACACGGGTAAACGAGTGGCAGACAGAGTGTGATGTCACTTATATGAATAGCCCAGGCTACTTTGGACTGTCTTTAGACTTTGAATAAGCAAACGACAATTCCAACTGCAAGGTCCTAAATTGAAACGAGCGATAATGGTCCCGAATTAAAGAACGTCTCAGAATGCCACACATGCACATTTTGTTTTTATTTGCATTTTACACAACGTTATAAGTATCGATTGATCAGGGAAACATTTAGTTTCTTTTTCTTTCTGTCCGCGGTTCCATAACACCATTCAGTTGTGCCGCAAATGAACAGACAGAAGCACCGGGCATAATCTAGCCTAAATTCGTGGCTCAGTGGACCACCAATCTACTCATCGAGGAGGCTCATAGTTTGAAGATCATAGACCATAGATCAGACAGAGAAAGCCTATGCAGTTGCTTCGTAGCCTATAGCACGTTTTTTGTTCCGCGGACCTAATCAGTCATGGGTGTGTTTTTTGGCACACATCTGTCATTCCCTTAAACAGATAGGGGTGCAACTTTAAACAGCGCATCGGTATTTTCATAGTCAGCGGCACATTTGAAGGAAATTGCTTGCACGCCAGACCCTATGGAACAGTCATTTCACTAAACCATGCTTTACTAAAACCTAGCAGAGTAGCCTATAGCCTACACACATTGTGCTCGCCGTAACAGTTATACACAGTTAATTACTTTCACTATTGACTGACAATGGGTTGCCATCGAAAACATAGCCAATATGTTCGAATGGCAATAATCCTGCAGAGGGGTTGCCTACATCTGATGACGTCTTTAGCTGTTCAGCTCATATTTGCCTCTCTGTCATTACCAATTTGCAAATGATGGTGAATAACTACTCATTGTGAGATGTATTTTGTAAAATCTTTATTCTAATTCTGTTTCCCATGGTGATCGTGTAATTTATAATGTTTTGCATGGATGTGCGCGTGTTTGTGGATGAGAGAAGCATGGTGCATTGTGCACCCGCCCATATCACTGTTGATAATGCACTCTTAAAATAACATATTAACTCGCCATGAACTTCTGACCAGGTTTCTCTTGGTCAGTGGCGTAATGCATCATTAACTGCCACACCCCTGGGCATGTTGCTCAAAAAAAGAGAAGTGCAAAATACGAATAAACTTTGCGCAGGAATAATAACCTGTTTCCCGCCATGCGCCAGGTCGGAAAATAGGGCCCTAAAAATATGTACAGTATAATATTGGCATGTGAAAAATGTTGTTTCTGTATGGTTGCACACCATTTATAATGTAAAAAGAGTGTAATTCTCCATCAAATTCAATCAGATCAGTTACAAACAATAAAATATAGACCTAGCCTAAATGAAAATTTTAATAACAATAGTTCTATTTGTGTGTGTACAACTTTTTTTCCATGTTTTTTCCCCACAATGAAGTAGTATGGGTAAAGCATACATTTCCTGAATCCTCGGAGTCCAGAGAGTATTTCAGTTTCTGTCTTTTGTGTCTGTACATTTCTCTGATGCCACAGGGCATGAAGACAGTGTATAGTTTAAGCGGAAATTGTGGAAAATTTGGGGCAGTGTTTGGGGCAGCCATGGTCTACTGGTTAGCACTTCGGACTTGTAACCGACCAGTAGGATCTTTGCAATAAATGAATTTCATCATCCAGTAATCATTCATCCAGCAATCCATGAATTCTTCAATTAAAGGTGCTCTAAGTGATGCTGGGTAATGTCACTTCTGTTGGCGTTCAAACAAAACAGAAAGCTAGCTTGCTACTTCCTCCCCCTCCCTCCCGTGCAATTGAAACTCTCCTAAACGCGCATCTCGTCGGTGGCTTGCTGGAACAGTTTGTTATGTTTTTATGGGCAAGGTTTGCCCAAGTTGTTTTGTGGCTGTTTTTGGAGCCTGGGTTGTCCACAGAGATTGTGTTTTTTTACAGTGTATTCAGGACACAGGCAGCTAGTGGATGGTGAGATGATGTTTGCTGTGACAAAAAAATGTTTAACCTAAAAAACGTATGACATCGCTTCCTTTAACTTGTTTTTGACCATCTCATATTTCCCTTTTATTTTTTCTTTCTTTCTTTTTTTAGAAAAAGTAATTTCTGTATCACTACTCCTTTAATGTGCAACATGGGCCAAAAATGATCCACATTCATTTCCTATGGTAATTCATGCATACATGTGTGAATTGCACTCATTTATCATCCAGTTGATGCCTTGATGCATGCGGACATGCTCAGGGTATTTAAAAAAGAGTTTTAAAACTTTTTCGAGACCTTTTGATTAAACTAATGGAGCTATTTCACAAAAATAGCAAGTGGATTATGGTCTGGCTCCTGATCAAGTATATCAAGGACATTTGAAAAAAAAAAAAAAAAAAAAAAAATATATATATATATATATATATATATTATCTTTTGTGTTTTGCACTGTAGGTAGACTTGTTTAAAGCCAGTTTAAATGTAGTTCAGTTGTTTCTAAATATATTTCTATGTGTCTAAAATGTGAGCCTGTTTTAGGTGAAGAACATGTTGGATATTATTCTTAATAAATAGTTTTTGTAAAATATCCACTCCATCCATCCCAAAGTATGCCAGATTGTATGCTATGCCGGCTTATTTTTCATTTATTTATTTAAATTGCTTACATGCTTTATTTTTGAGTTATTAAAAAGTAGTTTTACATAGTGTCTTTTTAAATGAATACAAACTAGTGCCTTTTCAAAACATGCTATTCCTGTAGAAAATCTGTAGCCCAATTGTATTCCTGTAGGTAGGCCCGCTTAAAAGTAGGACGATAGGGACAACATTCCAGATAAGTATTTTTATTCATGTTTGCTGAAAGATTTAAGTATAAGCCCTTTTTCATTCCCTACGTCGATGCAGTGCCATAGGTTTCCATTCAATCCAACTGTCTGCTTTCCCCCCAAAAGGGGGTGGAAACGTACTGCAAAGTTCCCGGATGTGCCGGTGATGCATTTATCATTTGAATTCAATAAAAAACGAATTATAGCATTGCTATTGGTTGGCGTGACAGTGTTTCAATGTTGCAAATCCTCTTTTTATAAGAGACAATGCAAAGTATCCAACTTTGACCAACTGTTCGTTCAGACATTGCATGATGTAAAACATTGTTTTTGAAGGCTGCTCTTATATATTGTATAATAATTCTATTTTTGTTGACGTTGTTCATTAAAGACATCCTTGTCGCTGAACATGACCATAAACCAGATGCAAACCTAAACTAAAGTAGGCTTTACCAACCTTACCCCAAATTTAAAGATTTGAATGATCTAAATATACACTATAGCTTCTGTGATAATTATTCTACTACTTCATCTAAAGAGGCGTTGCGAAATCCATGGCGAAAGCCGCAAATGCCCACGTCTGCGACGACGACGCTGCATTCTTGTGACATAACATGAGGCACGTATATTTTTTCTTCTGACCATATCAATGTGTATTTCTGTCGTATAATTAGCCAGCTGTGGCTCCCATTACAATCCATGGACTCGATTCCTCCTCTTGCCCTCCACTAGGCTATTTTGCTGTGGTGCGAAAAAAAAAAAAAAACATGAAACACAAAACTTTATACATTTTCTACAGAATTTGGCTTGGAGGGCTTCTAATGTTTGTCCCTTCTGTCAAAACCCAATATTTCACTTCTATATAAAATAATAGGTAAAATTCCGATATTCAAATATTTTGGACCAGATATTAAAGGAGAAATACGGCAACTCTGGGGGCATGTGCATGGGGGCTCATGGACATGCCCCTAGAGTGAATTCGAGAAGCAGATCTAGGTGAAAATTCACCAGATTTCTGCTTTAACTGGGATTTCAATATGATCAATATTAAATTCTCTTTTAATTGAATAAAATTGTCTCTTTGTTTTTTTCCTTCCATCTTTTAGTGTGTGATCAAACTTTCCAGAAACATTAGTTTTTAAACTAAGATAGTTTAGATCTTTGGACGTAACAATGCATATGAGGTATAGCTAAAACAGTTTTTTACAATTGGACTACAGATTGGACAAGAGCATGTTAGTGATGAAAAGTTCAGCCAGTTTAGTGATCTCAGAATGGCCTATATTTCAAACCTAATTTCCAGTTAAAATTACTGCACCTATTCAATATTGGTGAACATTTGAAAGGGAGGAAGCACACTGTATTCATCCTGACACTACATATCTCTTCCTTTCAGGGATATCAAACCTGATAATATCCTACTGGATGAACAAGGTAAGGCTGTCCAAATCCAAGCTGAAAGTGTTTGCAGTCTGTTTGTAAACTGTATTGGAATCACAATCCAGATCTGTAATGCAATGTGTGACAAATGTTGTAATTGTATGTTCTTTTAGCATTCTAAATAGCTGTCAACTTAATAATTAGACAACAACAACTAGAATGCATTCTATACACAAATCCGCCGCAAACTTTATGGACACCACCATCTTGCCTGCTGCCATTACTGTGTGCCTGCGGAATGTGACTGTGTGACACTTGCCGGTGCCCTCTAATGGCTTTTCAATGGAAGCATCCTGTTAGAGAATGTCTAATAGGAGATCTTGCTCATGAAAGAAAATGTCAGGCTGTGGCCAAAACTTACCGATGAAGGTAATTTATTGACAACATAATGTATTAAGCGTGTATTAATTGATGACGACAATAAAACCGAACGCTGCCATTACTAGCTGTGTTGCTAATATGTTCACAAGCTTCACATGTTACAAATAACTATTAGTAGTTGTAGTAGTAAAATACATGTTCTTACAGGTATTCAGGATTATTTTATTAATCTTATGGCATGTCATGAGCTTCAGAACGCAAACTACAGGGCACTGATTGAAGGTCAGAAAAACATGAGCTCTGGATGGATTAGCCAGATACTGCATGCCATCGCAGATGAGCTCATCACACTAAAAGGTGTTGTGAGGCTTTCACAGGCAGTGAACTCGTACTATAATGTGTCAGTAATTCTTGTTTGGCTTGAAGCCATCTCGGTTTATGTTTTTCATCCACTTTTGATGCACATCTTGGTACCATATTTTCCGGACTATAAGTCACACTTTTTTTCATAGTTTGCCTGGTCCTGCGACTTATAGTCAGGTGTGACTTATATGTGAAAATATATATAATTGAACATGTTTTTAAATGTTAATTCATATTAACTGACTTGAACCCTACATGAAACATTACCGTCTACAGCCGCAAGAGAGCACTCTCAAATGCACAAGTTCTGTCAGTGATCAGTGCTTGCACTATGCCTGAAACACACGTGCATACCTAAATCCTCAAATTATGGCCAGGATTCTATTTATAGCCGGGCCTCAGATTCAGACAAATAAAGGGCAGTAATAATTGCCTACATTGTTTCGATTTAACTCATAAAAGAGCTCTTCTTAATAGTTTATATTGTTGGTTGGTTTAATATTGTTGCCAATGAAAAGTCATTGTCCTACACCATTAGTCTCCAACACGTCGCTCTCAAGCTACCAGTCGCTTGCCGCCCCCTTCTGAGCTTGCCAGAGGCTGAAGCAGTAACCTACATTTAAACACAATTGTTGCTGCATCAGCAATAGGCATCAGCCTATGAATTTTATAAAAAAGTAAATCATGCATAATAATAACAAATAATTAAATTTAGACTATCGTAGACCTCTTTGGCTATACGGAATAAGGTTTCCATTACAGCACAGCACACGTTCAATGAATGAATGAAAGCTGCACAGAAAGTAGCCTACTGGCGCTGCAAAGGTGAATAGATTTGTAGCACTAGCCAAAAAATGTGTAGCATTGTTTAAAAACCTTTAAAATCTCTAAACAATCATAAGTAGGGCAGTTCATCACAGTTCATCTATCGCAACTGGACTGATGAAAGGTCATGTACATCTGTAGGCTACATTGTATTTGGGAAAAGCAGAAGGTATCAGCATAATGTTTTATTTATTTATTTATCTATTAATAAACAAAACAATCCCTGTCAGTTCCATGCAGTTTTCAACAGAAGAGAGGTCATGCCATGGATTTTTGTGAATTTCTTCTACATATTGTATTGTATTGTCAATGCACACATGAAGTACCAGTAGTCTAAAACAAAATGCAGTTTTACATCTAACCAGTAGTGCAAATAACTGACATCAGTAGCGGCTCCTGGGTTGACAAATAGGCGGGGCAGAGTCTGATGATCAAGTTTAGAAAAAAAAATTGGCATAGTTATAGGTCACCGGCAGCTGGACGCACACTAAGAGCGGTCCACAGAGATTTTGTTCATTTTTTTACGGCTCTTTCTTTCTATGGCTAGGCTATGAGCGAAATCTGGAATGGAATCCAATAATGTTACCACTTGCGGTCAAAATACCGCTTTGTTAATGCATTATTAACCTATGGTTAGCCTACTTAATGTTATTTTATTCATAAGAAGTGAAGTTTAAAATGTTGAGATTCCAGACAAATAAACCTACAATGTAGGCTAGGTACCGGTAATCAGCTCATTAGCTCAGATCAGTGGAGAACTACTTTGGGGGAAAAACTCGAGGGAAACAAATTAACCGAGAATTCGTTGCGAAATCAAAATTCCACTGGAGCTCCAAGCGTAGGCTTCACGCCGCCTTACACCACTCAGCTCTCATAGTCAAGTTCACGTTGTTTATGGTCATGTAGGCCTACTCATAAAAGAAATGATAAGTAACGAAATTATTGTGTTCAAGAGCCGGCTCAACTTTAAAAAGTAAATTAAAAGTATGCTATTCATTAAAAAGGTAAATATTCTGTAGAACAGGTCTAAGGAATAAAAACTCGGGATCTAAGAGCATTCAAGAAAACCCTTTAGCCTCTCTAACTGAGATTGTATTAATATCTCCAGATGTTTCAATTATTTTGAAACACTCCAAAATAAGCTTTTAAATCTTTTCGGAGATCTTGTGCACTTTCTTACGCACTCCTCTCATGACACTAGCCCCATCAAATGTCTGTGCAATCAGTCTTACTTTATCTGTGTCACTCTCAGGTGAACAAACTCGTACACAATTTCGCACTTACACTGTAGCCCTCATCGAGTTGTGCTGCAATATTAGCTTTCCCCAGCATGGCTAATTTGCACAACTCAGATGCTAGCCTCATGTTTTTTGCCTTCTCTGATAAATGTTTCATGTCACACACACTTACACTAGCCTACTCCAAACATCCCCTTGTCCCCCAGAAGATCGTAAAAGCAAGCATGGAAAACAGAACATTTTATTGCGTTCAGGACAATCAGAGCTTCTTATCAGAAATATGGCCTACCACGAACGTGAAAATGTCCGATTAAATGACCGACTCTTGTCCTTTGTTTGTTGGTATACGATGTTAATGTCGGGCTGATCAGGTCCTAGGTCTTTGATAGCTAATTTAACTACAAACTCAAGTCTTTCGAATGAATTTTTTAAGAAAAACTCCACACTATTGCACACACGCTGTTCACTTGCCATTTTTCAACTGTCTGCCTGACCTCATCAAACTTTGTGCGGACTAATACAGTAGGCATAGGCTACTACAGTACAGTAGGCAGTAAGTTCTGACGTCGTATAGGGTGGGCAGTGGCATGATCTGCCCACCCGACCTTCTACTAACCGCGCTCTAGCTGCAGTTCCATTATCGGTCGACAGATTTACATAGACAAACAGCAGGCGCTGTTCAATTTCTTTAGGGCAGTGACGTCACTGTCCTACCAGAAATTAAATGTAACGTTACAGTAGGCCTACAACAACTACGGATATGATCGAGATCTTTGCGAAATTTCTTTGCAAATCATACAAAAATGTAACATGTTTGAGTACTTTGCCACTGATTACAATAATAAACAAACAACATTTTATTTTAAAAAAAAATATTTTGTGGATCTACTTTTCTAGTGGATGAATCTTTAGTAGGGCTCTGCCCCTCCTGCCCAAGTGAACGAGCCGCGTCTGACTGACATGTCCAAAAGGGCCTTCATGAAATGCGTCGCTAGACTGTTCATACACATTTTAACGGGCGAAGTTGAGCTGTTGTCCGTTATTGTTCATGCAAATAGGCTGATTCATGTTCCCTTGCATTTTTCAACTGAGGTCCATGGTTAGTCTGGCTTTCACCACACCAAGCTCAATCTTTTAATTAATCGAAAAAGAAATCGGAGGCAGATCAGGCTGGGTTCACCCAGCCTAGTCTATGGTAGGCGCCCAATATAAATATTGTTTAATTTTGCGATTGAGATATACACGCTCTGGCGTACCCTTTGCGACGTGTTCGTCCCCCCAGTTTCAGAGCTATTCTAAATGCAAAAATGCATAGAGGGAGTGTTAACAAAGATCCTAATAGAAAGCTGTTAGCTTTTCTAAGCTACATAAGGTAGATAGATAGATACTTTATTGATCCCTAGGGGAAATTCAAGGTCACAGTAGCATACAGACAACATACACATACATTCACTAACAGCAGAAAAAGTAATTAAAAGTATATAATATAAAAAACACAACTAAGCAATAAGGACTGTAGAAGATAAAGAATATACTATTATTCTTATAAGAATATATCATTATTCACAGGACTGAGCCTGAGGTCCTCTGTGTATAAGGTAAGGTAAGGTGCTCTTTGTGAATGAGTGTCATGGTGATGGTGCAAATGAGTAAGTCAAACGAGTAAGTCAAACAGTGCAACAGTGCAAGAATAAAGTCTATATATCTATGTATAAATAACTATATTAAAAAAGGTATAAGTGTGGTCACAGTTCGGCTGTGGCATAGAGGGAGGGGTTGTGCATATGTGCTAATAAAGCACGCAAACAGTGAGGCAGAAGACAATGGTAAAGTGGCTAGTGGACAGACAGTTCAAGACATGGAGGTGGTGAAGAGGCAGACAGACTATGCGGAGAAGTCTATTTCTCCTCTTCCCTTAAGTGATGCATTGAACAGTTCAATGGCCCTGGGGATGAATTACTTCCTCGGTCTGTCTGTTGCGCAAGGCAGTGAGCGAAGTCTCCAGCTGATCAGGCTCTTCTGCTTAACAATAGTGCTGTGGAGTGGATGACACTCATTGTCCAAGATGTTGATCAGTTTGTTCAAGGTCCTTTTGTCAGATATTGAAGTGATGCTCTCCAGTTCAGCTCCCACTGCAGAGCCAGCTTTCCTTACCAGCCTGTCAAGTCACCCCGCATCCTTCTTCTTTGTGCTTCCTCCCCAACATATCACTGCATAGAAGAGGACGCTGGCAACAACAGACTGGTAGAACATCCTGAGGAGCTTGCTGCACACATTGAAGGAGCGCAGCCTCCTCAGGAAGTACAGCCTGCTCTGCCCTTTCTTGTAGAGTGCGTCAACCTAAGACAAAGCCTGTTATACTAAAACATACAAACGTCTGCCAACCAGTGTACACAACCCGGCCCTGGCCAGATGGAGATACTAGCCTGAATAGGCAGACATGCCGTCTCCCTCTGCCCATGTTATCACTGATGTTCCTCGGATGTTCTTAAACATCGGCCTGTATGACCTTCCTGCTGGTACACAGGCCTAAGGCACAGTTATGTACAATAATATGGACCTTTCCCTGTTGTATACTACACACAGAAGTAACATATGAACACATCAGAATACAGTAAGAATACCCCAGAATTCTACAGTCCCCCCTCTTGATCAATCAAAAAGACAGATTTTTATAGATCATACAAAACAAATAAACAGGAGTCTGATGTGGTCTAAAGAACAGATAACAAACCAAGCATTACCTCTCAGGCACTTTAAGGAAAGGAAAAGAAGTGCAGGCACCTTGAAAGAAAACTTAAACACTGATTATGTTGCTGATGATTATCTCACATTCTAAGAGTCAAAAGAAAAGGAAAACAAAGTCTTTTGGAAGTTTAGGAAACCGGCCGGCAACAGTTCAGTTCAAAGGCAAAGTCTCTGTCCCAGATGTTGTCTGTGGCTCCCGGCAACCTCATAGGCACATGTGAAGTGAAAAGAAAGAGCAGTATCAGTTGAAGGATAGTCATGAAAACAACAGTATATAATCTATTATAGGGGTGTAGCATCCTCCCAACCCTGGTCCCCCAGTGAGTCCCCGGTTAACCCGTTGCTGCGTGTTCAGCTCCCTTACGGGTGTCCCCAGAAACCCACCTTTAGAACCAGGACTACAGGATTACTCCCCCCTCTTGATCTAGCTTAACTGTAATCATTCTCAAAAATCGGCAATTGTAATTGTATCCTCAGATTAAACATTTCATATATCAGTAATTACACATATTTAATCATCAAAATCAATTATAAGACTTATCTAAGTCTATAATTTTTCATAACATGAGTTTGTGTCAAGAAGAGTCCACTACCACAGCACTCTGAGCATGCTCGGGTTCTCAAAGAAAGATTCTACTCTCGGATCCCTAACCTTTCATTTCTCCCGACGTCATAAATTCCCTGTCAAAAAAGTCTCCCGTGAATCTTCCCCCCTCTAGTTCACACCTCACCCCTAAAAGAAGATCGGCGGAAACTCAGATAGAATTCGTACCCTACCCAAGCGCGTCATGTTTCAGGCGGTTCTATTAGTTTGCAAATGGCTTGCATGTATCCACTTTTCTCTCACCCTGGACCTTCACTGCCGACTATGTTATGGCAATCCACATCGGGGAATGATGTCTTTCACAAGGACTTTGGCAGTGTGTAGTGCAATTCCAGATCGTGCAGGGAATGCCTCAATCCACCAGGAGAACTTGCACAGGACAACCAGAACATCTCGGTAGCCTTTGCACTTGGGAAGAGTGATGTAATCTATCTGGAGAACTCTGAATAGTCCTGGTGGAGCTGGTGTCTTCAGCATTGGCAACTTAACCTTCTTGTCGTGATTGTTTTGCCGACAGATGACACACCACTTGACGATGTCTGTGGCCGTTGCTGTGAACTTCGGTGACCACCAGACCTGTATGAATCTGTTCCTTATCTTCTCCACTCCCACATGTCCAAGTGAATGAATTTGCGCCGTCAGATATGGTAGAAGACTTTCTGGAGCCACTGTTCGTGTTCCAAACCTCCACAAGTTGTCATCATGGAGCTTCGCCACATTTTCAATCCAAATCCATTTCTCTTCTCGGCTCGAGCTGTTCTGCATGTCAATGATGTTGGCCAAACTTTCCCGTTTTCCCTCTTCAGATGTTTCCTTGACCTTCTTTGTCACTCTCATCATGCATTTCTCGTTGTCATTTTCAAAAATGTTCCTGTTACCGTTAGATCCGTCCGTGTTTCCATTTCCGTGTCCATTCTCGTTAGTCGTTTCGTTATCTCCTCCCTCTCTTTTTCTTGCGGCTGTTCTTGACACCGCATCCGCCATTGCATTGCCTCTTACTTCAATGGTGTCTTGCCTTGTATGTGCCTTTACTTTGATCACTGCCAGTTCCTCTGGCAGCTGCATTGCATCCAACAATTCTGCCACAATCTGTCCGTTCTTGATGGGACATTGTTTCACACATGGAGGTGGTTTTCCAGTCAGTCTGACAGGTTCCATTTCCAACAGTCCACAGTCATTCCTTCCCTTAGCCCATGCAGGATGTTCCAGGAGATCCTCTCTTTTTAGCCTTCTCAGGTTCCACAAGACTTCTCCATCTCCTTCTCCAATGGCTATGGTGACTGGGGCTGTCTGCTTCAGACTGAATTTTTTTCCGGTTGGTCCACCAGCTGTATTGATGATGCCTGACAGAGGTATTTCGTGTTTCTTCAATAGGTCGGATGAAAAGACTTTAAGTTCAGCACCAGTATCAATCATGAATTCAATTTCAAGCAAGGCAGTAGCATAGAGGGTGTTGTCAGTTCCTTCTGGTTGGTAAAGCACAGACACGCCGTCGGTGGTGGCTATTGTGCGCACAGCGCATATGAGTGCCTCGTCAGCTGACTCATCCCAGGCATCCCAGTCCTCCATCGCTGGCCTGGTTTTCTTTGTCTTTGGCCTTGTTACCGGAGCAGTCGCTCCCTGGGCAGCATTGGATGTAGATGCCCCATCATTTACTGGTGCAGGTGGGGGTGAGGGAGGTGGGGGTGGGTGAGGTAAAGAGTTGACAGGTGGGGGTAGGGGTGGTGGTGGTGGGGTAGGGAAAGAGTTGACAGGTGGGTGAGGTGGGTAAGGGCTTGTAGCCAGTGGCATTGGTAACAACAATGGAGGAGGGGGGGCGGGGTACTGAAGCTATGGCTAGTGGCTGTAGATAGCCATACTGGAGTGGAGCAGTTTGATGATGGTTGGTTGCAGACGTTCTTCCTTGTCTTTGTGGATTGTAGAAAGCAGTGGCTGCTGATGGGGCCAGAATGATTTGTTTTGTGTCACCTGCTGGCTGTTGGTCAGGTGGGGTGCTGTTTCTTGGCCCATGTGGGGTTCCCATAACAGCAGCATTCTGTCCAATGAAGCTGTCTTTATCAATGTCCACTGCACTTCTAGATGTCTTCACCATGGCATATGGCGCTGTTGAGTCCAAGTCAGGCAGAGTCGGATTGAGGCGGGTGCTTGGTTGCCTGTTGCGACCCCCGCCCACAATAGGTGCCGGTGTGTATGGGAGGAGTTGGCTCCTCCCCCGTTGAGTGGGCCTCTGAGACTACTCCTCTTCGCCTCATTCCACTCTGTTCTGGCAACACATCCGCTTCCATGAGTTGTTCCTCCAAATCACGTCTGTCCATCTCTGTTCTCCAAATCCTGTCTCGGATCTCTAATTCCAACTTCTCTATTTTCCTTTGTAATTTTTTCTCAAATTTGCCCAATTGTAATTTCACTGCCATCCAATCTGACACATAGTCTTGTATCTCAGCTAAGGCCTGCAACTTAGTTTTCCTACCAAGAACCATATCTGGATTGTGCTAATATCAAATCATTAAATATTAAATTGTACTATGTGTTTCATGCAGTGACGTGATCCTTTTAAATATATTCTTAAATATTCCGTGATGTGGTAGTGATATAGTGACAACGTTGCACTTTCAAAATTTTGTTAGTAATTTTTTCACCTCTCAATTGTTCACAAGTTGTCTCTCTCTTATTTTTATTTTTTCCACACTCACACACACACGCTAGCTGCTCCCGCCAGGGAAAAGGAAACACTTTCTCTCTATCTCTCTCGCTCCGTAACCTGACACTTGGTAAGTTATTTTACTCACAGCATGAAGCCACAACAATAAATTTTACCAGTGTCAGTTCCACTTAACTCAGACTGTTTCTTTTCTCCCAAAACGGCTGGACAACGATAAAAATTAATGTCTCACTCACACCTTTAACGATCTTTCGTTAAATTCCCACTCTGGTGATTTCGTCTTCTTTCCGTATCACTGTAGCACTAAGTTTAGTCCTAGGCCATTAAACTAAACAAAGACCGTTGAGAAACAACCACACAGTTCACTCAGCAAATAATGACTCCTGTTTTCTCATTGGCACACGCACAGCATTTATCTCATAAAACTCACACAGCTTAACATGTAATGGCAGTACAGAAAAAGAAAAGATTTAATCCCCCAAGCTTGTCCGTAGTTAATCGATTACTTCTTTTAATTCGTTCACGAATCTATCCAATTACCCAAAATATGTGTACACTTTGACCTTTTACTTTTTTCCAGAAAACTTCTTATATCAAATGACATCTAGAGCTCATCAATCATTGATATTGGTATGTTACTTGTCAAAACTCTTAATGACACAAACTTCAATACTCTCATTAATGTGCAGCTTATTTATCTAATAAATTAGCTTTACTTTGGTTCTTTTTCCCGCATAAAGGAGTAAAGACTTTTTGCTTTCACCTGGTCAGAATGTCTTCACTGCATGCAGGGTGCGCAGTGCAGCAGTGTTTCCCCTCTTGGCAGGCTTCCAGCTGGGATTCAGTCACGTCAATCAGGGTGCCAAGATGGACTCTTCTTACAGATGTTCAAAATCCAAAATCTGCCCCCGAAGTCTCTTTGAACCCGTTGGATGTTCGTCTTCCCTCTCCTCTTGCGGTCGGGTCATGATAACCAAATGTTGTCGTGTTTCTTCTCCTTTTGCGAGAAGGGTCACGGCACCAAATGTTGGATTCTCTGGTTGTTGCGTTGTGTTTTAGTTCTAATGTCTGTATTGAAGATGGTCAATAAAGCTTGACGGCGGGATCAGGATTGGCGATTAGATGATGATTTATTGTAGATGGTACAACAATGAATAACAGAACACAGGCTAAGTCTCAAACAGTAAAACTGTGCAGAGTCTAACAGTTGTGGTTGTTATTAGAAGCGGCTGCTGAGCCTTCCGACAGAAGATGCTCCTCGGGTCGCTTCCTCGATCCATCTCCAAGTCAAAACCTAAGAAAAAGCCTGTTATACTAAAACATACAAACGTCAATCATGCCAACGTGAATTGTATTCGAAGTCTAACATTAATCATTTGCATCCAAATGCTTCCAATTTTTATAGTAAATGGGTAATCCAATTCATATGTTAATGTAGTAGCTGTTATCTTCGTGAATCATTTCTTTGTAAGCATGATGTTGCCCATTAGCACCTTAAGTGTACGACTAGCAATGTGCATTTAAAGGGGCACCAGGCAGGCTTGATGCTTTTTCTCTACGAAACTCCCCCTCGCTCAGGCTGAAGCTCTTTTCCTTTTCTTTGCGTCTTCTGTCAAGGGTTTTCGCTGCTTCTTCGCCGGCTCTGCCATTATACACACGTTTGCAACAATCTCTAGCGTTTCGTTAGCCTGCCTCTGTGCTGTAAACTGATCCTGCTTCGGTCGGCGGGTAGGATACACCGAACTTGCAAGTGGGATATTCTTCCTACAGGCAGTAGGGGGGCGAGAGAGCCTTTTTTCGCCCCGTAATGAGTCATTTAACCATATACCGACTTACGAAGATGATTAATTAACACAAAAACGTTGCCTGGTGTCCCTTTAATCCTGCATACGTAAATTACTTGTGTTTGACCTGTAGAGGCCAGTATGGTAACAGAGTCTTGCCTGAGAATTTGTTGAGTTGAGGAAATATTTAGTACATTACACAGAGATGTCATATGTATGCATATTTGTGTAAAGTAAGTGATTTGTGTTATTTATGTTACACAATATGTTTGTGTAATTTATGCCAACCAGGTTATTATTTCTATCTTTCCTTTTAACCAGGTTATTATTTCTATCTTTCCTTTTAGACCACAATTTCTACTTCATAATTCAACTAAACTAATTTACAAGATAATACCACGTGCCACAACGTGTGTGAAGTGCTTCAGATTTATGGGCCTGTCACATTTCCCAGCCAGGTCCATGATAAAGCAGGTTAAGACCCGTGCTGTGATGCGCTCACTAAAGGGCGATTCCATCTCCCCTTAAAGTAGCCTACAACATGATCCAAAGCACTATACACGGGTTTCCCGTTTACTAACAAAACTAGATGCGCTCGCAGCCGTGGGGCAGAAGACGCTTGGTGGCCGTCCACAACGTTATAAACTTAACCTAAATAGTCGGCTGCTGTAAGCTACAATCGGATTTTTGTGTATACCCCTGTTGTCTCAATGATAATAACATCTCATCATCAGACTATATTTCAAAGTTTGCCGTTCATTTGCATTATTAATATAACATAACGTAATTTTTGGCGAAGACATGCATTCCGTTAGGGATATTGAACATATTTAACATTCTCTAACCATTGTGATTTCGAATTGGTGCAGTTTTCAGCACAAAAACTCATTTTATTCTTTTGCTCTTTTGCATTGCTCTATGCTGTTCTATGGTGCTTTCTGCCTCTCGGTTGCGCACACATGTTTTCGTGACGTTGCATAGAAATCCATATATACATCTCCGTTGCTCAAGTTTATGTGATATTGACCTAAAGTCGCACCCCCATTGAAAAACTGTTGGTAGCATCGGCTAACTAGCGCCAGATTTCTGAGTGCAGGGGACAAGCCGAGGTGAGCTATGAGACATACGTTCACACTCAGTATCATGTTTCAACACATTTTAGGTCAATATCACACCGGAATTCTCCTTTAACATAATTACAGAAATTGAAATAATTTCAGGATTGAAAGGCATTATTCTGTGTGTCGGTGTTGCCTTAATCCCACATGTCGTTTGGCTGTGCTTTTCAACTCAAATCACTATAAAATCCCATAAAACTCCTAATGCATTTCTATGGAGCCGTAAACTGAAGTTGACGGAGTATGTCTACATGTGCGGAGCTACTGGACTGCCATTGGCTCATCTGCGTTCGATGGGCGGGGTTTTGCGATCGGTCAATTCATTTACATGGTATAATGACGTCCACCCAAAGAAAGTGTCCAAAATCGCCATTTTGGCAACCATTTTGTTTATGTTAATTAGATGGTCAAAAACTAAAAATTCAGCTTGGGAACAGGGCTAACTGGATTCAGCACACCTTAATTATGTTAAAAAGTCCTGTTCCCAACTTTTACTAAAAATGCCTCTAGGATGCACATATCTCAAAAATAGCATTTGTCTAGTAAACTTGCAATATATTTATTTTAATCTTAGCATATTTAGGGTACAGGCATATTTTTTGCAGCTGCTGGTGTCCATTTTACATTATAATCCTATGGAGTAGACTGTGTTTTCAAAAAAGTCCTCGGCTTCTTTTCAAACGTGAATGCAGGTATCTTTTTTCTGTAGCTCAGGGCTGCTTTTAAAGTTGAGAAATGTTCAACTTCTAGCGGAAAAACACCCTACGTCACATTGTTTTTTTACAGCTGACCAATCACAAGCGGATAACTGAGACCTGTGGTCCAGCTGCTTTTTGGAACAACGATGGCATTTTTTAAAAAAACTGCAAAAGTGGAAAAAGAAGTCTGAACATACCCTTTCTCTCTCTCTCTCTCCCTCTCTCTCTCCCTCTCTCTCTTTCTTGTCTCTCAGGGCATGCTCATTTAACAGATTTCAACATTGCTACTATCATCAAAGATGAAGAAAGAGCTACAGCTTTAGCTGGAACCAAGCCCTACATGGGTCAGTTGTGATCTACATACAATACTGTTGTTCTGTGACTTCATATTCATACTCTAAATATGCTCTTTCCCATTTGGATTAATTCAGCCCCTGAGATCTTCAGGTCTTTTGTGAGTGGAGGGACTGGCTACGCCTTTGAAGTAGACTGGTGGTCTCTAGGTGTGACAGCCTTTGAGGTTCTCAGAGGATGGGTAAGACCAATTGCCACCATCTCTCTCATTGTTTAACTGTTTGCTGTGCTACACACTCTTAATCACTCACACTGTCTTTATTACAGAGACCTTATGAAATCCATGCCAGTGATTCAGTGGAGTCTCTAATGCAGCTCTTTAGTACGGTTAGTGTGCAGTACTGTCCAACCTGGCCAAAGGACTTGGTGTCATTGCTGAGGAAGGTGAGTAGAGAAACTGGTTAAGGAATAGGAAATGAACAGTGACAGGTGCAAACATGATTTCCAGACAAATCCTGCCATACACATATAACCCAATTACGATTCTAATACTCTATGGAGAATAAAAGTGCATTGCCATTTCCTATCGACATAAAGCACAGTCTATGGACTACACTCCATGTGGTTGCATTTGTTCATTGGCCCTAACCCTTAAAATGGGAAACCGTTTTTACCTTGGCATTGTTGAAAAAAGAGAGTTTGGTGCATGGCCACAAAGCTACCGTGAACCAGAAACACGATTATTTTCTCCTTCAAATGCAAATCTCAAACTCTGAAATGACCGCCAAAAAATGGCCGCTGCTTATTAACACTTACAAGCTGCATGTTAACAGTTAGTTAATGTTAATAAAAGGATAACAACAGTTAACTAACTGTTAGTAATTAATTGTTAACTGCTTATTATGCACTGTTAATACCTAATAAGCACATGTTATTCTAAAGCGTTACCCCATATGTTACTGAAAAAAATTCACCGGACATTAGTAAACCAAACATTAAAGTCCCCCCCCCAATAAAAATGATAATAACGGTAACGGATAATAATGTCTTTTTTACATTTCAATGATAACAAAAGTCATTTTGCTTTAAATACCACCACTTTTGATGCTCTTTAAAGGTGCTCTGAGCGATGTTACACGGTTTCTAAGCTAAAACATTTTCACATCACATACAGCAAACATATCCTCACAATATGCTCGTTGCCTGTCCCCTGAATACACTGTAAAAAACATGGTCTCTGTAGACAGCCCAGGCTCCAAAACCTGCAACAAAAACAGCCTGGTGCAGCCTGGACAAATGGTGTACTGTGACTTTAAGGGCTTTAAGAGTCTACACGGTTCTTATAATGACCTTTTGCCAGCTCCATTCAATATATGGCTAATATAAACAAAAACTCTAGCATTGTTTGTCTGTGCCACATTTATAGCACAGTAAAGGTACGATATGCAAGATTTTCCTGTAGCTCTCACCTTTGTTGTTATGAAGTGCTTTGAGCGATTAGTTAAAGATCATATTACATCCTCCCTGTCTTCTACATTAGACCCACTCCAGTTCCTCCCTGTGCAGTTGGATCCTTGACTTCCTGACTGACAGGACACAGGCGGTACGGCTGGGTAACATCACCTCCTCCACTCTAACCCTCAGCATTGGTGCCCCACAGGGATGTGTGTACCCTGCTGTACTCGTTGTACACTCATGACTGGATGGCAACTCACACCTCAAACACCATCATTAAGTTTGCTGATGACACCATCATAATCGGCTGTATCACGAGTAATGATGAGACAGCTTACAGAGCAGAGGTGGCAACCCTTGACATCTTGACGCACAGCGCATTACAAGGACTGAGTTACCAACTATTCAGGACCTTTACAGCCAGCGCTGCAGGAGAAAGACCAAGGGGATCCTTGTTAACCCCAGTCATCCCTGACCACAGTCTCTTCACCCTTCTACTGTAATGAAGTCACTTTTCAGAATCAAAGAGGGAACTGGAAGTGGCCAAAGGAAATCGTGAAGCTTTCCGCACTCTGTTGGGAATATAACAATTGATTATAGAACCCCTGTTAACCTAATAAATCTGACTCTACTAAATATGGAAAGTTTCAGTTCAATGTAAAAACAATATCCTTAGTAGGTTGGTATACCCACAATATAGACTGTTAAGGAGAATGCCTAACTTGTTTTCTTATGACACATGTTACTTCTAGGAATAATGTTACGTAGGTCTAGACATTCTCTGGTCTAACTCGTCCACGGCCGTTTAATTCGGGCGGTTCCTAAAAAAACACAACATGTACTAGTTCTGAAGATGGACAGAGGCTACAGTGCTGACTCGGGCTGCTAAACTCATCAGCGCGCTAGCAGTTGTCGTGGAAAATTTCACTCTCCTAGACTTTGTAGCAAATAGCACTCTGGAATCAGTCAACCTTTTGAAAACCTCAATTAGCACTCTGGAATCAATCAACCTTCTGAAAACACCAATTAGCACTCTGGAATCAAGCGTCCGAAGGAGACCACGCAGACAGAGTTCTCTTAAAACTGTTGATCTTTTATTCACTGTATTGCAATGAAAACACAATCCAAACAATGGCTGAACTGAGCTGTCAAGCAATAGGGTGAAGGCAATGTTACCAGCTGGTACCCTCGCTGAGATTGATCCGACTCTCCGCTGGCTGTGCTCTACCTTACAGTGGGTGTTGCTTTCAAATGGCCACTTCAGTCGCGCATTACGCGGCGTGAAGCTGCGTGAAACTTTAGTACCACTTTCAGCCACTGTGCGTCGCTCTGCCACTGTACATCTACGTTATTGTCAGTGTTGGGGGTAACGCAACTACGCAAATCAAAACAGTGTCTTGTGTGATAATGAACCAGTAGAGAAATAACTGTTCAGAATTAATCTGTAGCCTTGCGTAGGCTTCTGCAGAAAACAATGTTGTTGGCAATTTAATACTATCTAGCGACGTTTTTAACAGGCTACGCATTAGAGGCTTAGACAACTATGACCTATAACTTGACTAAAACCGTGCAAAACTGGAGGTAGCTACACCTGTTATCTGAGCAGTCTGTAGCCTATGTCCTCATTTTGCGAATGCGAGGACGATATGAGCCTGTAGCATTTCGTTAGATGTCCGAGTCACGCATAATGTTTGAAAACCACTGGCTCGTAATCACAATAATTTAACACACGACAGTTGGATACTTCACCATGTTCCCATGCCTACATTTTGGTGAGTAGCATAGAGATCAACTAGACTGCATTTCCCGCGGGAACTGCGAAAGTGTGCTTGCCCTGGTCCGGTCACCAACGTGAGCAGACAGTGGCATACGCTATGCTGAACCTGGCTTGATCCAGGCATTGTAACAGTGCCTTTCAGTGTTGGAGCAGTGGCAATATCTCAAAAGCTCTAGGAGAGGGCTATTCAACTATTGGCTTGCGGGTTGAATGCGGGTTGAATGCGTGAATGGTATGACTGAGATCAAATCAATAAAATAAAATGACAGCAGTGATTGGCTGCAAAAATAATGTCATGCGTCTTGCGCCTCTCAAACTGGGCTATCAGGTAACCTACAGAGGAATTGAAATTATGAAATATGACCAAGGCATTAAAAAGCTGCTTGTTTGTCAGGATACTTTTTCACTGATTTATTTTAAAAAATATGAGCTATGAGTGAGAATGTTATATATTCCATCCGACAAATTATGTTTTACTGGTTTATTTGACAAATAATCTATATGTATTTGCTCTAAAGACCTTATGTCTGTTTGGGATTGTGACAGTGTTCCTGAGATATGGACGACTTCCTGTTTCGGAGCTTCGCCGCCGATTTCGTTTGGCTGTGACGGGCAAACGCTTTCAAAAATCAAAAATCCTTCTGGTAACTTTTGTGAGGCTTGGTCCAAGGATAATGTACGTCAAGTTGCGTGGCGTTCAGACCAAATTTGTGACCTGTGAAAATTTAGTTTCGCTTTCTGTTCGATCAAATATGGCGGACGAACAACACGCCCACCTGACGTCATCTTCGCGAGCAACTTACACCGGTACTGACCAAACGTTTTAAAGTTGGAACGGTGTCTCTGTCTCAAAGGGCCTAGGCACCAGAGCTGACAAAAAATTAGGAAGACGGGAAAAATAATAATAAATGTAACCGCAAGCGGTGATTTGCGGGGTCCGAGCAAAACGAACATGAGGTAGCATAGCTTTTTAGTTTTATGTATACTTTGATTGTTCGGGCCCAATTGTTCAAAAGAAACGTGATCGGATTTCGGTTGTCGGATTTCAGTTACCGGATTTCGGCTATCGGATTGGATCAAATCTTTAAAATGGCTTGTTCAAAGAGAAACAAGGATCCTGAAATTGGATTAGATCACATAATCTATTCTTGGTTTTGATCTGGATAAAACCTTCACTTTGTGTTGTTCAAAACTTTTGAGTTGGATTGGAAGAAATGTGATGCATAAAATTAGGATTACCCTGTGCTGTAACGTTATAGTGTGCTAACCAGGGTGCGATTTGTGTAAAAACCAGAGGGGGGGATGATTTTGAATACGTTTGTAACCACCCCCCAATTTTTTTTTTTTTTAAAAATGAACGAACAATTCATAGCCTAGTAATGTCATGGCTAATAATAGCCTATATTAATTTTGCCACCTTTGTAACATTTTAGTTTTAGTTTACCATGTGTATGACTTTAAACAGCGAGTGTGTTTGGTATGATGATCAGCTCCTCTAATGCAGGGTAGGACTACGTTTTGACAAGCATACAAATTCACCTTGTTCTTGCCCCATCTGAAATTACTCCTCTACTTTTGCTGCCTCCATCCTTTCTGTATTTGTTGTGCAAAAAAACGTTGTATATGATGGCACTGAAGGCTTAAGTTAGTGAATTGGCTAACAGTGTTAGTTGTGTAGGCTACGTGCATTCTCTCTCCTGCTGATTTGCGTTCAGTAGCCAAGTGCGTAATATTGCAAAAGTTGAAAAAATAAATGTGTTTATTGTAGCCTACAGAAAATAAATAGCCTACTATCATACTGTCAGTTAATTGGCTACAGTGCAGTGAAGAGTTTGGAGAGTAAAGTTATAGGGCAACTTGAAGTTTCATGAAAATAATTTACGAACCAGAACATAAAGACCATGAAGCTTCTATTTCTTGCAGCTGTTGAAACACTAGTTTAAATACCCACCAACATTCGTTTTTGCAGTACAGATTATTTCTGAATGTTATTTGTCTACTAGGCCTAGCCTAGGCTACTGGCTGATTTATCAAACAAGTGCTTTCTCGTTCGTCCTCCGCAAACTACAGGTGTTTCGATAGAGAGCAATTGAATAAGCGATGCCAAGCAATTTCTTTAACACTTTTTGTGACATTCAGCAAATATCTCCTCATTTAATGTAAGTTCCTTCGGACAATAGGCCTTTACGTTCTACTCTACGTGCAGTTGTCCTCCATCTCAGTTGCATCAGTTTTCTAATTTTAAGGGTTCTAAAATATGACTATATGCTTCACTGAATCCTTCTCGTATTCTTTCATTTGTCCAGCTAACTTTTCCATTGAAACTAGCCACTTATGATCGACAAGTCCTGACAAGTAGCTGTAACGTTATAGTGTGCTAACCTCCACAACCCAACAGTATTCTTAACAGTATTCTATTCTAGTATGCCAACCTCCACAACCCAACTGAAGGAACTGTAGGGGCGTATTCTATTCTAGGGTCGAGGTAGAGTGAGTGTGTGGCGAGCAGGCAGAGCCTCGGTCAGAAGGCTCAATGGTATGGAGTGATGACACTGAGATGGCAGGTTTCGGTGCAACACAAGTGAACTTTATTGAGTTTCAATTCATCTGTTCTTTTGTTCTTTACTTGTATGTGTGCTGCATCAAAGAGGAAACAAACAGAAAATGGAGTAATCAGTGAAATGGGGTAAATCAGTACAGATCCCAACTCACAAACAAACCATTTGACATTTGAACAATAAACTGAAATCATATGGCTATATAAGGTACAACTAAACAATACTTGACATCCCAAGTCAACCAACATCACCTAATCATCTCTCACATGGGACTCCAACACACCAAACCAACAAACAAAGACCTTAACTTTACACATGATGGCAGAGCCACTCTACAAAATGATAAACATCACAAAAGTCATAGTGAGGGTCATTAAAGTGATGACTTACGTTAACTCAAAGACGCACACAGAGCATGGCACACTGGAGTGCTGGGTTGAGATGAACAAAAGAGTGAACTGAGGGCGAGCAAACAATTGATCCTGGTCTGAGCCCCTGCTCCGGAGCTACAGGGTTTTCCAGCAGGTAAACTGGGCGTGGTTAGGTGGCAGAGCCAAACAATCCTGCAATTTCTCCACAGCACTTTCACCTCAAGGACTTTGTGCAGATTTAAGTGTACATTCGAAAATGAGAAATGAGAAACAATATAATAATAATTATATATATATAAACTTAGGGTGTCTTTTTACCAACAGTATTCTAACAATACTCTATTGTAGTATGCTAACCCCCACAACCCAACAATATTCTAACAGTACTCATCTCTACAACTCTCTGAAACAAATCTTTGTGCTAATCTCTACAACCCAATAGTATTCTAACAATACTTTATTCTACAGGACTATTTATTTGTCGTGGATAAAATGAAGGGTTTGATAATGGAAGGCAGTGTTTCCCAGAGAATTGAATTGTATTTGTGGTGGTAGGTGAAGGGGGGGTGGGTTCTGTGTTGGAGTCAATAAGATAAACAGCCTATAATTATACTTGCCTTGCACTACAAGTCCATATTGACAAGTAGCTGTAATGTTATAGTGTGCTAACCTCCACAACCCAACAGCATTCTATTATAGTATGCTAACCTCCACAACTCAACAGCATTCGAACACTAATGCTTCAAGTGGGATTTGAACTCTCAACCTAAGGATCACCAGTACAAGGCATTAGCCCACTGAGCCACTGTCAATCCTACATGTTGGCCAGTCACATTCACATGGTGAAAATGTGTGTTGGTAAACACACAAGAAAAACTCCAAGCATACATTTGACAATAAAATGAAGGGCTTTCCTGAAAGCTACACCTGAAATCTTTTTGAAATTCTGGGGCAATTAGACATTTGTAGAGAAGAACACTAAAGGATGAAATACAAATATGATAGACATAATGATGAAGGAAAAATAGTAAACAAAGAAGTTCCCCTAAATGTAATAGAGTCCCGGCATTCTGATTCTTGGTAACTGATGAGTGTTGTGTTGCCCCCTGCAGGTAACCCCCAGAACCTAGTCAACGTCAGCCGTTTCTCAGACGTAACCCCAGGCCTAGGCAGTTAAGACCCACGATACCCCCTAGAGGTTATTGTAGGTAGCAGGGACCTACTGTCGAGCGAAGTTGCACGTCTTCCCTCTGCGGCGCAGATAACCTATTACTCCTATTTTAAAATATCCCCCTTGGAAGATCGGGCTTCTGTGGTGGATTTAGATGTTTATGAAATGAGGAGCGACTACGCCTAGGTCTCGAACAGTTGGCTAACGTGCAAAGATGTTTGACCCTAGAGTTTATCTAGAGACACAGGTTATAGGCTCAGGTTTTATAAGGATGGAGATTTTATTACCGTCCAGCAGCACTAAAGTCCAACTAACCCAAGTCTTAGACAGAGCAGATGAATAACCACAGAAGAGTGAAGTTATCTTACCCTCCTGCTGGAATTCGTAGAAAAACCAAGAAAAGACACAAATACTGCTTGAAGAATTGGATGCCAAGGTTAAATGAGTTCTTTACTTTTCAGCACTTTGGTGATGTTACAAAATGCGGCGTAATATCCACTTGCAGGTTACAATGTTGTAGAAAATATAAAAAGAGTAAATCCACAAAAGAGAATACAATAAAAGTAGTAAATCCACAAACGGAGAAGAGAATACAATAGTAATCCACAAACGGAGAAAAAGGGTATATAAGAAAAAAAGAGTAAGTCCTCAAAAAGGGGAAAAAGTCAGCTGATTGTCTTCTGCAGTCACTCTCTGTCGGAGTAGCAGGTCTGATATCTGCAACAGGTTCCACGGAGTTTGGGTCCGCGACTCAGCCTGGCAAGGCGTCCAACACTTTGCTTCTCAGCGAATTCGAGGATCTAATTCTAACAACCGCGACGCAACATCATAAAGCAAAAACCCAACGAGTTGAAGGAAGGAAAAAAAGAAGCAGCCCCGATCATTTGGTTCGACCCCTATTTATACTAGGTAGACTTGACCTCCCCCACACATTCCTAAGGCAAATCAATCCTACTTTCCCACGACAGTTTAGAACCTTCTAGAAGTTCCCACAATAGCTGGGAATATTCTCACGGTAGCTGGGAATATAGCTGGGAATATTCTCACGATAGCTAATACATTCTAGAAGTCACTGATCTTAACCAACAATTTAAAATGACATACATTACTTCTCCGGGTTACATTTCGGAGATGCTACATTACATTCAGGTTTATGGTTTAGATAGTTTCAGAAGTTACACAAACAGTTTACATTCAACGACAATTATAATAATGTGACACATTGCATTTAACAACATACATTTTTACAGTCATCAAGAGAGATCGGTTACATTCTTACAGGTTACAAACACTTATGGCATTAACTCTTCACACAATGCAATCTGAATACATTCATTTAAACAGTTTAAGGCACTTTACCGATTCTCTAAGTACATAATGCCGTAAACTTTACAATGTCAGGCTACTAAAGTACTTGTATTGATACACTTCATTCATCGCACTTATTATTATTATGAGGTCATTGTTTGCAGTTATGGTTCATTTTCCATTCTTTAATTCAAGTATTTCTGAGGTCAGGGCAATCTGGTTTAGTAATCCAGCACATTGTTCATCATCTGTTACAACACATTCATCCACTTCCACACTTTCAGGTAAACTTAATTCAAGAGTAGGTTACAAGGTCATTGGTTTAACATTACGATTCAATTCCTGGTCAGTTTCTTTCCTAATTTGCCTAATCATATTTTCTAGGTCAGACCGATTACCTTGATAGCTAACGCTGAATCTAGCCTTTCTGCCTTTTCGCCTTGTAAGACGTATTGGTTTTGTGCTACCGCTCTGTGGTCCATACGGTTGGTGTTCAGGCAACACGTCAGTGTGAATTGACTGAGGCAACACGTCAGTGTGAATTGACTGATGTCATTCAGGTGCTGTTCAATGGTGTGAATCTTAAATGACAAATCCTAAAGCTCTAACAGGGATTCGAACACTCAACCTAAGAAACACCAGAGGGGTATTTCACAAAACCTAGATAAGGGATTAAGCTGGGATTTTTAGGTTATCCTGGATGAATTTAGCCTTGACTTGGTTTCACAAAAGAGATGGCACATAAGTTACCATGGGGATTTATTCTCTGCACCTAGCCTGGTCCCGACCAGGCTAACGGCCAAGCTAAGTTAATTCTAATGGTAATTATGTTGTCTTATTGGTTCAACTAGCTGTCATTCACATCAGACCTCCGTGCTCATTTTTAAGGAGCTTTATTCCATTTATACATTTGCTAAATGTATTTGCTCGCAAAACAAAACAGATTGTCTGCCTACTACCATATAGTTATTATTTTAATTGTGATTACCTAGGCCTATGTTAATAATTATAAGGTTCTAATTGTTTGCTTATTTTCATAGACGTTTGATGAATAGCCTTCTGTAGTTGATTGGAAGTGGAGGGGCAAGTTTTCGAAGGTATTTTCAACTATAATATTAAGGTAAATCATACTATGTGCATTCTTTGCAGTGACAAGCGCTTTCTTAATGATGTTGCGTGCCGAGACAAGGAAGCACTCACACGTGGGTAAATTTGCATTCAGTTGGTCTACCACGCCTACTTCTGCTGTTTTACAGAAATAGCCATGATTCCCCATTCTAAAAAGGATAACTTTACTTCATTGTTAGTCTATATCAAAAAGCGGTTGTTCACTTTGTGTGAATGACGCTATTTTCCGCGTCTTTTTTATTCCAACCGTGGGCACTTTGGAGCAGAAACGAGAATTACATACACCTGGGTTGACATAGTCGCTCCTACTCATCCTGGATTGGCATTAGTAAAACGAGTTGAGCTAGGATGACCAGACAACGCTATGTCAAACCTCGCTTTATCACTTATCTTGGATGTCTTAATTCTGCCTTTGTGAAATACCCCTCAGTACAAGTATCCCACTGAGCCACTAACAATCATACACATTGGGCAGTCACATTCACATGGTGAAAATGTGTGTTGGTAAACACACAAGAAAAACTCCAAGCATACATTTGACAATAAAATGAAGGGCTTTCCTGAAAGAGTACACCTGAAATCTTTTTGAAATTCTGGGGCAATTAGACATTTGTAGAGAAGAACACTAATGGATGAAATATAAATATGATAGACTTAATGATGAATGAAAAATAGTAAACAAAGAAGTTCCTCTAAATGTCAGAGTGTCTCGGCATTCTGATTCTTGGCAACTAATGACTGTGTATGTTGATTGCCTGATGTCATTCAGGTGCTGTTCAATGGTGTGAATCTTCAATAACCAATAGTATTCGAGCTAGAGCCTAAAGCACTACCAGGGATTCGAACTCTCAACCTAACAAACACCAGCACTAGGCATTATCCCACTGAGCCACTGACAATCCTACATAATTTGGCAGTCACATTCACATGGTGAAAATGTGTGTTGGCAAACACACATCAAGAAAATTCCTAGCATACATTTGACAATAGAATTGAGGGCTTTATAAAAAAGAGTATTTTGGCCAAAAATGAACGGTACAGAAACAATAGGGGTTCTGCAGCCCTAATAATAAAACTTAAGAAGAACAATAAGTGTGCTTGCAAGCACACTTAATAAAGTATGGCTCTCCGTTTGGGACATCGAAAACTTATATTTTTAATAGGGTAGACTACCGTCGGAGATGCTGACTTGCAAAGGCCTTGGGATAACACGTTGCTTTGCAATTGTTGGACTTTTATTTTGACAAGTTGTCATCGTTCTGTCTTCCACATTCATAAAAGGTTTGGTATGAATGTTGAGTCATGTCTACTTTATGTGCAGTTTATGACAGCTGCTATGAATGTGTTATGAACTCACCCATTAAGTAAAGTGTTACCAAATATTTTAGCTAGGAGTTTCTCTTATTAAGTTATTCACAAAGCCTTTCAGACCTACTCCTAGTAAGGAAAAATCATGCACGAGCTTGACTGAAGTGACCACCTTGATTGGCTGATGATTGTAATGCGGGAATGATTCCAAACACCTCCCTTACGATGATGAGTGACAGGTGACAGGTCTGAGAATGCGCGGCGCTTACACAAGGACGGAAGATGCTGAATAACTGAATAAAAAGGCCTAGCCTAAATGAATCAAGAGTAAGGCAAAACAAATAGCCTAGTAGCCTAATGAAACATACGGATTGATGTAGTATCTTTGTAACATTATTAAATTAATCTGTTACTATGCCTATGCCTACGTTTGCAAAAGAGAACATTTTAATTTGACACAATAATGTTACATTTAATTTATATGTTGACAATGAGTAGCCTAGTTTTGGTTGTTGTTGGTGGACGTTATTGCATGTTAGTTATGCCTACAATGCAAAATTGCTCCACGATTGGAAGCTCCTGTAGCCGCATAGGATTTCAAAACATGGCGAAATGCCACAAAAACCTGTGAGTTAGGAGTCCTCTCGACTTCTTTTAAGCTGTCACAGAGGTGGAAAGGTGTGATTTGTTGGGGCAGGGCTGGATTAACTGGGCACAAATGTATGATGCCCCCTGCCCCCCAGCCAACGTGAATCGGGCGGCCAGTTAATAGGCCTATGTCGTGAAGATTTTTCTTGCCATTTAAGGCACGAGCGCATCTGTGAGGCCAAGCCTCACCAAGTAGCCCGTTTGTTTACAACTAACATTACATTTAATTAAACTGCTTATAGGCTATGCCGAAATAGTTTTCCACATTTTGAATATTAGTGTCGGGTGAATTAGGAAATGTTCTCAAAGTAGCCTTATGGCTGAAAGCTGCTTGGGATCCCCCCTGTCAAGCAATATAAGCATACAAACGCGCGGCTTGCACTCATTGTAAGTATGTGTTATTTTACATTACATTACATTTAGCAGACAGGGGACCGTTTGGTATTTATGGAATGGACCACTGGAGGAAAATAGGGGAGGGTCATTTTATTCTTTGTTGAGGGGAGGGTCACCCAACTTTTTTTAGTGTAGGAGGGGGGGTCACCCAAATTTTATAATCATGAAAACAGCAACATTTCAAAGTTGCCTAGGTGCATATTTTTCCATGTAGCTCTCAGTTTCTGTCTTCACACTTCGGGCACCCCTCTCTGCACACCACGTTTACCCCTCATTTCCTTCTTTCTTGCAGAGTAGCAAGATAAAGGCCTCGCGCTGCGGCTTTCGTAGAGACTCACTGGGGACTGAGGGACATAGGCACTAGAGGGAATGTGATTTCTGGCGCCATATTACGTTCTCTTTCGTTCAATAGCTGTCAACATTGAACATTGAAAATAAGGGAGATGCCCCGGGTTTCTCACCCAAAATAGGGGAAAATGTCAACATCGTCCCCATTGACGTCGAAAGGGTTGTAGCAACAAAGTAGCCTACTTTATTCACGCCTAACAGCCTATATTACAGTAATTTGGTCAACTTTACACAGCCCTAAAAAGGCTACATTTACCTTTGGCTTACTTTTAGTATACCGTGTAACGTTAAACAGCGTGCATGCTTAACATTAGTAAAGCATACTTGTTCTTCATTCATCCACATCCAGCTCCTAACGTTTTGACAAGCATATCTACCAATTGACCTTGTTCCTGCCCAATCTCTAGCTTTGCTGTCTCCATCCTTTCTGTTTTTGTTGTTTGCAAAAATATATAGTATTTTTTGGTAAACAGCAACAAGTGCAATTTGTTAATCGCTGTCATTTCTCTCCCTGCGCAAAACAAAAAATATGTTACGTTCCAAGTAGCCTAGTGCGTAATTCTGCTTCATAAAGTTGAACAAATACATTTGCTTATTTCACAGAAAAATATAAATAGCCAGTTTAGGGTCTACAGTGCAGAGTTGGTAAGTTATGGTAGGCCAACTTGGAGTGAATATTCTCTAGTAGCTGAGTAGCCTGATGGTAGGCAGGTGCGCACGTAGACATACGGCCAAACATGCAAGCGCCAATGAATCTTGCTCTCACGACAATCACGCCGTTAAACTTAAATAGGTTAACATCACTCTAAGTTCGCCTTCAAGCAAGGAAAACGATGATTTGAAGACATCTGTTTCGTTGTAAGGGCAAAGGGGTAGCAACAGGGCAACACAGAGACAGGCCCGATGGCAGGGCCTATGAGAGTTATGAGAGTATTAAAATATGGTATATTCTACGGGAAAATATTAAAACGGCAAGACAGCAGGGGGAAGTTAAAATACGTGATAAACACGGAAAAAGTTGGCATGCATTGTTTCGGTCCCCGTGCACAGGGATTATTTGTCACATTATTAATCACATATGATTATTTGTGAAATTGTGCAAACAGGTGCAACACATTTGAAAAGGAAGGACTGGTAGCATGCAAGCTCCCGGGAAAGATTGATCTAAGAACGTTATCACAGTGTGTCTTCGTGGCGCAAAGCTGCGCGGGTGGAAGACAGCGACAATTGGCAGGGGAGGGTCGTGTCTTTTTTTACAATTCTGTCGGAGGGTCATTGAACAATTTCTAGCAGACAAGAGAGGGTCATGCAACTTTTTAACGAAGCACTGAAAATCCCTCCGGTGGCCCCTTCTATAAATAACGAACAGTCCCTAGATTGCTGCTGGGCTATATGTCTTGGTTCATGTCTGTTAACAACTCATTGCCAAAGCTTGCCGTCGCGGGGTTGCATCCATTACAAACAAACATGCAATGTGAACGTCTGGGATTGGGGAGATCACTAAATGCTCTACTGAATAAGCACAAAGTCAAACCTTTAAATGAAAGACACTCTTTAATAATCAAAAAAATAAACCGCTAATGAAGTAAACTTGTGACCATCAAAAATCGTTTATCGCCTGTAACTCCGTGATAACAGGACGTAACAGGAAGGCATTTGGCTGAGCAACGGAGGTTAATATGCTCTATATTTTGTCCAAATGATGTCTGTCTATCATCATTGCACTAGGAGAAAACCGGAATGTTTCATTTGTCCTGCGTTTCTTCTACGGCTGCAAACGGGATTCACTCGCAGTTAACCAAATATTTTTTTATTAGGGCAGGGCAGGCATATTTCTGGCTATTAAATTATTTCTAAACCAGTCTGCTAAAGTATGTAGTGAAGTCTGTGTAGGGTTTTCCAGGCTCCATTTCTTTTTACGAGACACCCTGCTCACAAGAGACATCTGCCGGTTGTTTGGGTCGTTGCAGCGTCACTGGAAAAATACAAATTAAAGTTGCGTGATCCCACGCGCAGACAGCGAGGGAAGCTGGCCAAATTGAAGCAATGCCCACTGTATATACAGTACGCCCTTGGCTGTCCCCGGAGCGCCTCCTCCCTGGGACGTCACCAAAACGCTGCTCAGCCAATCAGCACTCAGAGGGCGTTTTACAATGGTGGAAACCACGTCCCCTTTCTGCATTAAAATAAATGCTCACGCCTCTGCCATATTGTAACTGCTTGCGTGTCATTGCCACTGTCTGGGCTCTCAGGTACTTTTATGGTATTGTGTTAAATGCTCTTCTGTTTTTTGTTTTCGACCAGCTGGCACTTCACCCTCACCCTGTGCTGACAGCCAACCTATTAATTCACAACATGTACATCAACATGCCCTCATCAAAACCCAAAATGAAAAGAGAAACATTATGCACATTATAAAGAGAGAAACATGAGCAAAAGAGGAACAGTATGAAAAAGAGGAAGAAACTCATGAACGAGGAAGAATATGACGAGGAGGAACACGAGTAGAGGAAGATCATGAAGAGAGGAAGAACATGAGGAGAGGAAGATCATGAAGAGGAGCAACAGAAAAGAAGAATATGTCTTTATCGATGCTCATGATCTAGAAAGAACATGAAAAGAGGAAGAACATGTTTTTATCGAAACTCATGAATGAGACAGAACATCAGAACTTGCGTGGGTGCGGCTTCTTTACTCCTCTCCTCTGGCCTCAGTCTGCACAAATAGTAATTTCTCTGAATGCTTTCCACTGTTTAGAGGTACTAGGCAGGGCTGTCCCCTTTCTCCCCTCCTTTTTGCAGTGGCAATTGAACCGCTGGCTATTGCACTCCGCAACCTAACGACTTTTAAGGGTATCGTATCGCTATGGCATACAACAAAAAGTTTCTTTATATGCGGATGACCTCCTTTTATATATTTCGCAGCCAATTGAGTCTATGCCACATATTCTTGAGACCTTAACACGCTTTGGAGCTATATCAGGATATAAACTCAATCTTGACAAAAGTGAAGTCTTTCCTGTTAACCAAACTACACCCTTGAGTTCACTGTCACAACTTCCGTTTAAAGTGGCAAAAGATGGCTTTAAATACCTGGGCGTAGCAATTTCTCTTAAATTTAATAATCTCCTCAAGATAAACTTTGAAACTCTACTTTCACGTGTTAGGGATGACCTCAATCGCTGGTCATTACTGCCCTTATCGCTAGCTGGTAGAATAAACTCAGTAAAAATGAATATCCTCCCTAAATTTCTCTATTTCTTTCAGTGTATCCCAGTGTTTATCCCTAAATCTTTCTTTCACCGCTTGGATGTGGTAATATCACAATTCATTTGGAACAAGTGGGTCCCAAGGCTACGCAAGACACTCCTACAAAAATCTAAAAATGATGGAGGGATGGCTTTACCCAAATTTTATTTTATTACTGGGCAGCCAACCTGCAAATTAGTCATGTACTGGATGTGGGCAGATCAAGAGAAATCCCCGGCTTGGTGTCGGATGGGACCCTTTCAAGTGCACCTGACACTTTATATGGACCTGCTCACCCTATTTTAACAGTAGAAAGAACACACTTGTCACATCCACATTGCGTATTTGAAACAGTTCTGTAAATATTTTTCCATCTCTCCACATGCACTAGTCAACCCCTGCTTCTATGGAGCATGGTGGTTTCAGGCTGTGGCACCAAAAGGGCCTAGTCACAATTAGGGAAAACTCATTTGAAAGCTAGTTAAGTAACATTTTTTTAAGTACTTACAAGTACGACACTTTTATAGAAAGATATACACAGATTTTCCTAATATGCCTGCAGATATTTCTATTGATAGGATTTTTAAGTTGCCCCTCTTAATCAAGGGGCTGGTATCCACACTGTATAGAGTTATACTATCTCTAGGTTCTCCTCCTGACCAATCCCTTTTCACCCTCTGGTCCCAAGATCTGGGGATGGATTTGACACTGGCCTAGGGGTCTATTCTTGGCCGTGTCCACTCATCTTCAGTGTGTGCTAGGCATGGGGTGATTCAATGTAAGCTTTTACATCGTGTGTACTGGACCAAGGCCAGACTATCCCGTGTTTATCCCAACACAGATCCAATTTGTGATGGATGCCGTCAGGACCGTGGCACTTTGGTGCATTTGTTTTGGACATGACCCTCTTTGTATACATACTGGTGTTCTGTATTTTCTTCTGTCTTAGACGTGCTGCAGATACAATTAGAGCCATGCCCCGTCGCGGCCTTGTTTGGTGTCCTTCCTGACACTGTCAAATTATCTAGGTCTAAATCAGATAATATTGTCTTTCTTTATTGATTTTGTTTTATTTTTGGTATTTGACTGTATTGTCAATCTAAATTGCATATGTATATCTTACATGCATACGGATATTTACTGATTCTATCTTTGCATGGATTTTGTAACTGTAAAAAATCTAAATAAACCAAGTTAACCAATAATGATAAGGGAGAAACCAGATGTCTACTGAATTTGCATTCTTACAGAACATGATGATGCCAATCATATCATCCTAGACAGATCTATTTATCAGTTTTAATTCTGAACTGGCAGCAACACCTAGAGGCCTCAGTTAATGGTAATAGGTCACATTGATGGTGATATATACTGAAGAATAAAAGAGTCAGCCCTTCAGATGAGTTCTAACAGCACAGCTAAGTTTCACAGATGTTACAGCACAGGTATGATTCAAAGGTATGAATGGTTGACAAATATGATTCACAGGTATACAAGTTCCATATAGTTAGTTAGTATAGTCCTCACACAACAATACAGTTCTCAGAATGTCTCAGTGTAGATCTCGGATAAGTCTCAGTATGGTTA
Source organism: Alosa alosa (assembly GCF_017589495.1). NCBI lineage: Eukaryota > Metazoa > Chordata > Actinopteri > Clupeiformes > Clupeidae > Alosa > Alosa alosa. The sequence continues at coordinate 31,832,626 of NC_063206.1, read as the reverse complement.
AAGCAACACCAAAGAGTTTTTTGTACCTTAAAATAATGTTTTCAAAATCGTTTCAGTCGTTCAGGCCATCCTTAAAAATATTTTCGTTTGCCGTAACCCGACCGACCCTGTCAATTTAGAACCGACCCAAATATTTTTTTTTTCCCCTTTTAGTCCGACCGACTTGCCGGTTGTAAACTTGCGTCAAGACCGACCGATTTTTTTTACTAATACTGTTTTTAATACTATTTATTTTCGTAGGCCTAAGTATTGTGAATATAAATTGCCTACATACAAACGTAGGCTCTCTTAAATAAAACCCTGTGGCGTCATCTCTACACCATTGGTTTACGCATGTCACACTATGGCCTACGCTTCATTTCATTCACATGCACAAACATCTCCCACCCAAAATATGGGTCCGCAACGTGGAGACTGCTGGCAGCGGAGTCATGGAGTGAAATTAGGCCCGGTGCTTCGTCTGATAATTTGCTGCGCAGTTGATCAAGATATCGTGGACCGAAAACAAAAGAAAACAAATGTTTCTGCTATCGATGTCATTAAACATGGAGCCATACAATAAAGTGGTGGTATGAGCGTTTATTCAATGCAGGCGTCTGCGCGAGAGAAACTGAAACTAATCGATAACGTTGGTATCAAAGCTCTACTTCAACCTGTTGAATGCTATTTAATTGTTTAACGACACTTAATAGAGAGACTGAGACAGAGAGACAGAGACTGTATAGCACTGAGTATTGTATAGTCAAATTTGAATATAACGTGGCCAAAAGCTATTGTAGCCTTCTTTCTATCTGTTAGAGATCAACAGATGAGTGATTTACGCCTATCTGGGGCCTGTACTACGAAGCGGGGTTATTGGCTTATCTGGGTAACTTCGAGAGTAACTTGATCACGTGTGGCGTAACTTCTCGATTAACCCGTACTACGAAAGGTGGATAGGTTTTAACCGAGGTATGCTGCCATGGCAATTTACGCTGCATTTCAAACCTGCTCCGAGCAGGTTATGTTCTTGGTTAACCCGAGGTTTCCGTTAACCACACCCTTTATAAGTACCACCCCTCCACTAACAATTTCTCCCGAGACATGTCGGCGTACCTGGATGATCCATACGACATTGGAGCACAAATCGTGAGGGACTCTCTTCGCAGGGCGAGGGGTTTTAGAGACCGCCAGAAAATATATATAGCCTACCCGGACGATATTCTCTATGAAAATATATATTGTCAGCCAAGGGAATTCGTTATCTTTGTCAGATGATCTAGGAAGACGTCTCATAGCAATGCCCGTACGTGGACATTCATGTATTCCATCGGTGATGCAAGAATACTGTATGTCCGAAAATAAATCGGACATAGGCCTACAGTATGCTGAAAATCTGAGCAAGATATAGCCTAAAATAAATCGGACATAGCCTACAGTAGGCCTAATAAATTAAAATCACAATTTTAACAAACTTGTTGAATTGAATGTCATATTACTGTGCCCTGCACATAAAGGCTACACATTTCCACAGCACCAGAATCCGACCGAATGCCTCCCTCAACCCCCTCCATAATCGGCCTTCCACTATTATTTGCGATGGCCAACTCTTCTGCTACTGTAAAACACGCTGGTGCCTTTCCTCCTACAGTAGTGTTCAAAGACACCTTTTTCTTGTTAGCTGTAAAACAGAGGCCAAGGCTATAAGCTAGGCCTACATGTTTTCATAATTAAGAAATATTAATGCAAGCTAGAACTATATAAACCTACTATTCTGAATAATGTTTTTGTGTTTCATTTTCACCTGCTGCCATGTGCGTTTGGCAATGGTGTTGCATCTGAAATGTTCACAGTATTAGGCATACACTAAATCAGTCAATGGGGGCTACTTAAACATTCAATTATCCTTATTACTGTAATCTATATGCCCACTTCTGAATTGGGTTGCATCATTAGGCCTTTCTATAAACTCAAAATAGGCTATTTAATTATTTCAACTCATTTCAGACATTCCGCAAGCTACTAATCCTCCGTAACACATATTTGAAGAACATGTGGGAATAAATCTTTACTTTTAGGCATTTAGGCTACCCGATCTGCAATACGTTGCCAACAGCCTTGCTTTGTTCACTGCCCACATATTTGATTTTTGTCGTAGAGTGGGTTTTAATTCCTCATAACTTGTCATAATAATTAATCCGTAAAATAAGGTGATCGCGTCATCATTGAAAGTGGTGACTTGCGCTGCAACCCGCCCCTTTTATGTGAACGCGCACAAACTCCAATGAGGTTAACCCCAGCTCAACAAATCAACTTCATAATCAGCGTCGTAGTACCGATTAACACCACTTAAGATAACCAGGTTTTGTCAACCCTGGTTTAACAAAGTAACCCTGGGTTACATCTGGGTAGGTTAAGCTCCCTTACAGGCCCCTGCTCTCCAAAAAAGCTGGTATTGTGTTTCCTGAATCCTTACATTCAGGCATTCAAATTAAACTTCATTAAAAACATGTATTTTTTTTTCTCCATTTCCTACCAATGTATGATGCTTGCATGAGGGAAACATCCCAAAACAATAGCACCCATATAATTGTTGCCGTTTTGAGAAGTATTTATTTTCTTATGCAAGCATCATGCAACCATGCAAAAGCAATGAAACAAATTATATCTTACATTAGTAAAGCAGTCCTCTGATGTGCATATCACAAAACATTTAAGTGAAAGTGCATACAACAATATAGGCATAATAATGATTGTGATAATGATAATGACAATTTGATTTGGAGGGTGTGGGGTTGGGTACGTGTAGATGAGCCCTATGACCCCCTGCCATGTCTGGGCCTCAGGTCAAAGAAGAGAAAGGCTGGTCTACATAACCTGCATCAGATTGAGGTTTGCAGTGATGCGCCTGAAGGCACGGGTTGAGGACCCAGTCAGTTCCGTCACAATATACACATTTGTTTAAATTCATACCTACGTAATCACCATGACCAAAATTGCACTTTTTTTTTTTACTTTGAATCTTGAAAAAAAAAAATATTTACCTACCTACCAACCCATTTTTTTTATTTTTTTGGCTGTTACTGCAAACAAGAATATTTTTAAGGATGGCCTCATCAACTTGTAACAGGGCACTTCTGCATTCGCTTCGCGGCCCTCTATTGGCTATAACCGCACTATGTAAGTTTGCCAGATCGGGTAGCGGACCTGTAGTTCAATGGAATGAGACATAAGAAACTACAAATTTGACTTGCATCTGATGCGGTGCTGGATAAACAAATAACATGCGTGCGACAGAGGGAAAGTTTTTTGGTGTTGTTTTAAATGGTATGTGCACAGATATGTTGAGTCACATGTTTGTAAGAATGTATGTTAGTAGGTATGTTGCCAGCAACATTGTCAGAGATGTATGGTTGACAGGTGTGCACACAGACAGGCACACGCATAATGTCATACACGGTCATCACCACTGGTCTGGTCTAGAACCTAAAAGACAAAGGACGTCCTGTAATGGTCACCGTGACGTTATGCGCGCAACGTTTATATTTCCGCGTTGAGAGGTAGCGGAAGGTAGCGGAGAGAGGTAGACGGAATATGAACACGAATTAATGACTTGATCTACAACTACACAATCAACTTCACTCACCTCATATTTTCACGCATGTATGAAATCACATCCTCCGAATTCATTACACTAATGATGAGTAGACATGAACATTTATACCAGGCTAGGATGTGCTGCTTTCACATCTACGGTGTCATTTTCTTAATAAACTAATACAACGTTTTAATGGGCATATCCCGTAGCATATTGTTCAAAACATCATCAGAGTAGGCCTAGGCTAGCCTAAGATAAATTGTTCAGACCATATTGTTTCAAAATATTAAAAACTAATAATAGCCAAAAATACTAAAAATACGCAATGCATGCTGGGAAGCAAAACTCAACATGAAATAAAGTAGGCTACATGAAACATAACTAGAATGCATTGACGTTATATCCACTCGTTTTCTTGGACCTGTGATCAAACAGGGACAGCCTATAAATGTAAGCCTATCTTCCTGGAACATTGCAGATAAAGACAATTGTATTGTTTTCTCTAGGCTATGAATGATCTTTGTAGCCAACTTTAAGATTAAATAAATAGATTCCAGATGTTTCTATTCTATATCATTGTTTTATTAATAAACAGTAAGGCTCTGGTGAGGCAGAGAGCTTGCTCCTCGTCAGAAATCTCATCGGATGTGCACTCTTTGGTGTTTCCACAAGGAGCTGCTGTAACATCGGGGACAGCTATGCGTGACACTTTTAAACGCGAGCATGCGTCAAATAAATTACAAAGACATTTAAACAAGTCATGAAGAAGCAGTATCCTTAATTCTTCGGCAATGTAGAGCTAGATCGTTTTGCTTTACACTTGCTTTACTTAAATTAAGTAGTCACTTCTGTTGCTAGACAACCCTAAACAAATGCTACGTGGTCTGTTTTTAACATTTCTCTAGTTTTATTGCATCGTATTCAGATCCAAAAGTCGGTTCAGTCCCAATTCGGCCGTGTGTGTGTTTCTGAAAATAAAACAGATAATAAGTACGTGACTACGTTAAATAAACCACTGCCTATACATGAATCACGTAATGACAGTTATCTGAAGAAATGCGCATTGTAGGCTAAGCTACAAGCTAAGAACAGTGACTTTGCTAACATTACACCAAGCATCACATCAGCGAACATGAATTTGATAAAATCCCTTCCCTAGTTTGTAACGTTATACATTAACGTTAAACTCAAAATGTATGTGCTACATAATTCGCAGACATGCTGAATTATGTAGCACATACATTTTGAGTTTAACGTTAACAACCCTTTTCCCAGTTTATGAAGTTGTGCGTCTATGAGCAAAGTAGACATATGGTTCTACTTTGCTCATAGACGCACAACTTCATAAACTGTATGATATGTTGCCTTAGACTATGGTAGGCTAATGCAGCTACTGCTAGAGACTAGATAGATAGATACTTTAGATAGATACCCCAGACGTGTAACGTGAAGTCGTGCATGGATGTGATGTCTCCGTCCTGCAGGCGGTAGCCAGTGCGCTCTTAACTCTGCTGCCATGTGTGAATAAACAAACGTCCCCCCCATGTCCCCGGTATAACGTTATTGTCGGGTCCTTAGGAGGTATTTGAAATGACCAAATGCAAATGTCATCCGAGGGACCTGACGGTGACGTCCCAGAAAGTCCTGCACCGGACGTCACGCAATAACCAAACGATAACTTGCTCCAGACGTCAATAAGGTCACCGGAACGTCCGCTAGAGAACATGACGTTCGGGACCAATCGGGGACGTCGTGAATGTCGGCATAAGGTCCGGGGGACGTCCCGTGTTTGTCGGGTTATTGTTTTCAGTTTAAGGATAGTTGATAGCTAATCATGTTTTCTTAAATATAAAACGTAAACAACTTCAAAAACTTTGTAGGCAAAGGGTTTGTTGTTGCTGTTGATCATCATATGAGTAAGGACGGATCATTCTGATACTAAGTATCTTGATAACCAACTTTCTTATTGGACTGTGTTGCCTTTATTGGATTTTTGGCTTGAACTTGTACAGGATTTCTTTATTTCAATAGGATTCCAATTTCACTGCATTGTAAAAGATTCTGTTGGTGCTGCTGCTCATTAGGCTATTGTGGTAATATTTTAAACTTTAAATATTCACACGTTTTGATAAGGCTTAAGATACAATATGTGACATGTAGGTGAAGAGTTCTGCTCAAACTAGCAAGGATAGCATTAGCATTGTAGCTAACGAAAACTTTTTAGCCAAATTCGCTGTAAGTTAACTTTCTTTCAGAAGTCATGTAAGTTAAGTTAAATTAGATTCTTCTAACCTAATGGCTGTAGAGAGAACTGTAGACTGTAAGGTATGTTGCTAGTTAACAATGCAGTTTTGCTTAATACGTTACCTAGCTAGATACCTAGCAGCTAACGTTAACCTTATCTAATGTGGTAAGTTTGATGGCACAGATGGCTAACATGAGCTAAGGATAACATTAGCTTCCTGTGTGTAACAGTTGACTTAGGCAAATGTTAAAATAACTTTTATTTAGCCTAAGGTCAACTTGGTGTCACATTGGCTCGTGGGTGACCATAAGTGGGTTTCTAATTCTGTCATGCTCAATACTTGTTTTTGTAAGTTGTACCAACTTAAGTGTGCCTTACTGATAATTATGGGTCTGTGTTAGTTGTGCCAACTTAATTCCTCCTTACTTAAAATACTTAGTCCTTAGATTACCGTAAAACTTCAAATAATCACCGAGTCCCTAAGAGACGCCTGTCTCTTTTAAACGCCTGGCGTGGCTACAGGTTTGGGTTAAAGGCCGGTGTTACATGGCAACTGGCTCCCATGTTAACTGGCTGCGTTGATGATGTTTCATGATTGATGACGAGTCTTTGACAGATGTGGCCGCTTGCAGATTTGTCACTTTCTGATACACTAGAGACACACACAAATATGCATTACATGTTTAAAAGTCAAAATTGTATGTAGCACTACATGCACTGGACCATGAATATGCCACCCAAAAAACACCTAAATAGCATAAATTAACTCCACGTGGGTATCGAACCACGAATAAATTGACTTGCGCCACAAACTAGCTGACAGCTCTCTCAGAAATTGACTTTAGTTGTATGATTAAAAGAAGTCAGCTAACGTTATTATAATTGTAACAAGTTAACATAGCTGTTCATGTTATCTGGCTACCATGTTATCATGCTACCGTTGCCCAAGCCATTTAGTAGGCCTTCAAAGTATCGTGGTTAAGTTTTACAAACGTTCCACTGAGGTTAGGCTGTGGCCACCCCTACCTGAAGTGTCTGTAGAGCCACATGAACGTCAGCAAATAAATCAAATAAAAATGTGTTGCCTAATTGTGTATCCTTTTGTCCAGCCTATTCTTTTAAGAATTCAGTTCATGAAACACAGGCATTGAAACGCACACTGCAATGGGCAGGAGAAGTTTATAACGTGTCCATATTTTACACAAAATTTGCGCACAGGGAGAGTCAAAACTCTTAGGCTTATAGGCTATTAACGTTAATGTTGCTGACATGTAAATATGGGTTTGATGTTTTTTTGATACTTTATTTCCTAAAACGCAAGTTAGTGCTTCTCCTGTGGCACAACGGGTTAATGCTTCCACATTACTTTTTCACACAGTCGACATGGGTTCAATCCTCCCGCTCACAGGTTTTTTTATTATTATTTATTTCTTTTTAGACCAGCAACGCTTCCTCAATTTAGGCTACACATACTAGGTGGCCACAGAGAGCCTGACCAGCAGTCAGTGAAATGTTTGAAAACTTAACCATGATTCTTTGAAGACCTACTGGCTTAGGCAACTGCTGTAGCAAGACAACACCATCAGCCGTGTTAACTTGCTACAATCATCAGCTGACTTCTTCTAATTGACCGATCCCAAGCCCCGCCCCCTTTAACTATGTCACAATGAGGACTTTGGAGGACCTCGGTCAACCTCGGTCAATTTTGAATTTTCTAGTGTCCATTCTGTATGACAATACGCCGGTAATGCAAATGCTATAATGCTTATTTTGCAAATAGACTAAGTAACTAAATAACTAAAGAGCTCAAAAAGGTTAAAATATATGCCTGGGTACTTGTAGAAGTGACATCCGATATCCTGACCGTGTGAAACGCTACCACACACAGGCCTAACTTTGCATAACTTTGGATAGGCTGCTACTTTTCAGTAAATAAATCTGAGTGTGTACGAAAATGTTCCCTTTATTTGTGTTCATAACTAGACACAAAAACATAACTAAACCTGGTTTCCACTGTTAAAACGACAACATAAGCTTACCTTGTAGGAACTGAACTCGCACACTCATACTCATAGCCTACTCAATCACGTATCGCCTTACACACAACAAGAATACTTTCAGCTTTTAGACACAGGCTACCTTGCCATGTTTACCTTGGGATAGAATACTCAAAGTCAAAGTCAAAGTCAGCTTTATTGTCAATTTCTTCACATGTTCCAGACATACAAAGAGATTATGAAATTACGTTTCTCACTATCCCACGGTGAAGACACTGTTCAAAGAAATAAGCTAACGATCATTTTTTCAACAAACGCAATATCCTACTGCGATGCATTATTGATGGCTGAACGAGAGATAGTCTTCTAAAGATCAAATCATGTGCCGATTCAAAACTAGGCGTTGCTGTATAGGCTATGCAGTCTCGAAATCGCCAAAGGCCTACTACATTGCCCACATTTAGCCTAATCGGGCACTAATGAAGTATTATGCAAGACAAATCATGTCTGCAATTGCTCTTGATAGCGTCTGCCTGCCATGCAGATATGTCGTGCGTGGTAGGTTTAAACTCGGATAGATCTAGTGGTTTCTTTTCAATACACTTGTATCATGTTTATTTGAACTCTTCCTTCTAAAGCAGCCATTCAAAATAATAAGTAGGCTATCGGCCTACCAAAGCGAAGCTATCTCTCCACCTCCCCAACATGAGCTGCTTATAGGCTAGCCACTCTCCCAAGTTGCGTGGGAACTTGGATCTGCAGCACTTGGTCCCATCTTCAATTAATCCTTGAAATATGGTTAGATTTTGTTATGGCACGTCAACACCATATGTTTGCACAGACCTGTTTATTGAATCAGAGTCACATCTGCAGCAAATAAGGTAAACTACCTGCTCGTGATAACGTGCTAATTGTTTATCCCCAGTTAACGTGCATCCCATTAAGATCCGTAACACCGGATTGGTTTGTCCTCGATTTGTGGTGTTCCACCTTGTTGATAACAGCGGACATTGTGAATGTGTCCTTCAGCATACTGAAGGCCTTTCTGGCCTCTGTTTTTTGAATATATCAATATTACTTGACGCCCAGAAATCCAGCATACACTGTTACACTAGGCTAAATGGGGGTGCTGCGTCCCCACGTTGAACACGCGTTCTCACACACTTTCCTGCAAACTTGTCCGACTTAGCAACAGTAACTATGGGACTGACAATGGGTGGTGGGGCTTGGGATCGGTCAATTGTATAGACTAAGTCAAGTAAATTTCAATGTGACTTATCAGCTGGTTCGTGGCACAAGTATGTAGATGAATGGTTATCATGTAAGCAGTTTCATTTAGGAAGCAGGTTCGATACCCACGTGGAGTCATTAGGCTGTTTAGGTATGTATTTTTTTGGTGGCATATTCAAATATATTTAAATATGTCATGCATATTTGTATTTGATAGTCTCCAGTTTCCATCAGAAAGTGACAAATCTGCAAGCACATTTCTTCTGTCAAAGAAACGTCATCACTCGTGAAACATCACCAACGCAGCCAGTTAACATGGGTGCCAGTTGCCATGTAACACCGGTCTCCAGTAGAGACCTGGGCCCAGTTTCCCGAAAGCATCTTAAGCCTAAGAGCGTCGTAAAGTCCCTCTTTTTTTGCCGACTGTTTCCCGAAACCATCGTGAGCTTAAGAACGTCATTGAAAACACTTCGTAGAGATCACGAAAGTGCTCCAGAGTTCTCGTTACCGGCTAAGAGCGTCTTAACAGTACTTCTCGCTGAGGTCACCAACAGGACATACAGAGGAATTACAACTTAGAATACATAAGCCAATGTTCCCATTCTTTATTGTGTTTACCTAATGAATCAGATTTTAGCGTGCAAAATAGTATAGCCTACATTTAATGGTCATAATAATGTGATGAAAAGCGGACAAAAATGCAATCCAGTTATGAAACGAGACGTTGCCAGAATAGTTTGCCATGAGGGATATATTTTATTAGGCCTATGAGGTAAAAGCAGAGAAAGGATTTAGTCTGTAGGCCTAGTACTGCATCAAAATCCAAGCCTACACATTTCCTCAGTTTCTTACTGGACTTCTTTCTTATCTTCAAACATGTTCTTAAGTGACACAGCGAAAAATTATTGCATGGTGCAACAATCTAATCTTAAATAATTACAATTATTTACAGGGCTCTCAAGTTTTGAAGTTTGCAAGGAGTGAGACTTTGGGCCCGTCCACACGGAGACGCTTTTTAGGTTAAACGCAGAGGTTTTGCTTCGTCTTGGCCGAGCGTCCAAACGAATCCTGTAAACTCACTGCCCGAAACCGCACTTTTCTGAAACCTGGTCCCAGAGTGGAGAAATCTGAAACCGTAGCCCGTTTGAATTCGTTTAGACAGCGAAACCGCACATCCTGCTTGCGTATCGATGATGTCACCTCAGCTGCCCTGGACTTGGCCTTATAGTATTGCCTAACAATACTAGTTTTCATACATGACATTACCTACAATTACACTCCGTAAATATCACAACTGGTGCTGGCGCGCCGATAGCTTATGACTTGGTGGACTGAACACTGTTTTTCCCGTTTTTTTTTTATGCATTCTAGCTACTGTCAGTGATGCGAGAGAACTTAAGTTATTAGGAAAGTGCGGTGTAAGTTCAGGCTACATTAATTTGTGTGTAGTGCCAGTGTCATTCATTTATTTTACATGTCTTACAACATATATACATGCATTCACAGTCGAAAGTGAAATCAGATATAAGCATACAAAGACGCTTTAGAACTCACGTTAAGCCGATGGTAGCACACTGATTGCAAATCGCCGATTTGATTTGATGCAGGCAACGTATTGTTACTAACGAAGGTTTTATAGCAATATTATAAATGTGGCGACAGAATATCCTAGAACTTGGGTAAGCCTTGCGTTTTAGTGATAGCCAAAACTAATGTGAATCACGGACTACAACCAAAGAAAGTAAAGGTGATTAGTAGGCCTACCTCGTTAGCCATATAAAGGACGGACTGCACCCTTCACAAACCGTAAAATAAAGTTTATTAGTTTTACAGTTGACTACAGTTGACAGTTCACCATCAGTCCACACAAACAATTCTGGTTTCCTTGCACTAGCCATTTTGTCATAGCTTATTCTGTCTGTTTGTAAAGCACAAACTTTGGTCAATTTCTGTAAAGAAACAGTGCCACCTATAGGCCTGGGGTGTGAAGTAGCGTGTTGAGTCGTGTTGAGATGGATCTGTTTGGGCCCTTATAAATATTCTTGATGCGGTTTCAGGGAAGACGGAGGAAAAAAGATCGGTTTTTTATGCGTGTGGACTAATTCTTTGTTTCTCGGGCGTGGCATTGGCACAGTGCCACCCCCCCCTGATTGAAGTACATGAAAGTCCCACGCCTGCTTGAACTACTTCGTGGGCCACCCCCCCCCCGATCATCAACAGACCCACCCTCCCCATGTCCCATCGACCCAGCTTCATGAGAGAGAGCACAAATTCCATTATTTCAAACACACTATTTTATTTATTCTAGAACCCTATAGTAAATAATAATAAATAATAATAACATAAATTATAATAATAATTTCACCCAAATGGGCCCTTTGAACAGCAGTGGCTCATTCTGCTCTAAACAAACAGAAAACAACCAAATGAGAAACAGCACATTTAGCCCCAAAATGGTCTCTTGAACAGTGGTGGTTCTATCCATGTGTGTGTGTGTGTGTTTATGAGTGATGTTGTGTAAGTGTTTGTGGCAGATTTTGATGCCTTGATGACTGATACTGGGGGCTCCCATTTAAAGCACTATGGTTCAATGTCAGCCATTTTCACAGTCATGAGGCCATCCTTAAAAATATTCTTGTTTGCAGTAACAGCCAAAAAAAAATAAAAAAATGGGTCGGTAGGTAGGTCAATATTTTTTTTTTCAAGATTCAAAGTAAAAAAAAAAAGTAAAATTTTGGTCATGGTGATTACGTAGGTATGAATTTAAACAAATGTGCATATTGTGACGTAACTGACTGGGTCCTCAACCCGTGCCTAGAGGCGCATCACTGCAAACCTCAATCTGATGCAGGTTATGTAGACCAGCCTTTCTCAAACTTCTTTGACCTGAGGCCCAGTCATGGCAGACTTTGGGGTCATAGAGCTCATCTACACGTACCCAACCCCACTCCCTCCAAATCAAATTGTCATTATCATTATCACAATCATTATTATGCCCATATTGTTATACATGTACTTTCACTTAAATGTTTTGTGACATGCACATCAGAGGACTGCTTTACTAATGTAAGATATAATTAGTTTCATTGCTTTTGCATGGTTACATGATGCTTGCATAAGAAAAGAAATACTTCTCAAAACAGCAACAATTATATGGGTGCTATTGTTTTGGGATGTTTCCCTCATGCAACCATCATACATTGGTAGGAAATGGAAAAAAAAATACATGTTTTTTAATGAAGTTTAATTTGAATGCCTGAATGTAAGGATTCAGGAAACACAATACCAGCTTTTTTGGCAAGCAGGCGTAAATCACTGATCTGTTGATCTTTAACAATAGCTTTTGGCCACGTTATATTCAAATTTGACTATACAATGCTCAGTGCTATACAGTCTCTGCTCTGTTTCTATGGAAGTTCCAAAAATCAACATTGTTCTATTAAGTGTCGTTAAACAATTAAATAGCATTCAACAGGTTGAAGCGGAGCTTTGATACCAACGTTATCGATTAGTTTCAGTTTCTCTCGTGCAGACGCCTGCATTGAATGAACGCTCATACTACCACTTTATTATATGGCTCCATGTTTAATGACATCGATAGCAGAAACGTTTGTTTTCTTTTTTTGTCAGTCCGCGGTATCTTGATCAACTGCGCAGCAAATTATCAGACGAAGCACCGCGCCTAATTTCACTCCACGACTCCAGCGGACCAGCAGTCTCCACGCTATGGACCCACATCAAAACAAAACTATTTCCTGATTGGTTGAGAAATCCTATTTTCTGATTGGCCCATAGGTTAGTAACTGAACAGCAGCTCTCTGAGCTGAATGAGCGCACAGACAGCAACGTTGTGATACGTTTGTAAAATATAGCCCTTAGAAATTTCTGTGCGGGCAAGTTAATAATTTCTCAGAGTGAGAAATGCAATGTGTGGCGTGTGATCGTGTGAAGTCATTGAAATGCGTGTGTCTCACACTCAATGCGTGAGACTTGAGAGGTCTGATTATTTATGTCTGTGTATGGGATATAACCTACTTGGGATGCAGATGTCAAAGTGTTTCTATTTTCGTATTGATGTGAATTAATGTGTAGGCCTAGATCCGAAGTTTAAACGATAGTCCTATAGCTGTGACGTGCAGTCACCTGACATCACCATCAAATCAGAGGATATTTCAGAACTATTACGTGGACAGCTCCCTTAAGAGCATCTTAAGAGCAGTGATACGAGCATGTTCGGGAAACAGTCGGAAAAACCAAACGAACGATCGTAAGATTAATCGTAGAAAACCCTCTTAAGAGCGTGTCTCCGTCGTTATCGGGGAAGTGGGCCCTGGCTTGTGACTCCAGCACCTTCACACCCAGAATTGAATAGTTTTTTTGTAAAGTTTGCAGCGAGCCTGGGCCCAGTTCCCCGAAAGCATCTTAAGCCTAAGAGCGTCGTAAAGTCCTTCTTACGGACGTCTTAAGATTTGCTGACTGTTTCCCGAAACCATCGTAGCTTAAGAGCGTCGTGAAAACACTCGTAGATCTACGAGTGCTCCAGAGTTCTCGTTACCGGCTAAGAGCGTCTTAACAGTACTTCTCACTGAGGTCACCAACAGGATATACAGAGGAATTACAACTTAGAATACATAATCCAATTTACGTTCCCATTCTTTATTGTGTTTACCTGTGATGAATCAGATTTTAGCGTGCAAAATAGCATAGCGTACATTTAATGGTCATAATAATGTGATGAAAAGCGGACAAAAATGCAATCAAGTTATGAAACGAGACGTTGCCAGAATAGTTTGCCATTATCTTTGCTAAGTGAGGGCTATATTTTATTAGGCCTATAAGGGTACAAGCAGAGAAAGGAACATGTGGTTTAGACTGTAGGCCTACTGCATCAAAATCTAAGCCTACACATTTCCTCACTTTCTTACTCGACTTCTTTCTTATCTTCAAACGTGTTCTTAAGTGACACAGCGAAAAAGTATTGCATGGTGCAACAATCTAATCTTAAATAATTACAATTTTTTATGTCTGTGTGTGGTATATAACCTACTTGGGATGCTTACATGCAGATGTCAAAGTGTTTCTATTTTCGTATTTATGTGAATTAATGTGTAGAACGGTAGGCCTATAGCTGTGACGTGCAGTCACCTGACATCACCATCAAATCAGAGGATATTTCAGGGCCCACTTCCCCGAAAGCATCTTGAGCCTAAGAGCGTCGTAAAGTCCCTCTTACGAACGTCTTAAGATTTGCCGACTGTGTCCCGAAACCATCGTAGCTTAAGAGCCGTCGCGGAAAACACTTGTAGATCTAACGAAAGTGCTCCAGAGTACTTCGTTACTGGCTAAGAGCGTCTTAACGCATATGCCTCAGTGGAGTCACCCGCAGGAAGATCAGTGACATTACATGTGTCTATGTAATGTCACCGATCTTCCTACTGGTGACTCCACTGAGGCGTGTGCGTGAAGACGTCAGCAAATAAAGTCCGCTGCATAACTAAACTGACTTCACTTGTGTGAGTTCATATATGTTCTTAGGTAGGCCTAGGTTGTTGGTGCAGGTATCATTCATACCAATGTTGTTAAAGTCATAGTGTGTTGCAGGGAAAAAAACATTGTCCAATATTACGATCGGCCAATATATATAATTATATATATGTAAAAAATAAAAAAAAAAAATAAAATGAAAAATAAAATAAAAAATGGAAACAAACACAAAACAGGCAACAGGAGAATGTGACGGAGAACCAAATATGAAGGGAGAGATTTGTGCAGACGGTGTAGGAGAGAAGTTGGAAGGGCAGTGGCAAAAGCAACATAGGGAGGATGCGAAGTGTGCTGGTGGTGATTGGTGACACTGTGACTGTGGGGAAAGGAGCAACCCAAAACATTAAAAAAAGTCCTGGATCACATCACGGCGGGCCTCAAAACCAGCCATGTAGTGCTGAGGCTGGTCGTCCGGATCACGGCCCCCCTCATCAGCCTCAGCCTCCTCCTCCTCGTCTGGCCCATCCGGCTGAAGCCCTGCCCGCACATTGCAGTGACACAGATCACCGCGCAGGCCTTCGCCGGACTGAAGAGGAGTCCCCCGGCCGATTTGTGGACACACCGGAAGCGCAACTTCCACCGCCCGATGGTGCGTTCTACCACACTTCTGGCCAGACGATGGGCCTCATTATAGGCACGTTGATGCTCGTCCTCAGGGTTGACCACAGGTGTGAAGAGGTATGGCCGGAGGGGGTACCCACTGTCGCCGAGAAGTCACCACTCACCCCTCGACGCAGTTGCCTTCCGACCAACAGCAGACTCCCCTGAAAACAAAAAGAGTCGCGGCGTGTTGCCCGCCATCTCGCCACGACGCCAAGGATGATGCCCCGTGGTCACACACCAGCTGGCAATTGATGGCGCTGCACCCTTCCTGCAGATATAGATGTGACCATCATCGTGGGGTGTCAGTATGGGCACTAACGTGCCATCCACCACTCCGGCCACCTGAGGAATCTGATGCTCCCGGAAGAAATGCCCCTGGATCGCCGTCATCTCCTCTCTGGTGGGGAAGCCAACGTGTAGAGGCACCAGTCACAGCAGGCAGTCCGTCACTGCCTGCACAGCCCGTGATACAGACGTCCTGGATAGGCCATGGCCATCGCCGACGACCTGCAGGAAGCTCCCTGTTGCATAGAACCTGAGGGCGGCCAGGAGTTACGTTTGCGCTGTGAGCGCAAAGTTCCTCCTGGTTGCGCGCCTCAGGTCCTCGCTGGTGGCCTCAAGGAGCTGCTGGATGACCTCCCTCGGCAGCCTGTACCTATCAATGATCGCCCGATCATTGTACACCTCGAGGGGATCGCGGATTTACTCGGCGCGGGCGCTAAGTCGCACAAGGCCACTCCGGGGACGCCTCTGCCTCTCTCTCTCTCTGTCTGTCTCTCTTGCGCACGGAGCGCGAGCACTTGCTGTCTTCCAGCCATGGTTTGCTCTGCAAGCCTACATTGTATATATAGGTCCATATAGTAATCTGCAAAACATGTGGATGATTAACGATGATTGGTGTTGAGGCTGTGATGCATCATGTGGATGTCATCAGATACACAACAATTAGGAGTAATTACACACACTGGCTTATATGTGAGGGTTCATGTCCACAGCAGGTCACACACCAGTGCACAGGTGACTGTGATGAGCCATTAGGCTTGTGTGTGGTTCACATCAAGGCACTTCATGATGATTGTATGCAAATGACTCATTTGCCTAATTCCTCTGGCCACTGGAACATGCCAGGCAATATAATGGATATGTAAGTAGTAAAGGTTGTGTGTTGCATGCAGTGTTTGGCCATGTTCTTTATGCCCTCAGACACATGCAACAAAGAAGACTTCATTAAATGATTACTGGAGCTGTATATTAGTAATGTATGCTTTGAGGACTGATGTTTCACATGTGACACAGTGGAAATGGGCAGGCATTTAGCACCCTTTAAGCATTTAGACATTTCAATGTGATTTGCTCATAACATTCCACACTGATGTCCTTACACCTTGTAGGCTCTTAACAACTAGGTAATATTCTGGAATATGGAATGATGACATGGAAGGCACAGCGTGTGGTGCAATACACAATTTAATAGTGGGGCTCACTGGGACCACCTGGAAAGAGATGAAGAGTATGCATGTGAAATTACATTCACAACGTAAAGACCAATCACTCCAAACAGTTTGCTCATGTCTGATGTGTCATTCACACATTCCCAATACATTACATAATTACGTATCACCTTGCTGCTCAGGGAGGATGATAGGCACAGAGATAGTGGGCCGAGCCAACTTCTCCTCCTCCAGTGCCACCTGTCGAGCCAGCAGGTCCAACTTGGCCTTCTTTATGTACAGGACCTGCTGCTGGTACTCGGCATCCCTTTTGGATGCCTCTCTGGTCAGGCCACACAGCTCCCTCAGCAGGCCCAGCTTCTCCCTCTCCAGCTGCACCAGGTTGTGGCTGCACTGGCAGCTGGTAGCAGCAGGGGCAGCAGCAGCATCAGGAGCAGCAGCAGGGGCAGCAGCAGGAGCAGCAGCAGGAGTGAGGGGGCTCCTGGGTTCCTGGGATGGGGGTGGTGGCTCCGTCGAGGTCCCTGGCTGTGGATGTATGCCCCCCATCACATCGACCCCCCCAGGGACGCAGTTGTCCCCAGGATACCCAGGGCCATCTCCTCCTCGGGGGTAAGAGGAGGTGCAGAGCTGCTGCCTCCACCTGTTGCTGCTATTTGTTGCCTATTTGCAGCTGCCTTTTTCTTTGCAAGACTGGCAAAGTCCTGCCACTTTTTGCGGAGATCCGCTCCAGATCTCCTGGTCCCCGACACAGCGGCCATCTTCTCCGCTATTTGCCTTTGAAGCGGTCAAATATAACACCTTTGTGCGCCTCTATTTCCTCTATTAGGAGGCGCACCTCATCGGGCCTGAAGCTCTGCTTTTCTTCTCTCCAACACCGTCCTTGTTGATTGTGGCCATTATTTAGACAAGTCATCTCACGTGAGCAATTACAACGAAGGTTAATTAAATCACCTACATTTCATCCCAAAATATTTTTTTAATTTAGCATGCTGTTGTGAAAGGAGATGTGGTAACAGAGATGCATTAATTTCAGAAAGAAAATTACTGTTTTATTTAGGACACTTCCTTCCGTAGACACGTGTCTTCCGCCTACGAACAGAGTCGCGATATATTCAGCACTGCTTCGGTGGACAGTTCCCCTTAAGAGCAGTGCACGCGCGTTCACGCTACGAGCATGTTCGGGGAACAGTCGGAAAAACCAAACGAACGATCGTAAGATGAATCGTAGAAAACCCTCTTAAGAGCGTGTCTCCGTCGTTATCGGGGAAGTGGGCCCAGAACTATTAACGTTGACAGTTCCCCTTAAGAGCAGTGCACGCGCGTTCACGCTACGAGCATGTTCGGGAAACATTCGGAAAAACCAAACGAACGATCGTAAGATGAATCGTAGAAAACCCTCTTAAGAGCGTGTCTCCGTCGTTATCGGGAAACTGGGCCCTGGTCACAGTTGCAAGGTTTTAGAATGTTGCATCAAGTTGCTGCTCATCTCGTGGCAAATCTTGGGTGTGATATGGGCTTAAGTATGGCGCAGACTGCGCACGTTATGATTAGATGGCATTAAAAGACTGCGGTCGGGAAAAGCTAGAGTTCCAAATTGTATAACTTTTTTTCCAATATAAACTATGCCTACTTCGTCATCGTTAAATTCATCCCTTGTGTTTAAAATTTGCGGATAGGCCAATGGTAAGCTATGCTGGCAACAAAACCA
Organism: Alosa alosa; assembly: GCF_017589495.1. NCBI lineage: Eukaryota > Metazoa > Chordata > Actinopteri > Clupeiformes > Clupeidae > Alosa > Alosa alosa. The sequence goes on along the minus strand of NC_063206.1, from coordinate 31,814,271 downwards.
GAACGGTTAAAAGACTGCGGTCGGGAAAAGCTAGAGTTCCAAATTGTATAACTTTTTTTCCAATATAAACTATGCCTACTTCGTCATCGTTAAATTCATCCCTTGTGTTTAAAATTTGCGGATAGGCCAATGGTAAGCTATGCTGGCAACAAAACCAGAACGGTTCGCTAAAGTTATTCTTTATTCTAAATGCCAGGCGCGCCTTCAGGTGTACGTCCCTACGCACTGTGCGTACCATCAGGCTACTCAACAGCGAGAGAACATTTCCCTTGTGTGTGCGTGTATTCACACCAAATTCCTTCCCAACTATGCACAGTATCCCATTAGCTGCATCCCACCAGGCTATTTACCATTTTCTATTCCGTAAAGTTAGTGAACACGTTATCAAAATTAACGTGCACACATTTTGTTTGAGCAGGAGAGAGAATACGCACGCAGGCACGCAATAGGCTACTTGTTGTTTTCTTTTACTCAGCTATCTATATACGGTTATCAGCACACAATGTTGAGCTAATTCACTAACTCAATACTCATCATAGATATCACAAGTTTAAACAACGAAAACAGAAAGGATGGAGGCAGCAAAGCTAGGAGTTATTCCAGATGGACAAGAACAAGGTAGGCAATTGGTGTGCTTTGTCAGAACTTAGACTGCACTAAAGCCAGGCGCCACGCTACGCCTAGAACAAAACTAAAGGTAACTTTAGCCAGTATAGGGCTGTATCAAGTTGTCCAAATCATTGTAGACGTTGTCGTTGTATTATTGCACGTGGATGTTGTTATGCTATGTAGGCTACTTTTTTGCTGACTGACCAATGCATGGACCTAAAACGGACAAATAGCCTATTGTTCACGAGTGAAACATTTTTTGGGGGTGGTGGTGGTGGTGGTGGTGGGGGGGGGTGTGTACCATAGCATTAATTCCTGCTGGCGCCCCTGCTAAATGCCATGGCGATAAAGAGAAAGAAGTCAGAAAAGGAATTTACCTTAGACTAGGCTATATCAGAGCCCGTCTACGGACATTCTCTGGCTATATAACCTACTGAAATAGGTTAATGATGTAAAGTCAAGTACGCTTCTATGGGACTGGGTGTGCGCCAAGCACAATTTTTTATTGATGAGTCGGAGGGCAAGTGCTGCGCATAGTTGCAGTGGAATGTGGCTGCCCAGGGCATTATAAAACTCCTCACTCTTAGACCTACTCATACATGGCGGTGAAATGGCGTATTTAGCTGTCTAAATTCGAATCATATGCTGGGGGAGGAATCGTCGGACATCCATGATTATTTTGTTATTCCGCACCCCTGGTCAAAAATATGTTCCCGCGCGCCTGGAAGTAGGCTATGATTTGAATGTAGACAAATTTGGCAAATACAAAACGGGAGAAACAATATGGTTCATGCTCTCTCATGCTGTTTCATTCGGGCCGAAAAGGAAGGAGAATGAAACATTAAGCACGTTCCACTTTAGCATAAATAATTCCTGAACGGTTTTGGTCAGGGCTGATAATGCAACTGTATTTGACAAAGGACCGATATAGGCTATTTGCTATAGTGACAAAATATGAGCTTTCACTGTGATACGATCTCTTTGTAGATTACATTTAATTAAAATGTGTTTCATTTGTTCTGGCTATGCTATTTGGATCTTACTGTATCTCACTCAATGAACAACATCTCAACACTAGATGAATGATGATCCGTAATTGTCATCATTTTTTTTCCATTTACTTTTTATTTTTATGTCTTTCTGATTATTTCAGTTATATTCAGAAGTGTAAAAGTCCAGCTCACATTTTTGTTCCAACCATTCACTTAATTAGCTGATTCTAATTAGCACAACATTTAAGACAGGTGGATCAGATAATTAGTGAAATCACCTGTACTGTTTCTACTTTGACACCTCTGAGATTATCCTATTGGATTCCAACAGAAACACTCCAATAGGACCCCTATGGAACCAAAATCCTATAGGAGTATTATTAAGATTATCCTATAGGATTCCAATGATCCCTATCATATTTTGGAACCACAATCCTATAGGAGTCGTACAAGAATTATCCTATAGGATTCGAACAAAAACAATCCTACAGGATTTCTATCATATTTTGGAACCAAAATCCTATAGGATTCGCACTAGGATTATCCTAAAGGATTCGAACGAAAACAATCCTATATGATTTCTATCATATTTTGGAACCAAAATCCTATAGGAGTCTTAGTAGGATTATCTTATAGGATTCCCAGTTCCAAAATATGATAGGATTGTTTCTATTGGAATCCTTTAGCATTTTTTTTTGACTAGGGGAATGAAAACATAGCCTGGCCTATTTGATACACAAACAAGCGGTGTAGGCTACAACGTAAAAAAATTGGTAAAATAAAAACAGGAGTATATTTGTTAGCTTTAACTAAAATGTGAAAGGTAGAAGCTATAACATTATGACCATCAACAATGAGTATTCATGCCATGAATGAAACCCATGAATCATGGGTTTCATCAGGTCCCGTCACACAGTATAATCAAGCAACATGCAGTCTGCATTCATAATCTATTCTAGGTGCTTGATTTTATACACCTGTGGAAAGTGGCCTGATGTTGAACAGGACCAGAGCCATAGTATCTGGTTGATGTTAACGTTCTAGTTAAAACGCTGCTGGTTAGTAATGAACAAATGTAATGTTAGTGCTTAGCTGGGAGCCAACGTTACGTTACGTTTGATTGTCGTTAGCTATCGAAACCTACAGCTAACCGGTCATTGTAAATTTGATGACATATTAACATTGATTAACAGTGGATTTCCTTACATAATAAATATCAACGTAGCAACTATTTCACTAATGTTAACGTTATCTAACGTTATAATGTTAGTTTAGCTATTTGTGACCCATAACGCTAACGTTATATGACATAATGTTTGACGACATAAATGACTGAAATACCAAAGAACGGAACACTTACCTTGTCTGTAATTAGAGAAATGTGCCTCTAAAGGAGAGTTTCACGAGCAAATGTGACCCTGCAAGGCAAAACCAGTCGCTTTGCGCTCGGTGCTATTTTGAGAAAATCCATGATAAACAAACATACAAGTTAAAATGTCGAATTTCACATTTTCGCATAATTCGACAGTAAACAGTCTACACTTTAATATTGTGAACAAATTTCATGGGAAAACATATGTTTTGACTGTTTAACCCTCTCTGGGTAACACTTTACGGTAAGGGTACATGAATTATCATGAATTCATTCATGATTTATGCATTACTTCATTCCATGTGGGATGTGTTTAGAGAACTGCACAAGTTGTGTTCAAATCAGAATTTGAGTAGTGATGACTACATTTTTGACATGTGTTTAGAGAACTGCACAAGTTGTGTTCAAATCAGAATTTGAGTAGTGATGACTACATTTTTGGCAGAAAAAGAAATCATCATGATCATTCTTAATAAATCATAAATCATAATGATGTGCTCACCATACTTAATGCTTTAGTTGATGTGTTGTTAATGTATGAGGTCATGAATGACAGACTATGAACTCATGTAAATTCCTGATGATTCATGTAGTGTTGCACGGTGTATCGATACTACGTTTTCCGACGTTTTTAGAATCGATACTAATTAACGTTCTGTGTCTGCGTGAACTGCTGCTCTCATTGCTCCTTGCATGCATCTAGGCAAGTGGGCATGTCAAGCAGGCAGCTCTGAGTGAGTGAGTGCGCAGCCAACGTCAACATACAGTAGTTCTTTGCCGACCGTCCTCGGCCTTGTGGATAAAACAAAAGGTGAAGTGAAATCTGCAACTATTTCGGATACATCGCGAATAGTGAAGGGAAGCCATCAGGTACACAGAGGCCCGTTTGTGAAATATGTTTCAAAGTCATTTAAAAGCAGTAGGCTACGCATGGAACTTGGCTAAACACCTCACAGACATATCCCAACATTTTTGTTCAAAGAACGGCAGGTTAACGAATATGCTATAGAAAACACTCGACTACATGGTTAGTGCCAAGTTCTTCTCTTCTGTTTTAGTCTAGCCTAAGTGAAACGAGTAAGGTTCTCTGGGATAAAGTTTAACCTTCCTTCATCAATGAATTTTTTTGAGACATAATGAGCTGTAATCATAGGGTGCTAACGTGATGAAAGCGCAATGTTCATGCCAGAATAACATTACCATAACTTGTAAACAATCTATTTCATGTTCGGTCAGTACTACTGGTAATATTTGTCATGGCATGTAGACTGCAATTTGTTCAATAAGTATTGCCCAGATGTAGGATAGGCCACCCGAAATGTTCTAATTAAAGCCCACAGCATAAAATACCACCAAAGCGTGTTGAGTCCTAATAATAATAATAGCGGCTTATTGTTACGTTGTAGCAAATCATGTTATCAAAGAAATAGACGTAGGCTAGTGTAGGAATGCACACAGACATATTGCAACAGGTAATGGTGTAGGCCTATCTGACGAAGACCTGAGTGGTTGGAACGTCAGACTTGTACACTGGGCTAAAGAAGACTATCCTCACATTTTTTCCCTTTGCAACTGTCAAAGAAATCCCATGAACACGGGAAGGCCTAGGGAAGCCTATACTGTACATCAGATGGCCTAAAGATTAGGCCCCTCTGCATAGCATTCAGTGATTTGCATGCAGTAATTTCAACACTGACCTTGATCTAGCCTAGTTTGGCTATTTAAAGCTACTGTATTGGCAAAACACAACACAATGTAAATGAACTATAACAAAAAATAAAAGGACTTAATCACACAAAGTAGGCCTATTATTTTACTGACTATAAAATAATAATTATGTAGGAAGTTTAGAACCCAGAATTGACCTTCACACTACAAAAGTGCACCGAATTCAACACAAATGACTCAATACACTTGGAGGAGGTATGAGTCCTTTCTTTTCCAGATATCTTAGGATTTCGCTGTAGTATCGTTTCAGTATCGAGCATCGTGATATTTATGGCAGGTATCGTATCGAAGTCATAATTTTGGTATCGTGACAACACTAGATTCATGAGATATTAACTCATTGAGTGCCAAAAACGTAATATTACGTTTTTCCTTCCCATGCGTTGATTGCCCAAAAAACGTAATTATTACGTTTTTTTTTTTTTAAATTCTTAAACTAGACACTCTAACACACCTTATATGTGATTTTGGGAACTCTGTGATGAATGGAAATGAAATATATGATGATCGTATATATGAAAACTTATGAAAATGCACAATCTGGACATTTTATCTGGACATTTTATCATAACTCGGTTTCCGCTTTGGGTCGAATCAGTGACGCATGCACGTCAGCTCAAAACCAGGCTATTTTCGTGGGTCTATCACTAGGTGGCAGTCTCGCTAGGTCACTTCCTGGAAACTTTACAGGCAACACTTCATATTTCATGAAAGACGTTATATCTCCATTTGTAGAAAAAAAAACAGCGATTTTGATGAAAACTAGCCACTGTTTAGCTTGGGATTTCTCAGGAACAGAGGCGTGTAGAAATACATGGTTTGCACCCACTGAGAGCTTAAAGTCTCACCTTTCAAACGAGCCATTGTATGTGTTCATAGCTGTAACACAGAATATGTTGTGGCTGTACAGAAATCATCAACAATGGTATAGATTGCTGGCACTCTAGGACAAAGCTTCCGAAAACAGCTTGGCATTCAATGAGTTAAGGAATGAAGTAATACATAAATCATGAATTAATTCATGCATGAGTAATAAGTAACATAACATAAGTGGGGAAAATAAGTATTGAACACGTCAACATTTTTTTTAGTAAGTATACTTCCAGTGAGGCATGAAATTGTCACTGGACATTAGTATTAATTTAGGTAATCCACACATATATAAAAATCCAAACATTAATCTCTAAAAGTAGAGTTATGAGTAAAAAAAGTGGAATGGCACAGGGGAAAAAGTATTGAACACGCTAAGAAAAAGCAGTACACAAGGGCAAGGAATGGCAAGGAACAAACTGGAATCTATAAGTAGTTAGATAAATTATCCCTCCTATCTGTAAAATTTGATATAAGCTGGGTTAGTTTTTTGTTACCAAGGTGTCACACAAGAAACATTTCATGATGGGTAAAAGCAAAGAGCTCTCCCAAGACCTTTGCAACCTTATTGTTGCAAAACATATCAATGGAACTGGTTACAGATGCACTTCAAAACTTCAGAATCATCCAGCAAGCAGTATTGGAGCCATTATCTGCAAGTGGAAGGAACATCACTGCATCATCAACTGGCCATGTACAGGAGCTCCTTGCAAGATTTCTGACCAGAAAGTCAGAAGGATAGTCAGAAGAGTAGCCCAAGAGCCAAGGACCACTCAGAGAAAGCTCCAGAAAGACTTGGAGGCAACAGGTACAATTGTTACAGAGAAAATCATAGGTAATGCACTCCACCGCCATGGCCTCTATGCACGCTCATCCCGCATGACTCTATTGCTGAAGAAAAACATGTCAAAGCTCGTTGAAAGTTTACTGAGAGAATGTATTTCAGATGTCATACTACACACCATATTTGGAGGAGAAATGGCACTGTGCATCACCTTAAATACCATACCAACAGTGAGGTTTGGAGGTGGTGGCATCATGGTGTGGGCTCTTTTTCATCTCATGGCGCTGGCAGACGTCATACAGTTGAAGGAATGGAGTCATTTTGTTCCAGGAGAATCTTTACATCCACCAGGATGATGAGGATGAGACATGGCTAGACCTTCCAGCAGGACAATGATCCAAATCATTCAGCAAAGGAAACTCTCAATTGGTTTCAGCAAAGGAAATCAAGGCCCTGACTTCAATCCAATTGAACATTTTTGGAAGTTAACTAAAGATCAGGATTCACAGGAGGGACCCCTGGAATCTTCAATATTAAAAGACTATCTGTTTAAAAGAATGGGCCAAAATTACACCAGAATGCTGTGACTGATTAGTTTAGTCATACAGTAAATGCTTTGAAGCTGTCATTACGAATAAAGGCTTTTCCACAAAGTATTTAAGAAATTTCAGCAGGCGTGTTCAATACTTTTTTCCTGTGTCATTCCGTTTTATTACACATAACTCTACCTATAGACTTTAATGTTTGGATTTTTTATATGGGTGGATTATCTAGACTGTTTTAAGGGCATTTTCACTACCTTTAGTTAGAAGGATTTATCCTGGTCATTGCAAGTGCCATACATACATGCTATATTTTGAGCAGAGTCTATGCTACCCAAATCTGCCACAATTTCATGTATTAATACTTGCATTGATTTAATGTAGATTTTTAAATAATAAAAATACAAAAAGCATATTATACAAATTCTTATATTTTGACATGTATCTCACCACTGCAAGCTGGCAGCTCGACTTGCCTTACATGTGTGTGTAGAGCAGACTGTCCTGAATCTGGCAATATCATTGACTTCTGCCAGTTTAAGTTAAGTTAAACTGAGGCCTTTATCTGCATTGAGCTAGTAGGCCTATGATTTCTTAAGGTTGCTTATTAGATCCGCCCATGACCTCGGTGGCAATTAGTTCTTTTGAATATTGGGGTGAATTGTTACAGTTGTTGCCCTTAACTCTTCATGCGGCTTTGAAATTATGTTAACAATCAGGGAAAGAAATAGTCTAATCACAGAATACAAGTATTCAACTGCCTTTGAAATGACCATCTCTTGAAAGTAACTTATAATAATAATAATAAGCTTTATTTGTATAGCACCTTTCATACACAGAATGCAGCTCAAAGTGCTTTACATTTGAAGCATGTAACACAATAATAGTCAGTCAGTCATTGTCAATCACTTTTCTTTGCTGTTTATGATCTACTCAGCAACATATCAAAAATATAGAAAATGACGTCATAAGACTGGCAGCCTTAACCCTCTTACCCCCCACAAGCACGCCATATGGCAACTGTGGCAAGGAAAAACTCCCATATTCCAGGAAGAAACCTTGAGCAGAACCTGACTTAATAGGGGGAGCCCATCTGCTTCTGATGTAGCAGTAGCAGATGTAGAATAATCTGAAGATGTAGTCTACAGGATAAGATGAGTTAACTAAAAGCTTTCCTGTACAGGTATGTTTTCAGATCTTTTTAAAAAATATTTACTGAACTCGCCTGCTTGATGTACAGAGGCAGGGTGTTCCATAGTTTGGGGGGGCATAATGGATAAACGCAGCTTCTCCCACTTTGTTTGTGGAGCACTTTGGGTGCGATTAAAAGATTAGAATTGGATGATCTAAGTTTCCTTTGTGGTTGATAAGATATTAAAAGCTCAGAGATATATGAAGGTGCTATGCCATTCAGAGCTATGTAAGTAATTAACATAACCTTAAAATCAATTCTATAGGAAATAGGGAGCCAGTGCAGTTCAGCCAACACAGGGGTGATGTGTTCTCTCTTCTTAGTCTTAGTTAAAAGTCTAGCCGCAGAGTTCTGTATGAGTGCCAATTTCTTTAGATGTTTTTTGGGAAGACCAGTGAAAAGTGCTTTGCAGTAGTCTAACCTGCTAGTGATAAAGGCGTGAATTATTAGATCCGCCCTAACTTATGACATGTTAGTGACAACTTGTTATAGCAGGTCAAAAAAAAAAGAATTTGTAGCCAATAAAATGATCTGAAATGGGTCATGGGCAAAGCTAACCTGACAATAGCCAGATGAATTTCGCTCCGCCTAGCTCCACTCATCCATCTGGAACCGATCCATTGAAGTGTTGCTTCAGAAGGCTGGGCCTAATCAAAAAATGCTTGCATATGATTGAATAAGCCACTTGTCCGTCATCTATTGACGTGCTACTTCAACCACTCACATCGAAGCCAACCCATGACGCTAATAACAGTCTCACAGTCGCTTCTACGCTATGTCACATCTATGAAACTCCCGCCCTGCGTCCTGATTGGCTGAACCATAAAGTCGGTTGCAGAAATCCCTCTCAATGGAAGAGGTCCCAGATGGATGTGAGTGAAGCTAGGCGGAGCTAAGCGGAACGACATTCATCTGGCTATTGTCAGGTTAGGGCAAAGCTGGGCCCATAAGAAAAAGAGCAGCAGCTAAAAGTCACCTCAATCACCATAAGTTGGAAGGACTTGCATAGATGAGTAAATACTAACTCATTATTTTGTAATTCGAATGAATGATTGTTCTCAATTATTTTGTATTATTGCATACATTTAACATGTATAGATTTCTCTGGGCTGCTCAAAGTCTGTGTGCAGTGTAGGCTATTTTAGGCAGCACATCCTGTAGGAGTCTGATGTTTAGAATGACTGAACTTCTCCTGTCCTTAGTATGCCTTTCATGAACATGTTCGCAAAGCAAGACAATTTGAAAAATCTATACGGCTCTGGACTCAGAGCATACTTCATGCCTAGGCCATCTCATTTCAATAAACTGTTGGTTGAATGTTGTATCAACAGGTTTTGAGCCAATTCCATAAGTTATTGTAATGTTTCAATGCAATATTCTGTAAATAAAAGGCTGTGACAGCATATAAACTGGTAATAATTAAGCATTATGGCACGCGTGAGAGTGGGGTTGGTAGGAGCTATCACCATGGCTATGATTAGGTCGTAGGCACGAGACTGAGTGACACAGGTAATCAATCGTCTCATATTAAATGGAACATTCACATTAATCTCTATTTAAACATTTTCTCACTCAAATATGACAAAAATCACTGTTCTTTTGTTATGAATGAATGGAATGTTCGCATCAGACAGTTCAGTTAAAAGAGTGAAGTGGTTACGAGCTGTAAAACGCCTAAGTGGGGATGTCCTGAGATATTGCCAGTCTTGATGACTCATAGAATACTTCTCGTCCAATCAGAAATTAATAAATAGTTCGACCGGACCTAACCATTGTATAATGTGGTGCGTGTCTGTAATCAAACAGTTGTTGTGGTTCTCGGCTGGTTGAAATGATGAACCGATCCCCATAAACCATTGCACTTTATAGTGCATTAATTAGATTATCCTCATGGAAATCCATATTAGCAATGGGAAAGTATTAGCATAAGTACAAGTAATGTTGTCTTGGTAGTTATGTTAGATGTTTGGGAGGGAGTAAATCATGTTGCGTGTCTATGTCTCGGCTCATCTCGTTTGTGCTGAATGACCTAAATGCAGGACCGTGAACTCAACTGAGTGAGAACCGATCCCAAAAGACATTGCAATGTGATTGTGCATAATGTCAATCTAGCACCCACCAAAGCAATCAGCATGAGCAACCACAATGACTACCCTAGCAATACCATAGCAACATTCTAGCAACCACTTTGCATGCACAGATATTTCCTTCAGGAAAGGTATTTCTTTCAGGAAATGCATTTCTAGTTATTATTATTATTGTTATTGTTGTTCTTTTAATTTTTTCAGCTGCTGACTGTGAACCCTGAACATCGCTTCTCTAGCCTGGCCCAAATGCAGACTGCCCCCTACCTCTCAGATATAGACTGGGATGCTATCTGCGAGAAGAAAGTGGATGCTGGCTTTGTTCCTAATGTAAGCACAATCTAGAGACCTTTTCTCAGCTCTCTCAAAGATATAACTTATGTATAAGGTGCTTACCTGTAAATGCCTTATTGTTAACTTAGCCAAGACAAAGATTACAGCACCACAGAGATATTTCTGTTTAAAGTTGATTTCACACTACATCACCACCCAAATGGAGTTCTGGAGAGCATACAGTGGGCAGTGCTTCGACTTGGCCAGCTTCACTCGCAGTCCGCGCGCGGGATCACACGGTATCACGCGACTTTAATTTGTATTTTTCCAGTGACGCTGCAACGACGCTGCAACAACCCAAAATCTGGGTGGCTTCTCTGCGCAAAGTTTGTCTCAAAAATACGTGATCCACAAATGCTGATCCACAAATGTGAAAATTAAAACTGTGTGTGCTGGTGATCCACAAATGCAAAATTAGATTTCACAAAGGCAATTTTTAGTTTTACAAATGCCATTTAATTTACAAATACACATCTACAATTGTGAAAACCAATTTACAAGTTACAAATATGATTTTTTTATTTGTGGATGTCAAAACACGAATGCAAGTCAAGAAATATTTGTGGATGTCGCCATCTACTGGATTGCGATTTCTGTGTGCCGGTGAATTAAAGTAGGCCTATTTACGTGTGGATTTGTGTGACTTTCATGTGAAGAACGTCTCAAAAACACGTAACTTTGGAAAGCGAAGAATGCGTGTGTTGGTGATCCACAAATGCAGAATCACATTTCACAAATGAAATTTTCGGTTTTTCAAGCTCGTGCATGAGTAATAACGTCATCCATAGCAACGAAGACTCACTCACTCTTAGTCAAAGATTCTAGAGCGCTCAGCTCCAGAATCTGTTCAGGAGTTGTCATTTTCCCTTACTAAGAGTAGGTCTGAAAGGCTTTGTGAATAACTTAATAAGAGAAACTCCAAGCTAAAATCTTTTATTGCTATTTAGGAGTAGCCTACTCCTAGTGGTAAGATAAAAGGCTTTGTGAATATGGCCCCTGTTGTCTAACCCAATGCATAGCCCATTTACACAAAAATAATGGTCGAATATTAGGCTACTGATGATCATTGTTATTTAAGAACATGCAGTGCGCGTAGGGCACCAAAAACATCTTGCTCGTAAAAAAATCATCATACCGCACATTGTGGCGGGTCTGTTATTTAACCTACTTACTGTAGGCTGCGCAAACCACAGGCCTTTATTTTGGGCAAGCTTGCATTCGAGGCAGGCTTTCTGTTGAAGAATTTTATATAAAGCCTGCGCTAACAGTAATCCTCCTGCCCCCGATACCACAGCTGTGGATAGTGTGGAATGTTCAAGTAATAACACAATCCAATGTGTGTCTTAATTGTCCCCCGCTGACAACCTCAAACATTTCTCTAGATTTTGCAACGACTTTACATGACACAATGCCATAAAATGCCAGTTTTTAGGACACAGAATAATGTTTGTAATGATACCAGTTAGGCCTACGTTCAACAGTAGGCCTAACATAAGTGTAATGAGCTATTCATTGTTGAAGGTGCATGGTGAAGTGAAATTCTTACTTTCGAAAACAAACATTTGCCGATATCATTGGAAAGGGGATAGGCCTACTTGATTATTTTTTACGTAGCCTACAATGGCCAGTTCAGACAAAGCCGAAATTACTAATTTTGAAACATTTGTATGGTTATATTGCTTAACTTAAATCGTAGAGAGTAGGCTACCGCACCCCACAGTGATGGGCCTAGCATGGGGTATAAACAAGCTGAGAATTTAGCGGTGTCACGTATGCCTGTCACAGACGTGGGGAGCTGAAGCTTGGGATACAGTTACTACAGTAACAGTATTTTATTTTACTTCTTATGGAATATTTTTTTTTTCACTTTTATAAAGGCTTTGTTTGAATGCTGTTGGAACAAATAGTAGTTGATTATAAAGGCAACTTTCTGTTGCAATATTCTGTGTGTCCTGGACTGCAGGTAACTTGTTAAGCCAGTGGTTCTCAAACTTTTTCTTTTATTCCCCACTTTGATCAAGGGGGCATTGACTGATGATAGTGGAGATAACGTGTTATCCCGAGGCCTTTGCAAGTCAGCATCTCCGACGGTAGTCTACCCTATTAAAAATATAAGTTTTCGATGTCCCAAACGGAGAGCCATACTTTATTGTTTTAACGATCTCTATGCTACTCACCAAAATGTAGGCATGAGAACATGATGAAGTATCCAACTGTCGTGTGTTAAATTATTGTGATTACGAGCCAGTGGTTTTCAAACATTATGCGTGACTTGGACATCTAACGAAATGCAACAGACTCATATCGTCCTCGCATTCGCAAAATGAGGACATACAGACTGCTCAGATAGATACAGGTGTACCTCCAGTTATGCACGGTTTTAGTCAAGTCATTTAAATGTGCTGGTGAAACAGCTGTGTACTCTTGTTATTTATCCCTATTCACCCACGCCGTCAATTCTGTGGCGCAGTGCGTTAAGGCCGGCTGATGACAGCCGCCTTTACGCAGCAGTTATCAGTCCCCATGTCCAAGAGTTCGAATCTGGGTTAAGCCCATATTTTGAGAAATGCTGAATAGACCACAACCAATTTCAATTCTTCAACACGGTCACCGTTAGACTAGAGGGGAGAAAGAATGGGAAAATATCTGGGCACAGTTCTTCCAGAGCTTCGTGCCAAGTAATAAGCGTTGAGTCGAGATGTTTGTGTGAATGAAACGAAGCGTATAGCCATAGTGTGTATAGCCATAGTGTGTGCGTAAACCAATGGTGTGGAGATGACGCCACAGGGTTTTATTTAAGTAAAAAAAAATCGTCTGTGTTAACGTAAGTTTACAACCGGCAGGTCGGTCGGACTAAAAGGGGAAAAAAATAAATATTTGGGTCGGTTTTAAATTGACAGGGTCGGCTGGGTTACAGCAAACGAAAATATTTTTAAGGATGGCCTGGCAGTGTTTTTTTGCGCGTCTGCAGAAGTCAGCCAAATATGAATGTAATTCTGCGGCATAAAGCAGATGTATTTGTTTATTGTACAGAAAAATAAAAATGACATATCATGACATTGCAGTCAAGAAGTAGGGCAAATTCATTTACGAAACATTTATTCATTTATTTATTTATAAAACGTGGGTCATAGTTGTCTAAGCCTCTATTGCGTAGCCTGTTAAAAACATCGCCAGATAGTATTAAATCGGCAACAACATTGTTTTCTGCAGAAGCCTACCCAAGGCTACAGATTAATTCTGAACAGTTATTTCTCTACTGGCTCAATTATCACACAAGACACTGTTTTGATTTGCGTAGTTGAGTTACCCCCAACACTGACAATAATGTAGACAGAAAATTTGATTTTGATTTTCGTTACCACCGTGTAGTCAAGCCATACCCAAGTAGCCTAAATCGAGGTAATGTTTAATTATGCATGATTTATTTTGTTATTGAGTTCGTAGGTTGGGATTACTCTCGGCAGCCTCCTTATTTTTCAGAAGGGGCGGCAGGCAGAGCGATGTACAGTGGCAGAGCGACCCACAGTGGCTGAAAGTGGTACTAAAGCTTCACGCAGCTTCACGCCTCGTAATGCGCGACTGAAGTGGTCATTTGAAAGCGATGTCCACTGTATGGTTAGTTGTAGCTGGCTATACACTCACCCAGAGCCATAGACAGAGTTGCAACGCTCTTTGATGTCGCCGTCACACAGTCACATGATTCATGTACGCCCTCAAAAGTAAAAACTATGGCACAGACAGCAGCGAAGACAGTAGTAAATGGAAAAGTATTCATAGATCAAACCAATTGTTTGCTGTTTTTTAAACTGCTTTTATGTTTGATAAATTGTCACTACTGCAAATCCATATGAGTTATTTAAGATATCTGGGAGTTCATTTATATAAGCATAGGCTATTATAGCACAAAATGCAAGAACCTGAAGCCGTTGGATTTAATTTGTTGTGTAATGTTATTCTACTGCAATAAATCATCTCTGCCACGAGAACTTTACCCTCATGAGCACTTTAACCTAGCTACCATAGCTTACTGAGATTTTTTCATTATTACATTATGCATTATTACATTAACATTGACATTTAATGCTAAGTACATAAAAATAACAGTATTTGATATGCTAACAGCAGCTAATGCAATGCACTTTTTTTTAAGAACTGCCATCTAATCAACTTAAGGTTGAATGTGCTGGCAACCAATTAAATGAACGGAGTTCTATGCCGTGAATGCCAGTTTTTGGAACTATTCCTGTCTCCATAACCTAGAAAATGACAGGGAAAAGTGGCACCATTGTTTTCCATGGTGTCCTTTGGTAGTTTTCGCTACCGCTCTGCTCTCACCAGCCACTTTATTAGGTAGACCTGTTCAACTGCTCATTCACACAAATATCTAATCAGCCAATCACATGGCAGCATAGACATGGCCAAGGTGGTCTGCTGGAATTCAAGTCGAGCATCAGAATGTAGAAATGTGGTTTAAGTGACTTTGATCGTGGTATGTTGTTGCCACATGGACTGATCATTGGAGACTAGAGTATTTCAGAAAGTGCTTACTTATTTTCACATACATCCATTCGAAAAAGACAAAATATCCAGTGAGTGTAGTTCTCTGGGTGAAAATGCTTTGTTGATGCCAGGTGTCAGAGAAGAATGGACCTAAAGGGGCAGCTCTCTCCCCATGATTCCGGCCCAAAACATGACTCCGCCACCTCCTTGCTAATGTCTCAGCCTTGTTGGGACATGGTGGCCATTCACCAACCATCCATTACTCCATCCATCTGGACCATTGGGGGTTGCACGGCACTCATCCGTACACAAAACTGTTTGAAAATTAGTCTTCATGTATTCCTGAGCCCACGGCAACCGTTTCTGCTTGTGAGCTTTGTTTAGGGGTTGCCGAATAGTAGGTTTATGCACAATTGCAAACTTCTTGAGGATCCAGAGATGCACCAGAGATGGCGGGACTCCAGAGGCACCAGTGGTTTCAAATACCTGTTTACTGCTTTGCAATAGCATTTTAGCAGCTGCTCTCTTGATCTTCTTAGTCACATACGTTTTTGGGAAATATCCAATGTTTTAATACCTTGTCCAAGGTAGTGCACAATTTTATGTTTTTCAGCAGCAAATGAGATCCTTTTTGAGTGAGAGTGTTAAACAATCAGAGAAGGCCCATGAGTAACAGGGGCAAGGAAAAACTTCCTAGAATTGGAGATACATGTAGGAAAAAACCTTGAGCAGATCCACAACTCAAGGGCGGTACCAGGAGTAGGTAGAGTACTGAAAGTCTATACTCAAGTAAAAGTACAATTACTCCCTTTAAAAATGACTTGAGTAAAAGTAAATACTACCATCTGAGAAATCGACTCAAATAAGAGTAAAAAAGTACTTTGTTAATAAATTACTCAAGTTACAAGAAACTTGAGTTTCTTTTATTTTACATTTTTATGGGCAGCCTTGGCCCACTGGTTAGCACTCTAAACTTGTAACCAGAGGGTTGCCGGTTCGAGCCCCGACCAGTGGGCCGCGGCTGAAGTGCCCTTGAGCAAGGCACCTAACCCCTCACTGCTCCCCGAGCGCCGCCGTTGAAGCAGGCAGCTCACTGCGCCGGGATTAGTGTGTGCTTCACCTCACTGTGTGTTCACTGTGTGCTGTTTGTGTTTCACTAATTTACCGATTGGGTTAAATGCAGAGACCAAATTTCCCTCACGGGATCAAAAAAGTATATGGACCCTTTCAAGAGAGTTCTATTATCAGCATCATAGTTGGCCCCACAAGACTTCCTTTTTAACATTCCATATGTTATCTTAATGTAGAGGAAGTAGATTGGGGCCCAAATAGAACGTTCAAGCATTGTTTTTGTTTTTATTGATGAAAGGGTCTATATACTTATACTTATATATATTTTTGATGGTCCTTTAAAAGTAGCCCTAACCTTACGCCTATTTGCTTTTCTCCTTCTTTGTAGGCTAATCATATAGGCAAACATATTTTAACAGCCCATTACAAATATAGTTTATTTAATATAGGCCTACTTTAATATCTGACACACTTGTGTAGGCTATCTTGTCATAGCCAGAATATACATTAAGTGGCTACGGGTTGAAAAGCAGTCACTTTAAATCCATTGCCAGCTGATTCTTCTGCTTTGCATTGATAGAAGTCTGGTTATAACTTCACCATACAGAACATATAGTAACCTAAAAACAATGGCTATATTATGGGTAGACCTACATTTAGGCTACATATAGCCTAGGCATATCCACTTGGACAGAGTGACAGAGTATGCTATCTGTTTTCTCAGCCTACCGTCTTTGTCATGTCCTGCAACATTGAGGCTACATAAACGAATGCTAGGTTTTTTCAAACTTGTGTGCTCAATTTCTGAGGCTTTTACTTTGCTTCTACCTTCCTTGTCCAACATGATTGTTGAACGATGCTGGCCACAAATAATATAGGCGAAAATTTCCGTCATGTCATACTTCTCATCTCACTGCTACGCTGTCTCACCAGAAGATGCAGCAGCTGGCAGGACGTCATTGTGTTAACTGAGCTGTTAGATAGAACATACTGTATAGAATGGAATATATAGAACATCTACTTCCGTGTAGTAGGCTACAACGTGATCTGATTGATTCTACATACCGGTAGGCCAGTCATTAGGCTACTTTTATAATCGCGGGAAAATATAGCAATGCATTCTGAAGCCCTGATTCTTTTCTCCCACGCCATTGTACACCGAGGGAGAGGTGCACTTTTATCCCTCGAGATACTTTCTCCTCCGATAATAAACTTGTACTTGTAACGAAAGGCAATTGAAAATGTAACAAAGTAAAGAGTAGATTACTGGCTCAAAAAAGTAGAAGTACCGTTTTTACTCATGCACGTTACTACCCACCCCTGGTCAGTACAGAACAGTAAGGTCTGTTTACATGATAAATGAACAAGTTAGTTAGGTACACATCAGTGCGTTTCTGAGAAATCTGTTTTGTTTGGCTGCTTAGCCACAGATTTTGATTGACTGTATTGAATGGACGCTTTCGCAAATCAAAACGGTATTACATTTTTGAGGGTTGGTCTGAAGATCGTCTGTGCCAAATTTCATTAAGAACGGACTAAATTTGCTACCTGTGTAAACTCTTTGGATTTTTTTTTATATATATAAAATCCAGCATGGTCGTCATGAGATGTCTTGATGGTTATGGTTATGGTTACTTAGCAGACGCTTTTGTCCAAAGCGACTTACAGAATATGAACATTACTAAAGTAAAACATTTACAGTTTTTTTGTTATACAAAATGGTAAGTCTACGCTAAGGAAAAAAGTATGATACCAATGATATCAATAACAATATAAAATATCAATAATAATGAAAAACATAAATATACAAACCATACATTTAAAATAATAATTAATTAAATGTAAGCTAAAGAGATGAGTCTTTAAACCACTAGGCAACTCATTTCACCAACAAGAAACCATCGAGGAAAAGAGTCTTGAAAGTGGCCTTTTAGCGTGTGGCTAAGTCCTGCAGGTCTCCTACAGGCCAGAGTGAGGGATTTGTATTAAAGAAGACACATGTAACTCCTCTCTTAGTGCTGCTGCATTCACCTGTAATGGTCTCACTACACAAGCAGACAGGCCAGCTAACAATGAATTGCAAAAATCTAGTTTCGAAAGAATCATGGCTTGTACAAGAAGTTGTGTGGCATATTTTCTCAGATAAGGTCTGATCTACCTAATGTTAAAAAGGTTAAACCGACATGATTTTGTGATTGAGGCTACATGCTCAGAGAAATATCCTTAAGCCATGCAGGAATACAATCTGATACGGTAGAGTCATCAGGCGGGAAAACAGGTGTGCAGATCTGGCAGTATTCTCTGGTCTAAATCCACATTTCAGTAAGAGCAGGGGTGGCCAAATTCTTCCCCGGGCCAAAACTAAATGTTCAAGTCAAGGACCATTAAATTGAAATGTATTGCATATTTGTGCAAAATTAACATTCTCTAAAAGGTAGCCTAATAAAAAAAAAACACTCTTTACTGTGCTTGTCTTTGGACTGTGTTTACAGTACTTTATTAATATTGTGAAATTATTGACCATCCATATGGCTGTTTTAAGTAGTAGATATATATGGTGTATCTGAAGCAATCAAAATCTTTGAAGAAAAGCATATGGAGCAATTGTATGTCTTTGAAGAAAGTTATTTGCATCAATATGAATGAATAATTTATATAGAAAACAACATGTCCCTATGGGACAAATTGACACATTCCTTCAAATTGACACATTCTTCAGTTTGAAAACCATATTGTTTAAAATGACCCTCCACCTATCTACTAATCACAAAGTCAGTAGTGTTTCAGCATTCCGGGTTGGCAACCTCGAGTCAGGGGGGAGGGGGAGGGGGAGGGGATACAACGCTCTACAGTAATTTGAAAGTGATTGCAGTACCAGTTTTGGCCACAATCTTACATATGGTTCCTTTTAAGTTTAAGCGAAGTCCCTTAACTGCTAGTAACTTGTTAGCGCATAGCTGTAGCTAGCCATCCACTTGTATTGAGAATAAGGAGATGTCGTCAAGACACAGCGCCCCACTCCCGATATCACTGCATCCGCCATGTTGTCAGGATACCCGCTAGAACCTATGGTTAGAACGTGTTCATTGTCTGTGTTGTTAGCAGAAGAAGTTGTTGTGATTCTGCACTACTTTAAGATGCCTGGAAGACACTGCAGTGTGGAAAAACTGCTCCAGTGCGTCACACTGATTGTCATGGAAACCTTAGAAACCATGGCTTGCAGTTTTTTTTGTTTCCCCACATGGAAAAAGATGAGGCTACTAGGGATGGGCGATACCACACTTTTAGAATTTGATACGATACTGATACTTTTTCTTGCATTTTCATCGATATCGATACCGATACCGATACTTATTGGCAATTTTTGTCAGTAAAAAATATTATTACATTTAAGACAAATCACAAGTCAATTACAGACCATTTATACAAAATGTATTATGGCCAATGCATAATAAAATACAAAATAAAATAAATAACATAAATATGAATGAAATAAATTAAATATGAAAACAAAAACAAAAAATAAACAAAAACGTACATATTTTCACTTTTCTTATTTCTCAAAAAAAGAAAAAAGACCAATTTTGGTATACTCTCGTGCAGGGTCTTCTGCAGGTGGCGTAGGAGACTCGACTCTGACAGCAGCCTGTCTTTTTCCAAGTTCGGTGTGGCTCTCTGGGTGCGTCGTCTTTAAATGTTTAAATAAATTGCTTGTGTTACTGCAGTGGGAAACTATTTTATCACAAACTTGACACCTTGCCGTCAGTTTGTCTAGTGGGGAGAAATAACTCCAGACCACACTTCGCTTTTTGTCTGACATGTCGCTTCTTTTCCTCCGGCGTTTTCCTCTGGCTGGCGCGCATTCGTGCTGATCCGTGTCATAAATGAAAACTATTTTTAAAACTATTTTTATGGATCGTTGTGAAAGAGTAGCTTCAATTGCACAACGAACACTGTCATTTCCCTTTGAGGATGGACCATAACTTGCTGTGATGGAGCTGCTAACGATTGGACTGAGATCGTAACTTTTGAAACCTGGCATGCAATACTTCTGCACGGAGACTCGTCTCCATCTGTAGAGAACACAACATGTAGGCTTACAAATATGTGCAATTTATTGGCAGTACCTTACCAAAAAATCCCATAGGATTCTGATAGAACTAATCCTAAAGGATTTCTATCATATTTTGGAACAAAAACATCCTACAGGAATCCTATTGGATTTTTTAAAAGCACAGAACATTATTCCTATAGGATTTCTATTCCTATAGGACTTATTCCAATAGGATTTAATCATTATTAACCAAAGGCATCAGGTTTTAACATGATATTCTTTGAAATAGTCTACTGTTTTAATAATAAATAAACTAGAAAAGCACTCAGAGAGCGCAGACTTAGCTCTGCCCAAGGGTCACTGATGCAATAAATTCCAGGTGTTCAGATCACCACCAAAATCTGTTCGGCCTGGGTTGGCCGTCTGAAAATTAAAATCCTTTCTGAACTTTCCCAGATATTATTAATTTAGGAAAATGGGCATATGACATAAAACGTAGAACAGAACTAGCAGTGTAGAATAGAGAAAAAAAGAAAGAAAGAAAAATAAATAAATAAAGAGGACCCCTTTTGCATACGTTTTTTTTTTAATTGCACTGAATTAGACAACCTGAAGTTTACAGGACTTAACAGGGTAAAAATCCTATAAGAAATTTTGATCTTATTTAAAAATCCTATTGGAATTTTACAATCCTATTGGACAAGTTTGTAATCCTATAGGACTGTAACAATGAACATACAAATCCTATTGGAATATCAAGAAATCCTGTAGAATCCTTTTGGAAAAAATGAAAATCCTGAAGGATTTTTTGATAAGGGCCAATTTATTGGTAAAATTCCACAAGTCTCCATTGACATTAGTGCAGCGAGGGCTTACTCTGGTCTGCATAAAGGGGGATTTTCCCCCCTCCCCCTTGAAATAATCGAACGCGGAAGTTGTCGAACGTTTGCGCCTCTCGCTCCGCTTTAACCCTCTCTGGTTCAGCTGTGTCTGGCTAGCTTCTACTTTCATGAGGAAACCGTGAGGATTACTAGCATGATCTTTACAACAGTGACCAATCATCTAAGCAGATTTTCTAAAATGGTAAACTTAACTCCTCAATATCTATGGGGGGAAAGTCGAGGCAACTTCTTAACTTCTTTTTAATTTCTCAGTTTAAACACCATGATAACTTCTCAAGCTGTCTTTCCTGCTCTGTGTCACTGTCTTTGTGTCGCTGTTGCCCATGGCAACCGATAGCGTAGGATGACAACATGGCAGATGAGCTCTGAAACCTCCCAAATCGTCACGCGATTGGTATCATACATGATTATAGACAATAACACTGTAAACACAATTAGATTTATCTGCTCTTATTGCTTGTTAAGAGAGAATGTTTATTTAGTGACATAAGGTGACAATCCCATTTATGCAGACCAGAACTGTCCCGTTTTGCTCCCATAGTAACGAATGATGCTCTATCTTGTTAGTAATCAAGGACCTTTGGTATTATTGTTTCCAGCAGGTATCCAAAATGCTGCTACACAAAAATTAAAAGTGGCTGGGGCATCCTCTAAGCTAATTTAGTCAGACTCGTCAGTCATGCTGGCTACAGCTGGATACTTCTCTTCTAGTTGAACTTCTCTTCTAGTTGAATCTTCTTGAATTTCCCCTTGAGGATCAATAAAGTATCTATCTATCTATCTATCGATCTATCTATCTATCTAGTTTAGATTTTTACTTTGACGAGAATATCGTGATATGTTTGTATTGCGAGATCTCACGAGATCTCGTGGCCCACGATATCTTGTCACATCCCTAATTTGGTATAAAGGAAGCATCCATGACTCAGCAGTGCTCCATCAGTGTCAAAAGATCATTAATAAATAAATAATAAATAAATAAATAATTCCTTTATCAATCCATTTTTTTTTTTTAAGTATATTTTTGGGCTTTTTATGCCTTTTAATCAGATAGGACAGTAGAGAATGACAGGAAGTGAGAGGGAGAGAGAGTCGGGGTGGGATCCGGAAAGGACCACGGGGCGGGAATCGAACCCAGGTTACCGGCATACGGTGCAGGTGCCTCAGCCAGTTGCGCCACAGCTGGGGCCTTAATAAAGATTCTTTGCTTAAATAAAGATGTATTACTTACTGTTATGTCTTCATTATTCCATACAATTGTTTTGTGTGGAGAAAAGTTATGGGAGTCACATAACTTCCATGCAGAGAGCTTGTTGATAAAAATGCAGAATGTTTTATCGGGAGTTTGGCGAGACTATATAATTACAAGAGAGTAAGAAGTGAAGACCTCAAAAAAATATTATATAAAATAAAATAAGAAATAAAAAACAAATAGATTGTGGAGCTTTGAGACATTCCTTCAACCATTTAACCTTAAAGGTTCTCTAAGCGATGCCACACGTTTTTTAGACATTCACATCACCTAACCAACCGCTAGCTGTCTGTGTCCTGAATACACTGTAAAAAAGCGTGATCTCTGTGGACAGCCCAGGCTCCAAAAACGGAAACAAAAACAACCTGGGCAAACCTAGCCCATAAAAACATAACAAACTGTTCCAGCAAATGAGAGATGCGCGTTAAGGAGGGTTTAGGAGAGTTTCAATTGCACGGGAGCAGCACGGGAGGGAGGGGGAGAAAGTAGCGAGTTAGCTCTCTGTTTTGTTTGAAAGTCAACAGAATTGACGTTACCTAGCATCACTTAGAGCACCTTTAAATGTATTATTTAAGTCAATGAAATTTAACAATTAAAACCCTCCTTCTTTTCTGGGTCCTGACAGTATCTTCTAAGTGTTTCTTATTTTTCCATGTGAAATTAACAAGCATTACGTTGATTTCTTTAACCAGAAGCCTTGGAGAATTCATTAATCAGTTCTATGGCTGGTCCAAATTGATATTTATCTTTTAGAAACAAAGCAGCGTCATCCGCCAGTTATTTGTATTCCTCTTTGAAATATAGATAGACCTTATATTAGGACTATTTACAAGCTTAGTCTGAAGATTATCTGTTCCAAATTTCGTGAAATGTACTATATGACCTGGTAAGGTATGACCTGGAAGTAGAATGTTGTTTTCAATACAAACAAATCATTGGGTATTTGCAAAAACACATTTCTGCTTATTGCAGAACCCCCCAGACACAAAATGATGCAAAGTCTGCGTCCTCACAATCAGGAATACATCAAAGTGTTGCTGAGATATGTTGCTGATTGACTGTATTGGTATTTTTTTGTGAGGCTTAGTCTGAAGATCTGTGCCAAAGTGGCAAAAGAATGGACAAAATTAGTGACCAGTGAAAACAATGTTTTGGATGTTTTTGATCACATCCAATATGGTATATATATATATATATATATATTGTATATGTGTGTGTGTGTATAGACTGGTGCGGTTGAACTACAGAAAAGCAGGCATATTGTATCAATATAGTAGTGCTGGGAGTATACTGTCTTCTTCATGGAAAAATATGGGATATGGAATACTTGCATCTACCAAACTGTGGGTAACAAAGTAGCCTGAAATTTTGACTTTTTGCCCTACATACTTATTTAGTCAGATTTTGAGCGGATACTGTGACCTTTGATGTTGTTAAGAAGTTGACTGCATGGGTTTTGCTACATGGGAACTATCTAAAGCTAACTTCTCCGTGCACACCTCAGACATTACCAGTTAAAGGCTCTGGGCAGGTAAGAGTTACCTGATAGCAGTAATGGTGGCACCTAAATGACTATTGATATATTAAAAAAAAGAAAAAAATATTAAATGCCATAATGTATAATTCAAATGGTCTTGTGTCAATAGAGAGGATATGCTTTCCACAAACTGTTTATTGGTCATAGGATTCTGATTATGTGTTTTGCCTCTGCAGAAAGGTCGCCTGCATTGTGATCCAACCTTTGAACTTGAAGAGATGATTCTGGAGTCGAGACCTCTTCATAAGAAGAAAAAGCGTCTGGCTAAAAACAGATCAAGGGACAACAGCAAAGACTCGCAATCAGTGAGTGTTGTCTCCACTTGATGAAATGAAATGGGGTGGGATGAGGTGTGAGTCATGTGGTATTATGTTTGACACTTTAATGAGTCTTCACATTTGAATGAGCAGACTGGGGTTTCTTGCTGGAGACAAAATGTTGTACCCTGCTTTGTCCTACCAATCAGGGGCTCGTTTCTAGAAAAGTTAGTAACGACGTTGCTCAACTACCGTGGTACAACGCAACTTGCGACCAAACAAGGAGTGTTACACCTGTTTCCAGAAAGCATCGTACCTGTGTCGCAATTCGCTACCTCCGGCATTCGAACACCGTAGTTCCAACAACATTATTGATGATGCATCGATACATATCATTGGTGGAAACAGTGGCAACGTGTAATACCCCACCCCCTAGAAATTCTCTGCCACGGCCTATGTCGACATTTTTCTAATTTAAACAGAGTGATTAATGCTGCCGTTGTCATTGCCATCAGCAAAAACCTAAACCTATTGCAAGCATATAAAACATTTTACTTAAGCTGACCAATATGTGTCATTATTTCTGTTAAATATCTATGTTGGGAAAAATATATAGCCTAAACGAATTTCAGGGTATCGCAAATTTTATTAACCGTCACGTGGCTTAATGGCAGCGCGTCGGTGCTCTGCGCACTCGGCCGGAGTTCGCATCCTATCTCTCCTTTTCACTTCTGAGTAAGAGTAGGCCTACGAGACACAATAGATTTTGACCATAAATATTTATGCATATAGTTACTCTACATCAAGAGACCAATGCCAATAGGTACATGACATCCTTGAAAACAATTGAATCCACAAATTAACATGAATAGCAAGAATGAGGGGAGTAGAGGAGTCAGTCTCTTAATCAAAATTAAGCTACAGAATAGATCAATCATTGAGTCACGAGAACACCGACTTCATAATTTTTGGTTAGGCGGTTGTGATTTTTGGTTAGGCTCTCCGGACACCAACTGGAACTACCAAGGAACGACATAAGTGCGACTGCCCAGGGGCAGTAGTTCAAATGAACAAACTTTGCGTCCTTGTTTGCGATTGAGAGTTCAAACTACCCTTTCTAGAAACACCAAATCCAAGAATGACGGAGCGAACTACCAAGGTTAGATAGATAGATAGATAGATAGATAGATAGATTAGTTTATTCATCCCCAGAGGGAAATTATGGTGTTACAGCAGCAATTAACTAGATGTACCGCAGAGCGGTACAAAATATGACCGCCGCCCAGTCCAGCACATTTTTTTTTTCACAAAAATTCACACTGAAAGGCCTATATGATTCTAACTGTCTCACTAAATTACATTATCCACACTCAATTCTCACTGGTATCTGCTAGACAACAAGTACCAAAACATGATTAGTTCATAGATTTCACATGTAAAATTCATTTTATACAACCCCACCCCCATCTTGCCTGTTCATAATTCTGAGAAATTCTTGTGTGCATGTGTGCGTGTACATGTTTATGTTTATGTGTGTGGGTGTGTGTGTGTGTTTGTGTGTGTGTGCGTGCTTGTGTGTGTGCCTGTGCATGCATGCGTACATGTCTACTGTGTGAGTATGTGTCATACGTATGATTACTGTGAATGTATGTGTGTGCGTGTGTATCTGTTTATGCACATGTGTGCACATGGAATGGGTTAAGATGACCCCTGGAGGCAAACATACGGAAAAAATTGGTCATCCTAGGCCCTACGGTTCTCAAGATATTCACAGAAAACTGTGTCTGCCCTACCCTCCTTTCGGGGGGTCCAGTCCAGCGGGGGGGCTACAGATCAAAACGAAAAATGATGGTTCCATGCTATCCATGTGGGGTTACATGCCCACCAAGTTTCGTGTACCCCGGTCATACAGTGTCCCAGGAATCCTTGACGGAAACTTGGACATGCGAAAAAGAGAAAAAAAAAGAAAAAAATCTGACTAAACCTATATGACCGCCGCTTCGCTGCGCGGCGGTCATAATAATATAAATTTCGATTAATTAATTTGAGAAATAACTGATAAAAAAAAATAGTGCAGATTAATCGATTCCGTATGACCTTTGACCCCGAGCCGTTCTAGTCAGTAACCATTAGACTGTAAAATTAAGGAGAGAGAAGAAAATGTCTGCCTAGATCATTGATTGGAACATTTACTTCTAAAAATTGGCCTGATGGTGTTAAAAATATAAAGTGTTGATTAAAATAAAGTCCTCTGCAATGTCTGCAGCAAGGAATTTGCATATCACTGGAGTTCAATGCAAAGAAATAGTGTTGACATTGAGGGGAGTGTTAATTTATTTTCATCGTGTCCCCTAGGTTATATCTGTGGCCTGAAATGCCTTGTAGTGAAAAAAAAACCTCTTCCCGAAGCACTTTTGAATTTATTTTCTCAGCATATTAGGTCATATCAAAGATTATTATGGCCATTATTTGAACAGTGAAAATAATAATAAAAGAGTTTTTGAACTTTAATGTCACTAATGCTGATTATTCAATGATTCGATTTGAATTTAAATATTTCAAATACTGTCACAGGAAAAATTATATATGCGATTAATTTAGATTAATTAATCACAGAGTGTGTAATTAATTCAATTACATTTTTTAATCGATTGACAGCCCTAATATAAATATATCACACATATACATACATACAAGTTAAATATATACAAGTTGGATAGTCTCTGTTAAAGAGGTTGTGAACTGCATTGTCTCTCAGCATAAGATTTTTCTCTCACGGTACAAAGGGGAGTTGTTGTAAATAGTTATGGCAGTGGGCAGGAAGTATTTTCTATAACAGTCCTTGTTACAGTGAAGTTGGAGCAACCTCCAGCTGAAAACACTCTGTTGTTTGACCAGTAGTTCGTTCAGTGGATGTGAGGTGTTTTCCATATTGTTAAGGAGCTTTTGCAACATCCTTCTCTCAACAACTAACTCTAGGGGTTCAAGTGTACTTCCAATTACAGAGCCAGCTCTTTTAATCAACTTGTTGAGCTTTTTGGTGTCATTTGCCCTGATACTGGTGCCCCAGCAGATGGCTGCAAAGAAAATGGTACTAAAAACAGCAGACTGGTAAAACATGTTCAACATCCTGCTGCACACATTAAAAAACCTAAGCTTCCTCAAGTTTTCCACTACCTCCACCTTTCCCCATGATGGAGACAGTGTCCTAGCCCTCCTAAAGTCCACTACCATCTCTTTGGTCTTGGCCATACTCTTAAGAGTAGGTGGTTGTTTCCACACCACGCCACAAAGCTGTTCAGCAGTTCTCTATACTCAGTATCCTCCCCATCCTTCACACAGCCTACAACTGCAGAGTCATCAGAGTATTTCTGCAGATGACAGGTTGCAGAGTTGTACTGAAAGTCTGAGGTGTACAGTGGGCATCGCTTTCAAATGGCCACTTCAGTCGCGCATTACGAGGCTTAAAGCTGCGTGAAGCTTTAGTACCACTTTCAGCCACTGTGCGTCGCTCTGCCACTGTACACAGGGGCGGACCTGCCATTAGGCATGGTCAGGCAATTGCCTGGGGCCTCGGCCACCAGGGGGCCTCGTCATCCCTGTATCGTATTTTTTTTTTTTTTTTAAATAAATGATCACCGCATCCAAACAATATATTCTAATCCATAATAAAAGATAGAAAAAAATATATATTTTGCCTCATGATTGCTCATAAACTCATCATAAAATCAAATGACTGCAAGTCCGCTTCCTGTCACCATAGCAGCAGCTAGTCTGAACGAGGTATTGGTGAGGTGTGGAGTTGAGCGATTGACAGCAGCAGAAAAGAAATTGCCTAAATTAACCAACTTATCCCACAGAAGAAAGTAATTTGGATAGTGATGCAACAACATCTGCTGAGCTGGGTGGTGTAGCTAATGCTAGCTGCACCACCGGCAACTCAAACTTGCACTACATATTCTTCTACTGATACTGATGATGATGATGATGATGATGATGATTATGATGTTGATCTAAGTGAAACACTGTCAAAGTCCGTACTGGTGCTGGTGGTGCTGCTACGGACACCATTTCAGTAGCAGAAGCTTTGGGTGCAAACAAAACCAGTAACGTGAGTAGCCCTAACACGATACCTAGCACTACAGTTATCAGTGACGACCCTGCGTTATGGCCAGACACCGTAAGAGATGCAGAGCGAGTTGAAATCGTTAAAAAAGCCCTGTGCAAATTAAGAACTTTGAATTCCCCAAAAATGCAGATAAACCACTCAGAAGATTCACGGTTGAACATTATTACATGGCCATGAAAAATGGGAGAAAAAATAAACAGAAAATGTTCGTCTCTACACATACATTACCTCGATTATGGCTACTTGGGTATGGCTTAAGGCTTGACTACACGGTGGTAGCGAAAATCGAAATCTGCTTTTGATAGCCTACCGGTGCCGCTCCACAAAACGTGTCAGTGTTGGGGGTAACGCAACTACGCAAATCAAAACAGTGTCTTGTGTGATAATTGAGACAGTAGAGAAATAACTGTTAAGAATTAATCTGTAGCTTCTGCAAAATATAAGTATATATTCCCTTTTTGATCCCGTGAGGGAAATTTGGTCTCTGCATTTATCCCAATCCGTGAATTAGTGAAACACACACAGCAACCAGTGAGGTGAAGCACACATTAATCCCGGCGCAGTGAACTGCCTGCATCAATAGCGGCGCTCGGGGAGCAGTGAGGGGTTAGGTGCCTTGCTAGGGGCACTTTAGCCGTGCCTACTGGTCGGGGTTCGAACCGGCAACCCTCCGGTTACAGGTCCGAAGTGCTAACCAGTAGGCCACGGCTGCCCCCAAAAACAATGTTGTTGGCGATTTAATACTATCTAACGACGTTTTTAAGTATAAGTATATATACTTTTTTGATCCTGTGAGGGAAATTTGGTCTCTGCATTTAACCCAATCGGTGAATTAGTGAAACACAAACAGCACACAGTGAACACACAGTGAGGTGAAGCACACACTAATCGGCAGTGAGCTGCCTGCTTCAACGGGCGGCGCTTCGGGGAGCAGTGAGGGGTTAGGTGCCTTGCTCAAGGGCACTTCAGCCGTGCCTACTGGTCGGGGCTCGAACCGGCAACCCTCCGGTTACAAGTCCAGAGTGCTAACCAGTGGGCCACGGCTGCCCCCTATGCCCCCAGGCTAGACAACTATGACCCACGTTAATTTGCCCTACTTCTTGACTGCAATGTAGTCAATTGACTGCTTGACATGTCATTTTTATTTTTCTGTACAATAAACAAATACATCTGCTTTATGCCGCAGAATTACATTCATATTTGGCTGACTTCTGCAGACGCGCCACTTCCCTCCCCATATTCCAAGATTAAGATAGTAGTTAATCAATAATTTAACACACGACAGTTGGACAGCCAACTTCATCATGTTCCCAAGTATGGCTCTCCGTTTGGGACATCGAAAACGTATATTTTTAATAGGGTAGACTACCGTCGGAGATGCTGTCTTGCAAAGGCCTCGGGATAACACGTTATCTCCACTATCATCAGTCATGCCCCTTGATCAAAGTGGGGAATGAAATAAAAGTTTGAGAACCACTGGCTTAACAAGTTACCTGCAGTCCAGAACACACAGAATTTGTTGCAATATTCTGATGATATCGGCGATGATATCGGCAAATGTTTGTTTTCCAAAGTAAGAATTTCACTTCACCATGACCTTCGACAATGAATAGCTCATTACACTTGTTACTGTTAAACGTAGGCCTACTGGTATCATTACAAACATTATTGAGACACATTGGATTGTGTTGAATGTACTTGAACTTTCCACACTGTCCACAGCTGTGGTATCAGGGGCAGGAGGATTACTGTTAGTGCAGGCTTTACATAAAATTCTTCAACAGAAGGCCTCGAATGCAGGCTTGCCCAAAATAAAGGCCTGTGGTTTGCGCAGCCTACAGTCAGTAGGTTAAATAACAGACCCGCCACAATGTGCGGTATGATGCTTTTTTACGAGCAAGATGTTTTTGGTGCCCTACGCACACTGCATGTTAAATAACAATGATCATCAGTAATATTCGACCATTAATTTGTGTAAATAGGCAAGCGTGACCACCTTGATTAGCTGATTGGCTGATGATTGTAATGCGGGCATGATTCCACCTCCCTTACGATGATGAGTGACAGGTGACAGGTCTCAGAATGCGTGCGCTACACAAGGACGGAAGATGATGGATAACTGGGGCCGTAGGCTATTCACAAAGGCTTTTATCTTACCACTAGGAGTAGGCTACTCCTAAATCGCACTAAAAGATTTTAGCTTGGAGTTTTCTCTTAAAAGTTATTCACAAAGCCTTTCAGACCTACTCTTGGCAAAGAAAAAAATGACAACTCCTAAACTAGGAGTGAGTCTTCGTTGCTATGGATGACGTCATTACTCATGCATGAGCTTGACTGAAGTGACCACCTTGATTGGCTGACGATTGTAACGCAGGAATGATTCCAAACACCTCCCTTCTGATGATGAGTGACAGGTGACAGGTCGAGAATGCGTGCGCTACACAAGTAGTGCAAGGACGGAAGATGATTAATAACTGAATAAAAAGGCCTAGCCTAAATGAATAGACCCAGGCTATGAATAGAGAGTAAGGCAAAACAAATAGCCTAGTGGCCTAATGAAACATAGGCCTATGGATTGATGCAGTACCTTTGCAACATTATTAAATTAATCTATCACCATATGCCTACGTTTGCAAAGAGAACATTTTAATTTGATTCACAATGAAACGTTACATTTAATTTACATGTTAACAATGAGTAGTTTTGGTTGTTGTTGGTATGTTATTGCATCCCTTTTATGAATGCAAAATTGTTCCCTCGCGATTGGAAGCTCCCGTTGCCGCATAGGCTACGCGTTTCAAAACATCGCAACGTAAAATGCCACAAAAAGCTGTTTATGAATAGGTCTTAGTGAGTTAGGAGTCCTCTCGACTTCTTTTAAGCTGTCCCAGACTTAGGTGCTACTTTTAGGTGTAAAATGCCAGTTAGGACCTATTTTAGCCTTAAAATTCTTTGTGAATACGGCCCCTGAATAAAAAGGCCTAGCCTAAATGAATCAAGAGTAAGGCAAAACAAATAGCCTAGTAGCCTAATGAAACATACTGATTGATGTAGTATCTTTGTAACATTATTAAATTATTCTGTTACTATGCCTACGTTTGCAAAAGAGAACATTTTAATTTGATTCACAATAATGTTACATTTAATTTACATGCTGACAATGATTAGCCTAGTTTTGATTGTTGTTGGTGGAGTTATTGCATGTTAGTTATGCCTACAATGCAAAATTGCTTCCTCACGATTGGAAGCTCCTGTAGCTGCATAGGATTTCAAAACACGGCAGAATGCCGCAGGTTTGTGAATAGGTCTGTGAGTTAGGAGTCCTCTCGACTTCTTTTAAGCTGTCACAGAGGTGGGAAGGTGGGATTTGTTGGGGGCAGGGCCGGATTAACTGGGCACAAATGTCTGATGGCTCCCCTGCCCCCTAGCCAACGTGAATCGGGTGGTCAGTTAACCCTTAGAACCCGATTGACGCAAAGTGCGTCAAAAAACACACCCTTTCTTCTCTGTTACATTGCTCCGCGACTGTTCATCGCAACGAGATGAAACCTTTATTGCATGACAGAGAAGAAGTGGGGCTTTCCAAAGAGACTACGCACTTGTCTGTACGATCAAGTATGAAAATTAAAAGAAATCATGAAATTAAATCAAATTGCATCATATTTACAGTCTATACTTCTCTGCATTCACCTGCGCACCCATTACTCTCGTTTGAATTACTCGCGAACCCATGATCGCATAAATATGGCAAGCATATCAGATGAAAGAGGAGAAACAGGGCTATCCATTGGTATCATGGATATCGATCTTTCTCGCTTATAAAAACAGACGAAGTGACTGCAAAATATTAACGTCATGTACACAAACCAACGCTGCACACCCATTACTCTCGTTTGAATTACTCGCGGACCCGTGATCGGATAGATATGCCACGTATGTCAGATGAAAGAGGAGACACAGAGCTATCATTTGATGCCAAATACAGGGTTCCTTCTGGGTTATAAAACTGACGAAGTGACAGCAAAATAATAACTTCATATAGCTGGACTTACCCCACGTTTTTGTCTGTTTTTGTGGCAAAGCATGTTTATAATCCAACTCTATCCTGTGTTTCTCTATGGCAAAACATGTTCATAATCCGGTTTTGAGATCCTAGCAAATTCTTGCATGGCATCCAATTCAAGGCTCACATTGCATCCCAATTTGTTCAACAAAGAAACACCTTTTTTGCCTTTACTTTGTTCATGGCTATGCAGTAAAAAGTTGAGAATCATCATGAGTGCATACACCATAGTCACACATGCTAACAGGCAAACTTGGGTCAAGTCAGGTCAGATCAGTTCGTGTCACAGATATGGAGCGCATTTATTTCCGTAAATCACACACCACATATTTCTGTAAATTGCTCAGCCCCAGAGTATCCCTCCAACATGGCAATTATATTGCCCGTTTCAGGACAGTCTGCCCTACACACACATGAAATGCATGTAGAACTATGAGCTTGCTGTGGTGAGATACAGGTCAAAATATAATAATTTTTATAATATGATTTTTATATTTTAATTCTTTAAAAATCAATGCCAGTACTAATACATGAACTGATCGGATCTGGATAGCCTAGACTCTGCTGAAAAAAACAATATATAATATGTGTGTGTGGCACTTACAATGACCAGAATAAATCCTTATGAATAAAGGTAGTGAAAATACCCTAAAAACAGCTTAGGGTTCTAAGGGTTAATAGGCCTATATTGTGAAGATTTTTCTTGCCATCTAAGGCACGAGCGCATCTGTGAGGCCAAGCCCACCAAGTAGCTCGTTTGTTTACAACTAACATTCCATTTAATTAAACTGCTTTGGCTATGCCGAAATAGTTTTCAACATTTTGAATATTAGTGTCGGGTGTATATAACCATACAAACGCGCTTCCTGCACTCATTGTTTTAAAAGGAGTAATTTCGGCTTTGTCAGAACTGAAGACCTGTGGACGGCACGGCACGGCATGCCTAATGAAAATAAATGAACGCAAAGCAACACAACACAGACCCCGCTTCTCTCGCGTCAGTCACTGACATGAACGAAACGCAGAGCAGCAAAGCAGCGCGGGCGGAAGACGGCGACAATTGGCAGGGGAGGGTCATGTCTTTTTTAACAATTCTGTCGGACGGTCATTGAACAATTTCTAGCAGGCAAGGGAGGGTCATGCAACTTTTGACTGAAGCACTCAAAATCCCTCCGGTGGCCCCTTCAATAAATAATGAACAGTCCCTAGATTGCCGCTGGGCTATATGTCTGGGATTGGGGAGAGCACTAAATGCTCTACTGAATAAGCACGAAGTCAAACCTTTAAATGAAAAAAAAAAATGTAATGTTAATGAAGTAAACTTGTGACCATCAAAAATCGTTTATCGCCTGTAACTCTGTGATAACAGGACGTAACAGAAAGGCATTTGGCTGAGCAACAGAGATTAATATGCTCTATATTTTGTCCAAATGATGTCTGTCTATCATCGTTGCACTCGGAGAAAACCAGAATGTTTAATTTGTCCTGCATTTAATTTGTTCTGCGTGTCCTTCTACGGCTGCAAACGGGATTCACTCGCAGTTAACCAAATATTTCTTTATTAGGGCAGGGCAGGCATATTTCTAGCTATTAAATTATTTCTAAACAAGTCTTCTAAAGTCTGAAGTGAAGTCTGTGTAGGGTTTTCCAGGCTCCATTTCTTTTTACGAGACACCCTGCTCACTTGAGACATCTACCGGTTTGGGTTGTTGCAGCGTCGTTGCAGCGTCACTGGAAAAATACAAATTAAAGTCTCGTGATCCCGCGCGCGGACCACGAGTGAAGCTGGCCAAGTCGAAGCACTGCCCACTGTATATTGTGAAGAGGAAAGGAGAGAGTACAGTCCCCTGCGGTGCTCCTGTGCTGCTAACCACCTTCTCGGACACACATCCTCCCATCCGTACAAACTGTGGTCTTTCCGTCAGGTAATCAACAATCTATGATGTTATGGATGTCTCCACCTGCATCCTTTGTAGCTTCTCTCTTAGCAAAACAGGTTGTATGGTGTTGAAGAACATTATTCTCACTGCACTACCAGCTTCATCCAGGTGGTTGTGGGCTCGCTGAAGTAGGTGATGATGATGGCATATTCAACACCAACTTCAAGTTGGTAGGCAAACTGCAGTGGGTCCATTGAGGTGGTCACCTGAGGTCTGAGGTGTGCCAACACCAATCTCTCCAGCACTTCCATGCAGTGTGATGTTAATGCCACTGGTCTGTAATCATTGAGGACTGATGGAGAAGACTTCTTGGGTACTGGAACAAGGCATGATGTTTTCCACAGCACTGGAACCTTCCCCTGACAGGCTGGTGTTGAATAGGCACTGTAGAATCCCGCCTAGCTGTTCTGCACAGGCCCTCAGGACCCTGGGGCTTACACAGACTCTCCAGCTGCCTCTTTACCTGGCTCCTGGAAACATACAGGCTGATGGGGGAGGTAGAGGAGGGCCCTGTATTTCCTGATGCAGGGGAGGTTGCTAATGGGGCTGTGTTGCAGTCCATGGTGGTGATCGAGAGGGTCGAGGATGCAGCTGAAGGGGTGATGGATTTGAGGGTTGCGACGCAAGTTAGCAAACGGCACTAGCAATCAGTGAAGTGGTCATGTGTGCAAAATTTCAGCATCTTTTGAAATGTGCGATATATGCAAGTGAGAATATAAACAAAGGAAATACATTTTCAATTTGATAACATTGGTAAATATAGCTGGTTGAGTGAACTCCATAAGTGTACAAAGCTAGCTTGGGAATATCCAAACGAAACTTTGGCAAATTTGGGGTTTGCTGTGCAGGTCCGTCTGACTAAGTGGCCATTGACGCCTATTTCCAATGTTCCTAAAACCCGGGCACACAATTACAATTGATAATCCGGCATGGACGTGTATTTTCTTTGGAATTGAGTAAAGCTGCATTTAAATCTTTAATTTATAAAGTTGCTACACTTCTGAAACGATTTGGTAATGCACCAATTGATAATCCGGCATGGACGTGTATTTTCTTTGGAATTGAGTAAAACTGCATTTAAAACTTTAATTTATAAAATTGCTACACTTCTGAAACGATTTGGTAATGCACCTACGATTTGGTAATGCACCAATTTAAGTTTAATTTCATTTCTTGTTACGCCCCTGCTGAAAGCCGTAGCTCAATCTTAATCTCAATTGAGAAGGGTCTAGTGTCAATGAGGCTAGTGCAAAGCTGTCATCAAAGCAAAATATAAGTAAGTATATATACTCTTTTGATACCGTGAGGGAAATTTGGTTTCTGCATTTATCCCAATCCGTGAATTAGTGAAACACACTCAGCACACAGTGAACACACAGTGAGGTGAAGCACACACTAATCCAGTGAGCTGCCTGCAACAACAGCGGTGCTCGGGGAGCAGTAAGGGGTTAGGTGCCTTGCTCAAAGGCACTTCAGCCGTGCCTACTGGTCGGGGTTCGAACCGGCAACCCTCCAGTTACAAGTCCAAAGCACTAACCAGTAGGCCAAGGCTGCCCCTACTCTGAAGAATCCAAAATATAAAAAATTGACTTAGCCTACACTATTTTGCTTATCCTTACCTTTTTGTAAAACCTATAAGGTGTGTCTTTAACTAGTCCTGTAAGGCCCATTTTAAGGAACAAGCCATCACAACATTCCTATCCCAACAACCAGTGTTGCCAGATACAGCTGATTATGTAAAGCCCACAACTCCTTAGAAAACCACCAAAATGCACACAGAACCACCAAAATACTTGAGTATTGACCAAAATATGTTGTTATTTCAGTTAGCCTATTAGCTGGTTTGATGCTCATTGAGCTCAATGCAAATTAAACCAGCTAATAGGCTAACTCAAGTATTTTGGTGGTTCTGTGTGCACAGACTAAACGGTACAAAAAAGTTATGATAGCATACTGGAAGCTTCTACCCTTTCGGATGTGTAGAGTTGTAGGCCTAGGTGCACTTAGTTGTTAGCGATTGACCAGGTTGCTTTTTGAAATGAAATGCGTTTGTTAGGCTAGCCGATTGTAAAAAAATAGGAAATTAAAGTGCGTGCCCGTGCCTATACATTACACAAACAATCTTAAATCGCCGGAGATAACATTCGTTAGACAGGCAAAGCTGTCAGCAGCAACATGCATAAGAGCCTTAATAATGTAAGAGGGTCTCGCATGGACACTTTCATGATGCATGAATTAACATTAGGCTATAGGTTATTAATTCAACTGTGACATGAAATGTTTGCTCGATAACTTTAAATTCTTAGTGGAACATGCACAGCACAGACAAGTGGGATGCTGGACAGGTCGCTACATGTAGGTGTGCTGAAAAACGCGGACCAGATTTGGGCGGAAAAGCTGAAAAAAACTGTAATGGATTAGCCTACCTACATCGGTGCGGCCCGGAGTTTTGAAAATAAACTGGATTGGGAATCCGGATCGGGATTTTCCCGTGTAGGCCGATCACGATTCCCGTGTAGGCCCCCCGAAACCCAAAAAATGCAGTTTTTCCCTAAATAACTACCTAAACCGTGGCACCGAGAATGAAGAAATTATTATGGTATGTTGGTCTCAAGGGCCCACATCAACCTAGCCCATAATCACTCATTTGTGATTTGCACCCCGCCCACCCCGGTAAAAAATGAAAATGCAATATCATTCTGCTTTAATCGCCCCTCTCTTCAGTTAAGATGTTCAGAACTGCACCAAATTTTATGTGTATGATTAACCTGACATTCTCTGGGGGTATGCCAGTCTTGTAGAATTTCATCCATGGGGGGGTCTAAAAAAATTAAGTTGTGTGCACATTTAGTGACTGTACACTCATTGGCCTGTAGATGGTGGTGCACACATATACACACGCACACACACACACAGGCACGCACATACTATCGGTATCGGCAATTAGAACAGCCGATACATAATTACAAAATCAGTAGGATTAAAGGAAAACCAAATATTCATCTTCATTTGGCTGCATTTCCAGTATTGGCGTCACATAGTCGTTTGTCCACCAGATGGCGCATCGTTGCAGTGAGACGTAATTTTGTTGGAAGTTAATCTAAAGTGGGTTGGAAAGACAATAGACGCTTCCTACAAGGACAACACTGTAGTTTACCGCAGAGAATGTCTAATAAGGGTAGGATGATTTCCACATGAAATGTAATTCCCATTTCTTCTTGAAACCGAAATAAATCTGAGAATGTTTATCGGACATGCTTGGTTTTTACTGCAGGTAGGCTATGTTAATCTTATACAAGTTATAGCCTAGGACGTAGGTAAAATAATGTTACCGTTAGCATTGGTTGAGTGATGGAGGCCAATTTAATGTATTTGTAGAAAACAATAAATGCAGTTATAGGCTACCGTGATGGTTTTCTAATGGAAAAGATATACCGTATTTTCCGGACTATAAGTCACTCCGGAGTATAAGTCACATTAGTCAAAAAATGCGTCATGAACAGGAAAAAACATATATAAGTCGCACTGGACTATAAGTCACATTTATTTAGAAATGTATTTCACTAAATCCAAAACCAAAAACAGAGACTATGTAACTGGACTATTGAGGCCAAAAAGATTAATGTTAATGAAGACGAAGAAGGAGTGAAGGCAGCCAAGAAGAGGGCCGGATAGGCCTAATTGTAAAGCAAAAGATTCACTGAAAGAAAATGCCATGTGTTACACCAAAATTTAGCTAAAATGTGGATAATACAATGCAATCAAGCATGTGGAGTCACAAGCTGGCAGCAGATTAAATGCTCAGGAGAGAGAAAAAGACGGTTTTAAAAGGATGTGACCAAAGCGCAAGCCAGGCGAACGGCCTATAGGCCCGACAGTAATTGTAAAGCAATTTACAAAAGATTCACTGAACAAAAATGTTGATGTGGTACATGAAAATGTAGCTAAAAATGTGGAGAATGCAATGCAATCCAGCATTTTGGCCGATGTGGAGTGACAAGCCGACAGCAGACTAAATGCCCACGAGAGAGAAAAAGATGCGTTTTAAAAAGACGTGCACAGACCGGTTTTCATAGGACGTGTAGACCAAAGCTGCAGCAAGCAGGTGATATTTAGAAATGTATTTCACAAAATCCAAGAACAGACAGATGTAACTGGACACAGAGGCCAAAAATATTGAGAATTCTACAGGAAATGTTAATGAAGACGAAGGAGTGAATAGTGGCAAGAGGCAAGCCGAAGGCTGCTGACGAGTGCCCGCGCTAATTGTGAAGCAATTTACAAAAGATTCACTGAACAAAAATGCTGATGTGGTACATGAAAATTTAGCTAAAAATGTGGAGAATACAATGCAATCAAGCATTTTGGGCGATATATTGGCACAAGCTGGCAGCAGAACAACTACTCGGCTGGCCACCTCCATGAGAGCGAGAGAAAGAAATATGTGCATTTAAAACCAGGGCCTACATTTCAGCGCGGGATTGCGGGTATTGCGCATAAGTTATTAAGTATTGAGCATAATAATAAAAGTCCCACAACTTCATCATAATGACAGAAATTCCCACACATGTTACAGCGCTGTCTGATAACGTTAATCTAATAATGGAGCGGCCTGAATGCGGGACTATTGACTGGACGGACCAACTCTGACTTCAATTGAACCCCATGCAGAGACACAAGCGCGCATGAACCATGTGTGCGCATGATGTGTTCTCCATTTGAGGAACGTTATAATCGATTGCGGATGTGAACAGACAGATACAGACACAAAGCGCATAGTAGGCCTACTTTCACTTTCTAGTGTGCGTATTCAGTACGTGAAAGATAATTAGTAGCAAAACAGCGATCAAATATTAGCCTACATGGCAGTAAGTTTTGTTTTCAAATGTTTTCATGCATGTCTAGATAACGGGTGAGGAATGTTTAGGAGACAGACTATCGTAAATCTTCACATTATGGCTGGGGTCTTTTTATTTAGGCTGCGCATAGCACAGCACAGGCATGGCTTACTGTTTGATTATATTGCTATCAGGACTGATGACCACTGAAATCTGTGGGGTATTTGATGGTTCACTATTAAGTTTCATGTATGAAAGGGTTTTGGGATTTCCATCCGCTTATTGCGAGACCCCACAGATTTCTTATTGCGAGAAAGGCATCCGCTTTCATTTATTCATGGAACGTGTGTTGTCTGGCAGCAACAATTGTGTTTAAATGTAGGTTACTGCTTCAGCCTCTGGCAAGCTCAGAAGGGGGCGGCATGCAACTGGTAGCTTGAGAGCAACGTGTTGGAGACTCAGGTGTAAGACAATGACTTTTCATTGGCAAAAATATTAAACCAACCAACAATATAAAATATTAAGAAGAGCTCTTTTATGAGTTAAATTGAAACACAATTATTACTGGCCTTTATTTGTCCGAATCTGAGGCCCAAATAGAATACTGGCCATAATTTGAGGATTTAGGTATGCACGTGTGTTTCAGGCATAGCGCAACCACTAATCTCTGACTGAAAGTGCACAGAACTTGTGCATTTGAGAGCGCTCTCTCGCGGCTAGACAGTAATGTTTCATGTAGGGTTCATGTCAGTTAATATGAATTAAGATTTAAAAACATGTTCAATTATATATTTTTTCATATGTAAGTCGCACCTGACTATAAGATGCAGGGCCAGCCAAACTATGAAAAAAAGTGTGACTTATAGTCCGGAAAATACGGTACCTGAAAGATAACCTGTCTATGATGCATCCTAAACACCGGGCTGGGACATTGCTGCTCAAAGTCTCAAAAAGCATGAGTCAACATTCATTCCCAAACACTAATGTATGTAATGTATCCAGGGCAGGGCTGTACCTACACATATTTATTGGACGTGCTACAAAAATCATTCTTTGCGATGGATGATTTAGTACCAACGTTACACCGGTCCGATACAGTTTTGCCTATGGCTATACCATGAGACTGAGACGCTTTTTGTTTGTTCGAAGTGCGTGTTTAGGGTGTGAGAGGGAAGTCGATGTGCTTTGATTCCAGCTTGGTAGTTGTAGTCTATGCGATTAAAAGCACGTGTGTGTGAAGTATCCAAACAATGATAACACTTTCATTATGGCTGCTTTAGCCACAGACCTTCAGCTACTGTACAGTGGGTCCCATTTAGAAGTGTCCACTTCATTTGCGCTTTCCGTGATTCACGCAGATGCGTGAAATGTATTACTGATATGCAAAACTATTAACTTTTCGCCAATCCGCTTGATACTGTAAGCCATTGGTTCCCAAAGGAGATTTTATTTGGGTCGCCAGCATAGCCTAGTGACAATGTATGTTGTGTAGGCTAATAGGCCTAGCATAGGGCCTACCTTATATAGCTTATAGTTTGTTAACAGTCACGGTTTTGTCATAACTCCCTCTATGCATTTTTGCATTTAGAATAGCTCTGAAACTCAGGGCGAACGTCACAGAGGGGGCGCCAGTACGTGGATATCTCAATCGCAAAATTAAGCAATATTTCTATCGGGCACCTACCATGGACTAAGCTGGGTGAACCCAGCCTGATCTGCCGGCAATTTCTTTTTCGATTTCTTAAAAGATTGAGCTTGGTCTGCTGAAAGCCAGACTAACCATGGACCTCACAGTTGCAAAATGCAAGGGAACATGAATCAGCCTATATTTGCACG
Source organism: Alosa alosa (assembly GCF_017589495.1). NCBI lineage: Eukaryota > Metazoa > Chordata > Actinopteri > Clupeiformes > Clupeidae > Alosa > Alosa alosa. Next base: position 31,773,383 of record NC_063206.1, on the reverse strand, counting down.
AACAATAACGGACAGCAGCTCTTCAACTTGGCCCGTTAAAATGTGTATGAACAGTCTAGAGACGCATTTTATGAAGGCCCTTTTGGACATGTCAGTTATTTGCACCACTGGGTAAAACTGCATTTTGTTTTAGACTACTGGTATTTAATTTGTGCATTGACAATAAAGTTGAATATCATATGAACTAGATGACTAAACTTTTGCATATGTAGAAGAACAAACATTCACAAAAATCCATGACATGACCTCTCTTCTTGATAGGTGTTGAAAACTTCATGGATCTGACAGGGATTGTTTTGTTTAATAATAAAAAAATAAATACATTGTGCCGCTACCTTCCGCTTTTACCAAATACAATGTAGCCTACAGGTGCATCAGTCCAGTTGCAATGGATGGACTGTGATGAACTGCCCTACTTGTGATTGTTTAGAGATTTAAAGGTTTTATAACAATGCTACACATTTTTTGGCAAGTGCTACAAATCTATTCACCTTTGCTGTGCCAGTAGGCTACTTTCTGTGCGGCCCGCAAACACACATGCCAAACAAGCATACACAAAAGTTTCAAGAGTGGGGGATGGAGTAGAAGATGGAGATATATTGATTAATGTGATTTATTTTCGAGGAATGGATGTATGCAGTACATCTAGTTTGTTACATTATAATATTACTGTCTCTGAATTGTAAGGCATTACACTACTACTGCGTTACTTTTAGGTTACTTTCACCAAAATAACTAAAACTATGGATTTGACATTTTAATGTAGCTTATTACGCTCAATGCAGCTCATTACACATCCAGTGGAGGGCAATTTGGTATAGCATAATGAATGACTAAGCTAGGCTTAAGGCTAACAACAGTAGAATGTAATAGGCGCAGTGATGGTTCATGACAAAATACAACAAACAATCATAGCCAGAAAAAACAGACAAAAGGTCAAAGTCTGGTAAATTGTGATAGAAATACTGTAACTTTAGGCCTACTCATTAAAATCAATAGAGAGCCCTAAACCTAAAGCCTAAAGACGTAACAAGTCTACACAATCTTTTTTTGCATTTATATATCCCATTATTCGATTTCACAGCACAAAGCTGGCATACATTAGAAGAGCATAGTTTATGCTTTATCAAGAATCAAAAAGATTAGCTTGGCACCACTGTTAAATTACTTGTGCTATTTCATGAGGTAGAGAGATTTTTTGGTGTCGCACACAAAGTGCACTTAACTATGATGTTCTTCATATCCTTGTCTCTGACAAACTGTAAATAATGAGCATAGGCCTATGTCCATCTCGCAAATGTATGGTCCAATCTTCACCCAGTAACAGGAGATAACATTCTACTATTTGCGCAGAATTTTTTTCCTCTGCTGATATTGCAGTGTTGTTGGCGAAATTGTATAAAAACAAAAGACCACTTCATTTACAGTCATTACATTACTTTTGTAACATGTTATTCCAAACACTGCTAACTTGCTTGGTTGTTTTGCTACTTTGTTTGGAACATTGATCAAGCATTAACCCACATGAGATCATCATGGTTAACAAGTTTGATTCTAAGTTTATTTTTACATAGCTAGATTGTAATGAAGAATCTGATAAGTTACTTAACATGGGGGTTTTCATATTTTTTTATGTAATGTATATTTTATGTAATATACTGGTCAATTGTGAGATAAGACTCCAAGATTGGGAAACAATGGTTTAGCCGCTAATAATTAGTGCTGCCGCGATTAGTCGACCTAATCGACCATGAAAATTAGTCGACGGCAATTTTTTTTAGTCGAAGAGTCGTTTTACTATTGACCGGCTATTTATTTTTGGTCTCAAACGGCTCACTGTAATGTTATATTAACTCCATGTTATTAACTCTTGAAAAGTACAATGACTGTCTTTGGATGTTAAACTTTGGCAGTCATGTTTTAAACCCCGCTATGCACACAAGTGTTAATGCAAAGCTGCGTGCCTGCCTGCTTTCAGCGCAATTCATTATTAGGCAGAGCTAAGTGGGGGGAGCTAAGCTAGTAGGTTACGCTAGTCCAGACTCTGACTAATATAGTATTGTGGAAATTGAAATAAATGAAGTGAAGTGTCTCACGTTGACAACGCAACGGCGTGTCATTACTGTAATTCATTCATACAAAAAAAAACGTTAAAACAAACATGCCGCCGCCCGTGATATCAACAATCAAGGTGCGCGTCATTTCCCATGGTCAATAAGTCACGACGCATATTTTTTTAGTGTTCAAGCCAACTGAAAAAGTGAGGTAAGGTAACCTATGTGGTAAGACGCGCAAAGTACCTGTAGCCTACTTGTTTTGAACATGCTGATGTTAGGCTCATTTGCAAAGTCCTCAACTCCTGTCGCCTTTCAAAGTCCAGCGTTTCTCAAACTATGGGCAGCGCGGACCAGCACCGGCGTAACGTTTTTTTTGATGGGGGGTGGGTTCATGTAGGTGGGCCCTATGACCCCAAAGTATGCCATGACCGGGCCTCAGGTCAAAGAAGTTGTCTATGTCCATGGCAACACTGGCATACAAATAAAGTCTATCAAAGACCTGACATTAGATCTGAAGGTAGCATTTTAAATGGGTGTTTTTTTTTTATACATAATGTTATAAAAAAAAATGTTATAACTAAACCCTAACCCTAACACAACAAAACAACAAACACTTTTTTTTTTAAAAAAATAGTCGTTTAGATTAGTCGACTAATCGAAAAATTAGTCGAAAGATTAGTCGTTAGTGGCAGCACTACTAATAATATAATTGGAAAGTGTAAGTTCTGCTGTTTCACATGATGTGCTGTGATGTGACATCTGTATAAAGAGTACTCCATGAGCAAATCAACAGAGGGGTGTGAATTTGGCCATCGGCCATTTAAGGCAGGAGATGTGAGCTGTCTAAGCAGCCACCAAAACTCTCCGTAGCCCTAATGAAAAAGCTTTGTATGCCCCTTTTTTTCTGTGGTTCTACAAAGCACAAAAAGGGTCAATAATGTACATGCTGAAGGGCAAAGGCAATATTAAAATGTTTTATCCTGGCCTTTTTTGGGGTATGTATTGGCAGACAGCCCTGGTAACTTATTCTAACCTTGTCATCAACTCACCCGCTCGCTTGTCTGCTAGTGCCACCACAAAGCGAAGTATTCTATGCTTTGACACTCACACGTGTGTGTCAGAGAACCCCCCTTCGGTTTCAGCCAATTAAATTACAGAGTTTTTTTTACTGTCGTCCTGACCGTTGGAATCAGTCGAAATAGTACAAACGAGTTAAAAAATTCAAATATTGGTGGGGACAATTTTGTCATCTCAAAATATTGATGGGGACTATTCACCATTGTCCCCATCTACACCTACGCCCATTGATTTGTATCTAACAACTGTAACTGCTCTAACACCAATTTAATTTGGTGTTTGCAACCTTGTGCTTATATTTCACTTATACTGTTGTCTATTACAGTACAAATTCTTTCAAATATATTTTTGTCCATTTAAAAAACAAATAGAGTTTAGAGTAGACTATGATTTTTTATTCCAATGAGGTAGAAAATCAGTGTGGCCATCGTTACTATGATGGTAAAATCACATGATTCATTGTGCCATCATTGGTGTCTTTCAAGGTATGACCTGGAAGTAGAATGTTAATTTCAATACAAACAAATGAATGGGTGCAAAAACACATTCCTGCTTATTGCAATGGGGAATACATCAATGTATACAGCAATCAACATAATTTTTTAATGTCATACAAAATTAGTTTTTACGGTTTCGAACCGCACTTGCTGCCTCTGGTAGAAGGTACAAGAGCATGCAGACCTGTACCACCAGATACAGAGACAGTTTTTATCCACAAGCCACCAGGATGCTGAACTGTTATTCTCTTCCTCATACCTAATCAACCTTACACCTCCTCAGGGTTTGTTGGGTTTTTTTTTTTTTTCCCCGTCATCTACTTCCTGAATTTTTGGTCAACGATACCCGGGACACTGAAACACCGGGGCACATGAAATTTGGTGGGTATGTAGCCCCACTAGACTTTTACGGAAAATGTTTGTTTCGTCCCCAGGGGCCACCCCCCTCTGTGCTGGGCCCCCCGAACCGCAAAAAAAGCAGTTTTTCCTAAATAACTACCTGAACCGTGGCACTGAGGATGAAGAATCTTTTATGGTATGTTGGTCTCAAGGGCCCACATCAACCTGGCCCATAATCACTCATTTGTGATTTGCACCCCCCTGGTAAAAAATGAAAATGCAATATTATTCTGCTTTAATCGCCCCTATCTTCAGTTAAGATGTTCAGAACTGCACCAAATTTTATGTGTATGATTGACCTGGCATTCTCTGGGGGTATGGCAAGTTTCGTAGAATTTCATCCATGGGGGGGTCTAAAAAAATTAGGTTATGTGTACATTTAGTGACTGTACACTCATTGGCCTGTAGCTGGCGGTGCACACATATACATATGCACACACACACAGGCACCCACATACTATCGGTATTAGAACGGCCGATACATAATTACAAATTCAGTAGGATTAAAAGAAAGCCAAAATAAATATTCATCATCATCATGGCTGCATTTCCAGTATTGGCGATAAGTAGTCGTTTGTCCACTAAATGGTGCATCGTTGCAGTGAGACGTAATTTTGTTGGAAGTTAAAAGTGGGTTGGAAAAACAATGGACGCTTCCTACAAGGACTGTAGTTTACCGCAGAGAACGTCTAATAAGGATAGGACGATGTTCACATGAAATGTAATTCCCATTTCTTCTTGAAGCCGAAATAAATCTGCGGATGTTTATCGGACATGCTTGGTTTTTACTGCAGGTACGTTAATCTTTTAATATCAATAAGGACCTAGGTAATGTTACCGTTAGCGTTGGTTGAGTGATGGAGGCCAATTTGATTGATTGCATTTGTAGAAAACTATAAATGTGGTTATACCAAGCAAATTGATAGCAGCACTGTAATTGTATCTTTCGACTGTCATTTGTTGCACGTGCTACAAAAATCATTCTGTGCAATGGAAGATTTACCAACGTTACACCGGTCTGATACAGTTTTGCCTATACATGCGTGAGACTGAGACGCCTTTTTACTTGTTTGAAGTGCGTGCAGGGTGTGAGAGGGGAATCGATGTGCTTTGATTCCAGCTTGGTAGTTGCAGTCTGTGAAATTAAAAAGCATGTGTGTGTGAAGTATCCAAACAATGACACCTTAATTTCACTATGGCTGCTTTAGCAACACACCTGAAGCTACTGTGTAGTGGGTCCCATTTAGAAGTGGCTACTTCATTCGCGCTTTCCTTGACTCATGGAGCTGCGTGAATTTTATTACAACTTTTCGCCACGATATGGCAGTTTAAGTCCGCTTGATACTGTAAGGTGTCAGCCATTGTTTTCCAAAGGAGATTTTATTTGTGTCGCCAGCATAGCCTATTGACAATTTATGTTGTAAATAGGCCTACCTTATAAGCCTACCTGTAGCTTAGGGAGGCTTACAGCTTTCTATTAGGATCTAGTTTGTTAGTTCCAGTTTTGTCATAACTCCCTGATGCATTTTTGCATTTAGAATAGCCAGAGCGTGGATATCTCAATCGGAAAATTAAACAATATCGGGTGCCTATGGACTAGGCTGGGTGAACCCAGCCTGATCTGCCCGCTATTTATTTTTTGATTTCTTAAAAGATTGAGCTTGGTCTGGTGAAAGCCAGACTAGCCATGGACCTCAGTTACACAATGCAAGGGAACATGAATCAGCCTATATTTGCACCTAACAATAACGGACAACAGCTCTTCAACTTTGGCCCGTTAAAATGTGTATGAACAGTCTAGCAACGCATTTCATCAAGGCCCATTTGGACATGTCAGTTATTTGCACCACTGGTTAGATGTAAAACAGCATTTCGTTTCAGACTACTGTTACTTAATTTGTGCATTAACAATAACGTTTCAGACTACTGTTACTTAATTTGTGCATTGACAATAAAGTATTACATGAACTAAAGATGACTAAAATCTTATGTAGAAGAAGAAACATTCACAAAAACTCCATCCATCCAAAAATTACCTTTGTTTTTGATAGCTGTTGAAAACGGCATGGAACTGACAGAGATGTTTTTGTTCATAAATAAATAAATAACATTATGCTGATACCTTTTGCTTTTCCCAAATACAATGTAGCCTACAGGTGTAAGTGACCTTTCATCAATCCAGTTGCAATGGATGAACTGTGATGAACTGCCCTACTTGTGATTGTTTAGAGATTTTAAAGGTTTTATAACAATGCTACATCTTCTTTGGCTATTCTACAATCTATTCACCTTTTCAGCACCAGTAGGCTACTTTCTGTGCAGCCGCACACACACACTCAGGCATGCCAAACAAGCATACACAAAAGTTTCAAGAGTGGGGGATGGAGTAAAATATGGAGACAAATTGAAGTGTGATTTATTTTCGCGGAACGGATGTACAGGACTGAGCGGCGGTCATATTTTGTACCGCTATGTGGTACATCTAGTTTATTTATTTATCTATATATTCTCTCTATCTCTCGTCAATTGCCCTCACCCCCTACATACAGGTACACCCCCCTCACACTCACACACCATTACACAGGCCTGATAGCGCTCCGGTGCCACGTCGGATTTCCGGCGTAGGCCTACCGACATGTCTGCAAAATAATTCCCAAGATCTGAGAGGCCTACTTAAGCCAATCGGTAATAGGGTAGGAGGTGGTCTTGGGTTTTGGCCAATCAGATTAATTCAGCAGTCACTCCACGTGCAAATTTGTTTTGTGTTTCCCATACACTACGAATGTGTTTCCCACACTGGCAACGCAAAACGTAGCCAGAGTCATGAAGCCAAGGGAACACACCAAATTTGTCGATAAAGGTATAAAGAATAAATGGTGCTGGTCTTGGATAGAGGAGGTGGGTAGAGACGAAAAGCCCTTTGGAGTGTAAAACTTCGGCAACCAGGAGCATGTTTTTGCACTTTGTGCGCAAGAAAAATATTATATGGAACTAGCGGGAATAAAGTGCTGCCACGGCATGAGTTAGACCCTAAGCAGCTGTCCTAGCAATTCAACACACCTCAAGTTTGCCGGGGGCAACAGCCACAGCAGATATCCGACCCTCAATAACCGATCGCATGGCTGATTTAAAAATTTGCTTGTGCTCCTTCATTGCCGAGTTTGATCTGTCGTTTACAATCGCTCATCCACTCATCACTTTGTGTCAGAAATTAGTGAGGATAAACTCGCCCTTAGCATGCGGGCCATCTTTCGGCATCTCGACAGAATTTAAAAGAAATCTGTCTGACAAGCTTAAGAATAACTTGTTTTCACCTAACATGGATGAGGCCACAGACAAAAGCATGGATAAGATTCTAAATGTACTGGTCCGATTTTATGACGAGGATGCAGGCAGTCAGTGTGAAAACAGCACCTTGCCAGCAAAAAGGTTAATGTTGCAAATGCCTCAGCACTGTTTCAAAAATATTTAAAATAAATTATGCATATTTTGTAGAAAAATGAATGTCTCCTTGTTCATGCCCTTTAGTCAATGGTTAGGCTACTAATCAATTCCTAGTTTACTTTGGAGGATTATAATTGCCACCCACTGAACTTTCTTCGTATGGCTGTAGTATCTGTAGTCTATGTATGCTATGCAAGCACTAAGTATTCAGGTAAATGACTAGTTAAAAGCAGGGATGGATTAATGAACAAGCCTACCAGGCCCAGGGTCCCAGGAGCTCTGGTGCTCTACACAAAGATGCTACTGTAATATAGGCTTGTCTGAATGATGTCTGAATAATGGCTCATGTCTGAATGATGTCCATTTATATCCACAGAAGTCACCAGAATCTATCATTTAAGGGACTATTTATCAAAATGTTCTCCCAGGGGAGCACGCCCCTTGATCCCGCTTGACAGTTATGTTGATCAGGGCATATATATATATTGGTTTAGGGGCCCGCTTACCTCCCAGGGAAAAAAGTTCAGGCTCTAAATTTCACTGGTAACCATTGCAGAGATTTCAAAACTGGAGAAATATGTTGTGTCTTTCTAGACTTGGTGAGCAGCTGCAGTCGGGATAGAGTGGACTGAGTGACAACATAATAAAGGGAGTTACAGTTACAGTAGTCCAGGCGGGATGAAATAAAGGCATGAATCAATATCTCAAAGTCTTTGAAAGAAAACATAGTTTTGCCTTTACTTAAGATTCTAAGGTGGTAAAAAGATGACTTGACAACAGCATTAATCTGTTTCTCCAATTTAAAATCAGGGTCAAGTAGAAAGCCAAGATTTCTTGCATAAGGTTTTACATATCTGGCAAAATACCCTAGTTCACTAATTGCATTATTTGCAGCTTCATGTGAACCATTCTGTTTTGGTAGGTAGGCTACAAATTCTATATATGATTTGTTAACACTTCAGCAGGGCAGTTTTGAACATTTCCACAACAAAAGAGTACTAAAGTGTGACCTACCATTTCCATGACGGAAGTTTCACTGGATCTAAACAAACTTGTGGCATCAATGGCATTGCATGTAGACATATGTCATAATTTATACCTCATGCGTTGTTTTTAAATGTAAGCTAACATGTTTAAACATGTTTCACCAACTAGGAAGCAATTCAGCATAATACAGATTTCCTGTCAGGTGTAATACTAATAAACAAAATCCCAGTAGATTTTTTTTTCACGTCTTATCAAAGGCTGACGGCTGTTATGACTCAATAAAGCCAAGACACATCAGTGAATTAAAGGATTTTGAACACAGGCTATTAAGTTAAATGCAGGTCTCTTTTACGGATGAAAATATTCTAACTTCATAGAAAAGTTTAAATAGATTAAAAAATCCACTGCTATGGTTGCCACTATAGTTAGATTGTCAGTGAACAGTGACAGTGAAATTGATGCCTTGGCAACACCATGTCATGGCTTTGGTACTCTATTCCATGTATTGATATTCTTCAGAGAGTTAATTTTCCAACATTCTCGTCACCCTTGTGTGACTAACCTTCTATAAAAAAAATTGCAGTATTCACATTACTTGTAAAAGCCTACAATCTATTCCTAGATGATAATCTAATCTGTCACATCAAAATGTTTTCAAGGTATGCTATCAAAAAAAAGGAATTGGAAATATCTATATAGATATTTGTGCCTTAGTTTTGAAACAGAAATGTTGGTATTGTGACACAACACTGTTTGCATTGGTTGTATGGATATGTTGTCACGGTTTGGAGTTTGTGTTTTGGTTTTTGTGACTCTTAGTTTGTAGTTTGCTGTGTTCTCTTGTTTACTTCCTGTTGTCTTTGTTACTTCCTGTGTCCTGTGCCATGTGTTCCTTTGTTTATATTGCCATGTGGCTTTGTTCCCTGTCTCGTGTCTCCGCCCCTCACCTGAGTCTTGTTAAGTTATTAGTCTGATTAGTGCCCTATCGTCTGTGTCCTTTAATTACCTTCCTGTGTATTTAAGGTCTTATGGTTGTCTTTGTCTTTGGTTCGTCATTATGTTTTTGTCATGTTGCCCATGTTTCCTGGATTCTGGAAAGTAAAATTGTGTTTGGATGTATTCTCAAGCCTCTTGTCATGCATTTGGGTCCCAACCTACTCAGCAGCCTGACATTGAGATGTACTTAATTGTCAATAAATGAATTATTTAGCAATGCTGAGTATTTTGCTTTCTCTGTCTTCGGCCTTCTCCATCTCTCTCTCTCTCAGATTAACTTCGTCTGTCTTTTGCTGTCTGTTCAGGAGAGTGACTACCTTCAGGAGTGCCTTGAAGTTGTGCAGCAAGAATTTGTGATCTTCAATCGGGAGAAGTATGAACACCTCAGACATCGCTTGCTGTCAGACTCTGCCATTCTTGTCTCTCCATCCTTTATGTTACTCCACCTAACTTGTCTCAACAACTGCCTTTGTGTTTAGGGCTGGGTATCTTCACTGATTCACAAGGCCTCAATTCAATATCAAATCAGTCAGAATTATTTCAGATGGGCCTGTATTACCAATTTTGTTTGGATATGAAATTATTTTCAGAGAATGATGTAAACTGTTGGCTTCACAGGACACTCAGCCTTAATGAAAACAATGCTAACATGCATTAATGCTTAAAGGGATATTCCACCATTTTGGGAATTACACTCATTTTCCACCTCCCCTTGAGTTAAACAATTGATTTAACTCAAGGGGAGGTGAAGAATGAAAGAGTGATTGTGGTTGGCCGCGGCGGCTTATTATAGCCGAGCCGTTTTTGCGCCAACAGAACCTATGCAGGACCTGTGAGAGGACTTCAGTTGCGATCACGTGGTTGTGGAATGTATTCCCATTGGTTAACGCCGAGTAGTTCGACTGAAAGAGAATGGCAGCTTGCTTGCTTAGGCTACTTGTCTAGCTGAGTCGTTAAAAACATACTTCACATAAATACTCCATTCGAATAGAAAAAATACAAATTAATTGTAACTTACATTGGATGTGGTAGGAAAACGTCTGTTTCGTCGTAGTTTGTTGGACGAAGCAGACACCGTCTTGAAGAGAATTGAGCAGTGTGGTTCAAAAGCGATTAATTATAGGATGTGTAGGAATAGTTTAGGGAGCGCCTGATTGTACTGTATGCAGCTGTAAGCGGTTAGAGTTGCATTCATTCTTGAAAAGGTAAAAAGAAAAGGTTATAAGAAGAAGAAGCCAGGAGATTTCAAGATAGTGGATTCAATCCAATCCATTCCATCTAAGCGATGCTGGGTAATGTCACTTCTGTAGACATTCAAACAAAACAGAGAGCTAGCTCGCTACTTCCTCCCCCTCCCTCCTGTGCAATTAAAACTCTCCTAAACGAGCATCTCATCTGTGATTTGCTGGAACAGTTTGTTATGTTTTTATGGGCTAGGTTTGCCCAGGTTGTTTTTTTGTTGCCGTTTTTGGAGCCTGGGCTGTCCACAGAGATCGAGTTTATTACAGTGTATTCAGGATACAGACAGCTAGCAGATGGTGAGGTGATGTTTGCTGTAAGTGACAAAAAATGTTTTAGCCTAAAAAATGTGTGGCATCGCTTAGAGCACCTTTATGTCTAGATTTAAAACGGTCTACAGTTGGGGCCTTTTTTATGTCATCCGAAAGTCGGTTCCAGAGCTGAACCGCATAGCAACTGGGTTTTACTAACAAGTTTTGTTTCTGAGACCTGAGAGGTCTGGGAGCTTTGTACTGAAGAAGCATGTCTGATACGTAATTAGGACCCGTTCCGTTTAGGGATTTATAAACAAACAGTAGTGCTTTTAAATTAATTCTGTGACTTACTGGAAGCCAGTGCATGGACTTAAGTATTGGAGTAATGTGGTTGGAGTTTTTAGTTTTCGTGAGAACCCTAGCTGCTGCATTTTGTATCATGTGAATCTGTTTGATAGTCTTTTTAGGAAGGCCTGTGAAAAGCCCATTGCCGTAATCAACCCTGCTGGAGATAAATGCATGAATTAGTTTTTCTGGAGTCATGTTTTGACATCAGACCTCTAAGATTGGAAATATTTTTGAGGTAGTAATAAGCTGATTTAGTTATTGCTTTCATATGGCTGCTGAGATTTAGATCAATGTCAATTATGACACCAAGATTTGTGGCAAGTCTTTCCTTTTTTTACCAAATATACTGTTTTTTTCTTTGTTCAACATCTCAATACATAGAGATTCAAGGGGGTCATAGTCATTTGGCGACAGAGCACAAAGTGCATTTGGGTGTCATCAGCATAGCTATGATAGGAAATAAAATTATTTTTGATGATTTGTCCAAGTTGGAGCATGTAAAGGTTGACTCCGGGGAACACCACAGGTCAAGGATGTTGGTGTTGAGGTACAGTTGCCAATGGCAGCAAAGAAGCTCTTTTATTGTAGATATTATTGGACCCAATATACCTATAATTCCAACCCAGTGTTCTAGTCTGTGTAGTAATATGTTGTGATCAACAGTGTGAAATGCTGCACTAAGGTCCAATAGCACTAGGACAGATGTTTTGCCTGCATCTGTATTGAGAGGTAGGTCATTTTACCTTAATAAGAGCTGTTTCAGTGCTGTGATTTGCCCAAAAGCCTGATTGAAAGTAGTCAAAATACCCATTTGATGTTAAGAAGGTGGTTAGTTGATAATTTTGCCAATAATAGATTGGATATGGGACTGTAATTGTTTAGCACAGAGGCATCCAGGTCTTGAGAAGTGGCTTTTTAACAGGGACTTAGGAAATGTGCCAGACAGCAATGATACATTTACAATGTGAGGCACTTCTACTGTTATGAGGTGAAAAACACTTTACAATAACATATCTAAAGCTTTTATAATACATTAGTTAATAAACTAATTAAGTGTGCATGCAAAGCAGCACACTTATTGTTCTTCTTTAGTTTTATTTTTCCCATCTCTCTAATTTTTTGTCAGCTCTAGCGCCTAGGCCCTTTGAGACAGAGACAACGTTCCAACTTTAAAGCGTCTGGTCAGTACCGGTGTAAGTTGCTCGTGAAGATGACGTCAGGTGGGCGTGTCGTTCGTCCGCCATATTGGATTGAACAGAAAGCGAAACTAAATTTTCACAGGTCACAAATTTGGTCCGAACGCCACGAAGCTTGACGTACATTATCCTTGGACCAAGCCTCACAAAAGTTACCAGAAGGATTTTAGATTTTCGAAAGCGTTTGCCCATCACAGCCAAACGAAATCGGCGGCGAAGCTCAAAAACAGGAAGTCGTCCATATCTCAGGAACACTGTCACATATCGATACCAAATTTTGTATTTGAACTCGGGACTCCAATGTGAGGGTGCATAAGCTAAAAAAAAAGAAAACATTCCAAAAGTTTCCAGCATTTGGCAAACCACCCACCCGTATTTGGTAACTATCACCTTCCACATTTGCAGTTGTACTGGTACATCTATCACAATGCCTTCCAAGTATGCACTATGTCTCCGGGCAACCTTGCCCAATCATGAAATCCTTGCTCTGCCATGGGATAGTATGGACTTATGAACTGAAATGGTAAGGAGAACATTAGCTATTTATTGCTGACGTAGTACAGTTATTTTGACATTGACGGTATTCAAATTAAATTTTTAATTATTGTTAAATATCATGATGGGAGAGTATTATTAAAAATGTTACAAGTATGCAAATGCATATGTTTACGGGCATTTAGGCTTTACTGTGTTGTTTTGTTGTAAAGACATGCAAGGCATTCTGGGCCGTAATGAGCAGTGGTCGGCAGCACTCCATAGGCTACGTATTAATATGAATAGGTGTTTCTGTAAACCTAGGGACAATAAACAGCTATCTCTGTTACAAAAACGAGCTGGTAATCGCTCATTGAAGAGGGAACTATGATAAAAAGATTGTTTTCCTAAAAGCATGGAGTTGACGAAAGATAAGCAAGCAATGTCACGTTAATGTTAAATAGCCTACATCTGAACGCTAGGTGGCAACGTTGTATTACATTTCACTAGTGTACTTGAAATACGGTGTGAGCTTCACAAGTAAGGAAGGTGCAAATATTATGTAATTTATCATGGGAAATTATTGGAAATGTTATTTCTTGTTTATTCTAATTGCAAACCACACACATCCATTCGTAATCACACGTACACTTTTAATACCTTTTTGTTTCATTTATTTGATGTTGCCTAGCAACGCAGCCTTCAGAGCAAAGATTCTAGAACAGAGCTTCAGAGAGACACGGTTTGAGTTCGTGGCCAAGTACCTAAAATATCGGTTTCCATGTGTATGTGCTGGATGGTGTGCTTCCTTTATGAAAGTAAGTGTTTTATAGAGTTACAGACATAATGAGTCATGTTGTAGTGGTCAACATAAATGTGCCCCTTCTGTTATTAGAATGCTAAGCGGAGAAGCATGCTAGGCAGATATTTAGTATCATTAATTTCTTGTGTGGCTAGCTATAGGGAGGAGATGTATGTTGCTAATTGGGATTTATGTTGTTTAGCGTAATGCCATGGTCATTTGATACGAGATGCTTGCACTCGTAACTTCGTCACTTGTAACTTTAGGACTGCTATTTTTTTTACTAACAGTAATTCACAAAGCACTTTAGCCCTAAAAGTAGCACCTAAGTCTGTGACAGCTTAAAAGAAGTGGCAAGGACTCCTAACGCGATGTTTTGAAATGCGTCTACTATTGTCTACAGGAGCTTCCAATCGCGAGGGAACTTGCATTGTAGGCATAACTAAAGGATGCAATAACACCACCAACAACCAGAACTAGCCTACTCATTGTCAACATGTACATTAAATGTAACGTTTCATGTGAATCAAATTAAAATGTTTTCTTTGCAAACGTAGGCATAGGCCAGTGGCGCAAATAGTGGGTATGCGCTATATGCGGCGCATAGGGGCGCAGAACCATGGGGGCGCCAAAGCAATGGTAAAAATAAAAATAATAATAATAATAATATATTTGGTGTATTCTATATGTAGCTACTGTTGTACGTTTCTAAATCATTTCTGCATTTCCTCAATGTTAAATAACATTTTAGAGGACTAACAGGCTAGAGTAGGCGCCCTATCTCATAAGATTCTATCATAGAATTTTGACATAGAAGAGGGAGTGGGGGCGTCGTGAGCGCTGAGTGAGCAGGTACGAGTAGTGAGTTTTCGTGTATGGAAAAAGATGGATAAAGCAAAAAAGCTGTCGGGGGGCTAAAATAGAAAAAGAAAGGGGAAATGTACGACGGAGTATTAGGGCCACACATGAAGAGAAAAAATATTTTTGCCATGGCGAGATTAAACTCGACATTTCGAGAATAAAGTTGAAATTTAATGTCGACTTTAATCTCGACATGTCGACTTTAAAGTCGACATGCTGACATTAAACTCGCAATAGGCCCTACTGTTTAAACCAGTGGTCCCCAAACTTTTTCTTCCGAGGGCCAGCTTACTATGCCTGGCTGTAGGAGAGGGCCAGAGACTCGGAGTATATCAGTAACCATAAATAGCTTAGTGCTGTGAACAACAGCAGTCTACCTTAGTTGAATATTCCATTACATTTAATCTATAGGCTTTTGCCATTTAATACCATTGTTAGCTGTGTTTATATTGCCATCATGCCATATCAGTGTAAAATGTAACTCAAATGAAATAATACTAATAAAAAGACTTTTGCATTTCCAAAAGTATTAGCAGGTAGTCGCAAAAGTATATTTCATTAAAAATGTGTGAACTCTGAACTCTGAAAATGTAAAGTTCTCAAACTATGAGAATTTTATGAAGTGCTGAAGTGGTCTGAAATGACCACCATTCAACATTTGAACAAATAAAAATAATTATCCCAGAAAGTCCCAGAAAAATTACTTGAATATAAGTTAGTTAGTTATTAACAATTCATTGATACACTTTTAGAATACTTTGAGCACTGAGAATGAATGGGGGAAATTTCGGAGGTTATAGTTTGATGATGTCGTACTACCGTGCGGGCCGGTTGCTATATGCCACGGACATGTTTGGGGGGCCACCCAAAATGAGGTGGCGGGCCGTAGTTTGGGGACCACTGGTTTAAACATAGCCTACACAGTTTAAGCTATGTAGCCTACACTAATACACAATATGTTACATGAAAAATGGGCTTCAAATAGGTGTTATTTCAGATAGATTGCAGATATTCAGATAGATTGCGTCTTGTCTGTTAACCATCATTGCCGTCATCGTGAAGTGCTGTCTCGCGGTTATGGAAATACTATGCCGTTTAGGCTAAACAGCTAGAAAAATATATGTAGGGCCTATCCAATGATATAATGTTTCTATACAAAATGTTATATCACTCTGTTTTACATGGTTAAGGCCACTGCACATCCAAATAACTGCCCTTCATGACCCACGGGCGTCACTCTCCATAGGATAACATGGCAAAACTAATTTTTCTAAAACTGCTTTTCCATGTCTCACCTGCAATACGTAGCCTATAGGAGGCTAGAAACACAGGTATAGCCTAAGCATACTATTTTGATCCCGTGAGAGAATATGTGTGCATGCACTTTATTTATGCACTTTGTGTGCATATGTGTGCAAGTAGGCTACTAGCCTACATGGGGTGGTCGGGAGGACAGCTTCATTCGTCCCCTCCATTAGACATTCAGCAATGGGCTTTTTTTGCATCCATTACAAACAAGCAACGTGAAAGTCTAGGATTGGGGAGAGCGCCTAGTATGCCTCTAGTGCATAAGCATGAAGTTGAACATTTAGATGCAACAACTAAATGTTTAGAACAACACTTTAATAATAGGCCTACAATAAATAAATAAACCGCTATGACGTTTAGGCTACTTTTGACCATCGCATTTATCGCCTGTAACTCCGTGATAAGGACCTAACAGCAAAGTATTTGGCTGAGCAACGAGGTTAATATGTTTTATGTTTTGTCCACATGATATAGGCCTATGTCTAATCATTGTTGCACTCGAACACTCTGAATCATTGTTGCACTTGTTGCATCGTTTCATTAGATCCTCCCTTTCAATCGTCCGAGTCGTTTCTCTCCAAATAACTTTATTCTCAAAATGTTGAGTTTAATCTCTCCAAACGACATGATATTTACTTTCTCGAAATGTTGAGTTTAATGTCGACATGGCGACATTAAAGTCGATACGTCAAGATTAAAGTCGATATTACATTTCAACTTTATTCTCGAAATGTCGAGTTTAATGTTGACATGGCGACTTTAAAGTCGACATGTCGAGTTTAATCTCGTCATGGCAAAAATATTTTTTTCCTTCATGTGTGGCCCTAATACTCCGTTGTAGAAATGAGATGGCATGTCAAGGGATGCGACAGTAGTTAAATAAGTGGATGGTGAAAAGCAACAGGTAGGATTTAAAGTGTGACGTCTGTGCTTGGAAGCACACGTTTCATGTTCATGCTATTCATGTTACCAGACTAACTAGCGTTTGCTAAGCAGATGCCGATTGAAACAGCCTATATTCCATTCAAATAGCTAGGTGGCTACTATGCTCATACTGCACTTTTAATGGCAAACTGCAAACAGAAATGTCACACTAGCAACAACTCATTACATTATTCCATTTCCTAACAATGAAGACTCCTTGTAATAACTTAATATTGTGCTGTCAATGTGGCGCAAACAAAAGCTAGAGTTGGATCAGCCTTATCCGGCTTTGTGAGCAACAGCTGGCAAAAGGATGTTATGAGAACCGTTTAGACTCTCTTAAAGTGACAATGCGACATTTAACAATACTTCAAGCTCAAATCGGCAGAATTTCTTAAAAAATAATAATATTTAATACATTATTGGCCTTTTGTTTTACTTTAGTTGTTTGTGGGGTTTTTTTTGGGTGGGGGTGCACCAATTTGTTGTTGCATACCCCTCAAAAAATTGGTAGCTGCGCCCCTGGCATAGGTATATGGTGACAGATTAATTACAGTGCACTGTACTGTTATTCCAAGGCATTTTATTTTATTACAGTGCATGAAAATGCACTGTACTGTTCTTCCTAGGCTTCTTATTATAGTGCATGAAAATGCACTATAGTGTTCTTCCAAAATTTCTTATTATAGTGCATGAAAATGCACTATACTGTTCTTCCAAAATTTCTTATTACAGTGCATGAAAATGCACTGTACTGTTCTTCCTAGGCTTCTTATTACAGTGCATGAAAATGCACTGTACTGTTCTTCCTAGGCTTCTTATTACAGTGCATGAAAATGCACTGTACTGTTCTTCCTAGGCTTCTTCTTATTATTATAGTGCATGAAAATGCACTATACTGTTCTTCCAAAATTTCTTATTACAGTGCATGAAAATGCACTGTACTGTTCTTCCTAGGCTTCTTATTCTTATTCTTCCGCTAACGCATTTAATGCAGCTTCAACCGTTTAACGTAGAAACTTCATTCAAACTATGTTCATTAGGTCTTACTTGGGACATGGGTGCTATGTATTTTTCAGCTTTGTAACTTTTATACTTTTTAAACTATTAATTAAAAACTAGTCAAAATTTCCCCATAGACTTAACATGGGCTGATGACATCACAATAGAGCCGTTAAGCAATTAGAATCCTATGGCAGGTGTTCAGGCCACCTGGACCAACTGCCAGTCTCAGGCTTTAAGCATACAAACTGGCCCTATTAAGACTACACATCCTGTTCAACTGCTTCCTCTGCCAAAAACTGTTTCAAAATAAAAGTCCTCACTATAATATTTTACTTTTAAACAATTTAACCCTTTAAACTACTGAACTTTTTAACTGTTCAGCCATTGTAACTGTTACTTGTCATCAACTATGACTCCTACCCACTGTAGCTAGTTAGCATGGTTAGCATAGTTAGCATGCTAACATGTTAGCATGCTAGTTAGCATTTTAAGCAAAACTGCTAAAAATGATTAGCTAAGTTAGCTAAGTAACGTGGTTAGCATAGTTAGCATGTTAGTTAGCATTTTTAACAAAACTGCTAAAAATGATTAGCTAAGTTAGCTAAGTAACGTGGTTAGCATAGTTAGCATGCTAGCGGGTTAGCATGTTAGTTAGCATTTTTAGCAAAACTGTTAAAAATGATTAGCTGAGTTAGCTAAGTCACATGGTTAGCATACTTAACATGTTAGCATGCTAGTTAGCATAGTTAGCATACCTACTAAAAATGATTAGCTAGGTTAGCTAAGTCACATGGTTAACATAGTTAGCATGTTAGCATTGCTAACATGCTAGTTAGCATAATTACTAAAAATTAAAACATTAGCTAAGTTAAGTAACTTGGTTAACATAATTATCTTTGTTAACATAGTTAACATAACTGCTAGCAAACATTAGAGCCATTCCAACTGTCAGTTATCGTCAATTATCTACCTAAATAATTTAACCATTTAAATTATCCACCTATTTAACCGTTCAATCATTCCAACTATATTAAACCTTATCTACCAAGTAAATCATTTAACTATATGAATTATCCACCTATTTAACTGTTCAGTCATTCCAACTATATTAAACCTCATCTACCTAGCAACCAATATAGTTTGTTTTTACTCTGTATAATATTTTACATCATATTTTTGAATTTTCATGCACTATATTTCCTTCAGGAAATGCTTTTCTAGTTTAATAATGCTGCTGTGTGAATCACGGTAAGCGCGAATGAAGTGGCCACTTCTTAATGGGACCCACTGTATGGAAGTGGGCTAAGTAAAATAGAGATGTTTCAAATAAGATAAGGTTAATCAGAATTCTACGATATGCCCGCTTGACAACGGCAGAGATAGAACTGGCCTTTGGCCATAGCAACCATCCATTTAGAACGATTGGCCTTCATAGCAACCAAAGATCTGAGCTGTGTTGCAATGTGAGGCACAGTATAGAAAGGTGATGAAATATACAGAGACAGGTCAAAAAATATAGTGCAATGTAGACAGTAGTATACAGTTGATTTACAGACGGTGGTTTAGAGTAATATGAAGTATTCCTTTATTCTGAGATACATCGGAGATAGGCTACATCAATAGGCTCTCAAAACAACCCCAGGCTCACAAAACAATCCCAAACAGACATAAGGTCTTTTATAGAGCAAATCTATATAGATTATTTGTCAAATAAACCAGTAAAACATAATTTGTGGTATGGAATATATAGCATTCACACTCATAGCTCATATTTTTTTAAATAAATCAGTGAAAAATTATCCTGACAAACAAGCAGCTTTTTAATGCCTTGGTCATATTTCATAATTTCAATTCCTCTGTAGGTTACCTGATAGCCCAGTTTGAGAGGCGCAAGACGCGTATTTATTTTTGCAGCCAATCACTGCTGTAATTTTATTTTATTGATTTGATCTGTCATAGAAGCTAAATTCGAAGGCAGGCCCAAAGGTAAAATCCAACAAACCGCATTCAACCTGCAAGCCAATAATTGAATAGCCCTCTCCTAGAGCTTTTGAGGTATTGCCACTGCTCCAACACTGAAAGGCACTGTTACAATGCCTGGATCAAGCCAGGTTCAGCATAGCGTATGCCACTGTCTGCTCACGTTGGTTATCGGAACAGGGCAAGCACACTTTCGCAGTTCCCGCCGGAAATGCAGTCTAGTTATAAACAAAACATTTATATATGTTTCTAAGTGATTAACATATGATTTGTAAATGTTTTAAAGTTGTTAATAGAACATGCAAGATAGCCTACATGACAATTGAGCGCTACACAGACATCTTATTTGAGCCACACTGGTTTAGGTGTTAAGGCAGAAAAAATGTTTCATCATTCTCGTTTTTCATATCAAGCACCATAATGTGCCTTGATGGGCGTTGTGTTCTGACATAGCACTTGGACATGGATGTTCAACTGCTTCATCATCCTCTAGGCCACAGCAACACATACTTGCATATGGTCTAGGGTCACCTAGTGAATACCGTCAGTGTAAAACATCACACTCAACAGGAAGTGAGTAAGTGCTTTCAATGTATAAATATTGCAAAATAAAATAGCACCCATATCAGATGTGAGCATTTCACACACACACTCACACGCCACATGTGAGTCAGAACAGAAGTGTATTGTTGGATTAGGCTACGAAAGGTCGCAGAACCGTAGGTGCTCGGGCCATAATCGCCGCTCGCGGTTACAGAGACTAGGCTAGATGGAGATGGTCTAATTTTAAAGTTATGACATATGATTATTAGTTACTTAGATGCAATGAAGGATTCCTGTCACAAGTACAAAACATTGTGATTGAAAAAGCAAGGAAGATTTCGAAGAGGACGTTCTTAATTTGAAGGAAGCTATTCTGGTGAGTTGAAAGCTAACGTCAGCTTTCCTATTAAGTTATGAACATGTAAACACATAGCTATTTTGTTCATTTGCATTATTATAGGACTCAAATCTATGTAACTCAAATCTACGGACTAACATTTGGCAGTGACAATACCAAGGTAGTTGCTATCGTAGTGAGCAAATATGCTTTTGGTTAACGGACCCCTGGTTGGTTTTGATATAAATATTCAGTAATGTATTCATAGTTAGTTCATTTCAAATATACACAGTTAAATTCCTAGTGCTATAGGTTGGGGATTTCACACAGTGGCCAGTCAACAACCAAGTCTATTTACTGTCAAAATCAAAATCACTAACAAATCACAAACAAAAACATCACGAACAGAGTAGCTTTCAAGAGCATTTCAATGGGGTTATCAAACAGACACCTTCCTTCATAGGCATTTCATTGATGTAGGCCCACGACACCTCCAGAAGGCTCACCAGTGGTATCTGGCATCCCAGTAACATAAACATACCAAGCAATATCAGAAATACTTCAGTCATTCCTCTTTGTTGCTGTGGCCATTTATGATCTTATCAGCAACATACCCAACTACAACTACTACAAACTGCAACTACTAAAAACTACATCTACTACAAACTGCAACTACTAAAAACTACATCTACTACAAACTCAACTACTACAAAACAACAAAGTCAATTCCGGCTACAACATGATCCCGAGTAGTCTGTGAGCACCTGTCTCAGTCTGTGACTTTTTCAGCAGTATCCAATAACTGTTTTACAGCTCCTTTCAATGACCGTTCTCGAAAACCAGTCTAGCAGAAGGGTTGTGTCTGACTTCGCAACAAAGCCTCTAGCACCTATCTCCATACTTTGATTTCTTCCTTTCAAAGGGTTCCTCAATCACATCTTCAAAGGGAATAGTTTGTAATCACGACAATACAATGTGGAACTTGCAGTTGCCTTCCAACATCCACCAGAAGTTTTTTCCATTCTTGTGCTTTGCCCTGTTTTCTTGCATTGCTTGTATTTGCCCTATGGCTACTTTTCTGCTCCTCATGCACAAGCAAATTTCTACAGCCCCTGTCATTTCCTGATGTGACCGGATCAATCGTGGAAAGTGTTTGTGTCGACTACGCCACCCTGGACCTAATGCCCAGGGACCCCAGAACAATACACCAAGTATCCTGATACCAGTTTAGTCATCAATATGCACAGGTTCAAATACAAGAAGGCAGACACGTGAATTCCAATCAAACCAAATGTCTGTTTATTGAAAGCACTGTTGGGGAGGGGGAGAGGGGAGTGTGGTGTGATATGCTGCTGGAACTGAAAATAACTGGCAGGGGTTAGAAAAATATAAAAATCTACTTTATTATCGTGTTCTTATTGTATCTTTTACTGTCGTGTAGGATGCATGACATTAGTTAAGTAGCAAAACCAATTCTAACACACGCAGAATTGGTGCACGCACAAAAATGAAACAGAAAATTATACTGGCAGGCGGGGCTTACCTGGATGGGGTGAAGCAGACTATCAGGGAAGGTGTCCACACGTGCACTCTCACTGCAGAAAAGTGTTACACCCCTGTCACAGCAAGCCACCACCGACATTCCATAGTACACTCCAAAGTGAAGTTCACAAGCCCGCCACCAGGTGACTAGCTACCCCCCGCCGAAGATAACCCACAGGCCTGCTAACACATAAACTGATCAAAAGATGCACAGTAACCACAAACACCAGCTTGTAGGTTATACAAATTAGAGATGTAAACGGTGGATGTAAAGCTATTGAGCCAGGGAAATAATCCTCGCTGTGATAGAGGCTAGGCATGCAGATACACTACAAACTAAAAAAAATGGTTACACACGCAAAAGTAAAAGCAAAACAGACCAGCAAACAAACAAACCAACCCGCCTGGGAAATCCCAAACAAACACAAAGAGCAGCGCAAACAGGTCAACTACCGCGACGCGGAGGAGCTGTGATGACGTAAACACAAAAATGAGTGAAAACTAATACTATGGACAAGACAGCAGCGTGACCGCACTAAACAAGCAAACTTAACGAAGCCATGCTACCTGTAACATAAATAGTCAACATTTATATCTGCAGTGTATCAAATGCCACACAAAAAGCTACAACATTCTGGATTCATACATACCAACACTTGTAGTCACTGATTAGCTAGTAGGCCTAAAGAACGCTTAAACAGACATGCCGTGCCGTCGTCATAAGCTGCAGGCATACATAAACAAAGAGCAATTAAGACTTCGTAAGGCTAATAAAGGGAGATAATAAATATTTTGAAATGCATACCTGCAGGGGAGAGTTATCTAATGCTACGGACAGGTCAGGTTCCATACAGCCACGGCAGAGTAAGGGAGACGCAGAGCTACAGATGGAAAGGGTAAAGTATTAAGACTAGGCATGAATAGCTTGACCAATGCAGCCAAATTGCAACATACCTGGCGATAGGCTCCTGCGTGAAACCCAGGGACAAACCGACAGAGAGACAGAGAGGAAGATAGTCCGACCTACTAGGCTCCTTTATACCATGGCCTAATACCAGGATCTGAATGAATGGATAAGCTACGTGCCTGCCCCGCCCCCTTCGTTAGCAGAGACCAGTGTGTAAGGGAAGCAGGAGGAGACAGAGCCAGAATGCAACTGGCTACACTGACATAGAATTAATCTCAACTCTCTTGTTCTCAAGCTAACCCACAGTAATTTTAAAACCTGATTATGTCTCCAGGTGTAGCGACCTTGGGTCAGGCTGGTTTTACCACCAGAAAGAATATGCTATATAGAGTCATGCCCCATTCATAGCTTACAGCTTGCGTCTTCACCCACCCATTGACTGAGGTTCTGTGGAGAACATCATAAGTGGCTCCTACAATAAATTTAATTTGGTTAGCATCCATGGCTCATAGCTCCTTCCAGATGATTTTTCTCTTCTCAACACCATGCCAGTTCATCCATTGTCTTTGGTTCACTTGAGATTCCACTGTTGGAACGTTTAGTTTGCT
Organism: Alosa alosa; assembly: GCF_017589495.1. Lineage (NCBI taxonomy): Eukaryota > Metazoa > Chordata > Actinopteri > Clupeiformes > Clupeidae > Alosa > Alosa alosa. Next base: position 31,749,598 of record NC_063206.1, on the reverse strand, counting down.
CTGTTCATGAACCAAGCTGGTCATCATCTGTATCTTCTCTTGTGCTGTGGACTTGCCCAATGCTTTGCAACTGGTACCAAGTCCAAGCCCAGCTCTTCCATTCCCTTTCTATTCTGCACCTGCCCAACAATATCCTGATGTTGCAGTGCACCTTGAGCATGATTCACTGCTTCTCGTGGACTCCACTTTCGACCTGTTTTAATTGCAGGGGCAGCGTTCCTGATGACTGGATCCTTGGACTGTGAAAAAGGCATCTCTAAGCTGGTCTAGCACCAAGCTGATCATTGGTAATTCCAACATTCCCTTTCCAAATAATGCTGAAGTACTTAGACAACGCACCCCAAGCCATTTCCTTGATGTGGGCCACTTGATGTGTAGCAAGAGCCCAAACTGTAAGCACCACAACTTAAGCTTGCCAGGCAAGAAGGTTTTATCGATGGAATGGGTAGCCTCAATAATTAATTGTTTAAGCTCCACAACCTGTTCTCGGTCACTCAATGTGGAATTGTACCACCTGCCTAAACTCTTTACAGGTTTTTCCACAATAGGTAGAATCACCTCTTTATCAATGTAAAACTTTTCTTCCACGAGCTTCCCCTTCTTAATAGATACACTTCTACATTTTCTAGGTTTCCCTTTCATCCTTGCCCATTTCAGACTGTCATTCAACTTGGCTAACAATCGATGGGTACACAGAGCCGTTGTTGTCAGTGTTGTCATGTCATCCATGTAAGCTCGGATGGGAGGTAGCCGAGTGCCATTCTGCAGTTTTTCACATCCAACAACCCATTTTGATGTCCTTATGATTACCTCCATTGCCAACGTAGAAATCTTCTCCGGAACCTGAAATTAGCTGAATGCCTTCCACAACAGACTAATTCTTATTATATTAACTAATGTAATATACATGCTTTACTACCATACATTATTCTTAAGTGTTACCAAAAAAAGTTTTAAAGAAATTGGTAGGCAGAGTGTCTAAGCTATGTGGAAGAGTTGAGATTCTGTACCGTTCTTTCCATAGTTTCATAGTCCAATCTAAACTCTTAAGTCAAGTTAGGCTTCCCTCCCTTTGGAACTGGAAGTTCCAGATGTTGAGTTAGTATTTGAGAAGATATATTTGGTCTGATTTGATCACTTACCTTTGAAGAAAGATGCTCATTGCATTTATTAGTTGAAATAAGTTCAGGTGCTAATTGAGGGGATTTGTTAACTTCTCAACTGTTAAAAACAGCACACCAGTGTTCAGTACTCTTCAGCAGTGGAGAGTGTTCTAACAGGTAGCATCATCACCTGGTATGGGAACTGTACAGCTCGTGTCTGCAGTGCTGTACAGAGAGGGGTATGTTCTGCCGAACGCAGCATCAGAGACTTGCCACACAATTTTTTATCCTCTTTCTCAATCTATTAAGTTCTTAAACTTTTCTAAATCTTTTTTCTTTACTGTATACTTATAAATGGTCAGTAATACCTCTGCACAAGAAAGTTGAGCAGCTAAATGCCATTTCACTACATGTTTTACAAAGTACTGTATCTCTATGTAAGTGACAAATCCAATCGTTGTATCCTTGTAAGACAAGCTACTTACAGGTTTAAGACAACTCCATTCAAAAGTTTGATATCAGTGGCCGAGGCCCTGGTCTGCAGCCCATGCTGCCCAATAGGTTAACGCGGCCCTGGCCATTAGTGCAGCCATTGGTTGTATTGAACACACTGCTCTATCTGTCATCATATAAAGCCCGCCCCATGCCAGATAAGGGATTGTAATTGGTTCATAGGTTTTTGGAAAACTGGAATGGGTGTCAATGGCCTCCTTGCCAGACTGACCAAATTCATATTTGCTAACAGGTTCATCTGGGTTCTCCCAGGCTACCTCCGCCCACTTAAATAGTTAAAATCTTAGCCTTGGCATCTCCCGTTGCCAAGCAATGCAACATTTGAGAGCCAAGTTCAGTGAGAGAGGCTATAGGCCAAGGGTGGCCAACCAGTCCAGCATGAAGAGCCAAAAAAACACTCAAAAGAGCCGCACAACAAAAAAGATGCCCACACTACAACAGCAACAGCAACTTATACTGTAGGCCTAATGAGACATAGGGCCCTATCATGACATTCTAAAGTGCATCGTCACTCGTCAAAAGTCTATTCAAATTTAGTAGGATGTCCAGTTCACATTGGGAGGGGTTTTCGTTATCAAAAGTGGGCGCGATGGCGCAACAAAGGTGTTCCTATGTTTTTTAATCAGTCATATGGGTGTGTTTGGGGCGTAACATCATTTTAAACCAATGAGAATGACATCTCTCATTCCCTTTAACGGCGCAAAGCGCGATATGTCAAATAAATGCATCGGTATTTTGGCATTCAACAGCGCTTTTGAAGGAGGCTACTTGCAAGACCATATGGAATAGTCATTCTTAAACCATGCTTTACTAAAACCTAGCATAGCCTTCTCGCATTTGCACTTGTCTATTATTTGAACTCATTGGCAAAGTGAAACTAACTTCACCAAGGAGTCAGACAACGACAAGACAGTTTTATGCAGTTACTTTCACTATTGACGGACAATGGGTTACCACCGAAAACATAGGCTGGAAAAAGCAACACTTACCCTAATGTTGCTCAAATGACTGAAAAAACAACATTTATCCTGCAGAGGAGTTGCTTATATCTAGTGACAGTGCGTCTTCAGCTGTGCTCCATACGTGTCTCTTGCCTCTCCCCTAATCACTTTTAAGCGTCATTACCAATTTGCAAATGATGGTGAATAACTACTCATCATGAGATGTACAGAATTTCGTAATATCTTTATTCTAATTATGTTTCCCATTGTAATCGTGCAATTTGTAATGCTTTGCATGGACGTGCGCTGGTGTGCGTTCATGAATGATAGAAGGATGGTGCGTGCACCTGCCAATATGCCTGTTGACATGCGCTCTTAAAATAGCATATGAACAACTCGCCATTGACTTCTGACCAGGTTTAGGTGGTGTACGATAGTGATTTTTAGACAACGCGCCAGGCCCCTCCCTAGGTTGTTAATTGCCACACCCCTGGGCACAATGTTTAAAAAATAAACGTGCAAAATACCGAATTAAACTTTGCGGGTGAATAACAAACTTTACGCCATGCGCAGGTGCCCAAAATACAGCCCATAGGGTTATTGTCTAAATAGCTCTTCTCTTTTTCATATAAAGCGGGACATGTGACAGATGCTACAAACTACCATTTTCAGGAGCGAGTGTAGCAACAACAATGTCTGACACATAACAAATTCCCTGTCACTGAATGATTGAATGAGCAATGTTGAAGTGTTCCAGCTAATATGGTGCCAATGTGACCATCAAGTGCTCTGTTAATTTTCGAAAAGAAAATGAACAAAAATAAATAGCCTACCTTAACCTTGTAGCCTACTTGTGGAGGTCAGTGGCATTGGGAAACTCTTGGGAAATGTTCAGGTTTTTGAAGCTGTATGCAACAGTTAAGTCTGGCATACCAAGTACCAAACTAATGTGTAGAACATGTTTTTTACAGTGTTATTTTGGTTACAGACACCTTGACAGTTTTACCAGAAAGATTATGCGACAAAAAGACAAACATTTGGTAGAAAGGCCTGTGTTCCTCCTTATATTAGGCTACGGTTTCCTGCTTATGTTTCTTCTTGGGCTAGATCCATCACATGACAGTAAAATAATTTTTAACTTAAGCATAGCCTAACTTTTGGCAGTAGGCCTAGGCCTACAGTGAAATAATGAAATGCATTTTGATTCATCAGAAATATATTTCAAAAATAGAAAACTCTTAAATCCAAGGAAAAGAAAAGAGAACATCAGCTGAGCCGCACAAGAAGAGCCACAGGTTCGCCATATATACGAAAAATTACCATGACGTCACTACAACAATATTCTTCTGGTAGTAAACAAATAGTAAACAAACTAATAGTAAACAAACCCTTCAATGTCATTTGACCAGGGCAGAGGGATCAAGAAACAGAGTAAATGGCTTGAATTTATTATTTTCTTCTTGCAGGGTGCTACAGGCAGGAGTTAAAGTGTGGGGGGGGGGACAGGGATGAACGCAGTTCCGCCACCTCAGATAATAATAATAAATATATTCTTTCATACCAATGATATAGCGCGATGATATTGTTAAAATAAACGGTGCCCTGATGACAGTCAGGATAATATCTAACTAGTATTGTTCAGTTCATGTCTATATCAGGCTTTACTTGATGAATGGATAAATTTGGTGCATTTACAATCGCACTCAGTGGAATATTTTGGAATATTTTTAGTTTCGAAAAAAGCTGGGGGAGCGCAAATTTGCAAGTGATCATTATTAAACTCACCTCATCAAGTCTTTCATTTAGCCCACCATTGGATGAAGACAAAATATCATTAGGAGAGGCCACTATGCTTTGCCTGTCATTCTCACTTGTCACTTTCTCTCTGTATTTCATCCTTGCATGAAATAGATTTGCGGGAGATTCTAATTTACAGCGGGGAAAATAAGTATTGAACATGTCAACATTTTTTTTCAGTAAGTATACTTCCAGTGAGGCTACTCACATGAAATTTTCACTGGACATTAGTAAAAATCCAAACATTAATGTCTAAAAGTAGAGTTATGAGTAAAAAAGTGGAATGGCACAGGCAGGGGCGGACTGGGACCAAAAATCGGCCCAGGCATATTTGGCCCAAGTGGCCCTCAAATCAGTCGGGCACACCTAATTAAATACAAAATCTTTGCATTACCCTTAAATATGCATATATTTTTAGCTGTCATGGAGAGTGATGTAGGCCTCATTGGTTATCTCTCTGACTGATCAGAGGTTGGCATGGAGCATATGATCTCCATATTCAAGTAGGCTAACAAGCAATTATTAAAGAAGAGTTTCTGCTTGAATTCAAAGTATCATTTAAAATTATTATATGGGCTACAATTGACAGCAGCACCAAAAATTACTGAAGCCTATGTGTAAAGAGTTAAATTACCCAGATTGTTTAGACATTAATGTAATTTATACCAGTTACCACTGTGGGACAACTGAAACAACACAAAATAAACAGGGCTGTTGCTGGAAATATTTTATTCCTGTAGGCTATACTACCTACCTACATTGCTGGTACATTTTGGAACAGTACAGCTACATGAACTAATTATCTTTAGTGTCTTCCAGTAGCCTATCGTAGGCCTATACTGTAGCTTAGTAGGCTTGTGCATGACGTGACGTTTTGTAAACTACATTTCCGTCAGTCTACAGTCTTTTAGCCCTTCTTTACCATGATAACCCTTCCAAGATAGAACCCTTCTCTACTTTGAGAGACCAACCACCACTCATGCCATCGATGTTGAATTTTGGGCATCTGACAGAAACTGATCAATCTGACCAACAATTAACGTCGGGTTTGCAAATCATTCATTTAGAAAATTTAAGTTGCGCTATTTGTTATTATAATCACAGCACGGAATTACTATGTTATCAGTAGGCTACCATATAATATAATCATATAATATACATTATCGCAATTAATAAGTCATCATAATCATCTAAAGTGTCTAGATAGTAGAGTTCTTATCATGTAGCTTAAACTAGGCTCGCACTCTCCACCTGCCCACTGTCCCTTGCTCTGTATGCTTGCTTACATCCTCATTCAAACTCCACCAACTTCAACATGTTGCTGACATATGCTAGCCTACTTGCAATATTGTATTTTTGAAGCTTCTACATTGGTGTTAATTTTGCAAAATGGTCACTACCGGCACCCGCCGCAATTTTGTGTAGGCAACTTCGATTAACTTTTGATACGCTCACAGAATCCTGGCTCTGAGCCAAAATGGGAGGGGTGGGGCCTGACGTGAGCTGTTATTGGATCAGTCCAGTGTCAATATTGAAATCTAACCAATGGGCCGCTGATTGTCCTTCCTTTGGGCCGATCGTTGGCCAAAATGCTTAAATTATAGCCTATTCTATCGGCCCAAAAGGTGCGTCGGCCCACTGGGAAAATGCCGGGTATGCCAGATGGCCAGTCCGCCCATGGGCACAGGGAAAACGTATTGAACACACTAAGAAAAAGCAGTACACAAAGGCAAGGAATGGCAAGGAACAAACTGGAATCTATAAGTAGTTAGTCACACAAGAAACATTTCATGATGGGTAAAAGCAAAGAGCTCTCCCAAGACCATTGCAACCTTATTGTTGCAAAACATTAGTGCAACTGGTTACAGATGCACTTCAAAACTTGAACAATTAACTAAAGATCAGGATTCACAAGAGGGACCCCTGGAATCTTCAATATTAAAGGACTATCTGTTTAAAAGAATGGGCCAAACTCACACCAGCATAGTTTCGTCATACAGGAAATGCCTTGAAGCTGTCATTAAGTATTTAAGAAATTTCAGCAGACGTGTTCAATACTTTTTTCCTGTGTCATTCTTCAGTATTACACATAACTCTACATATGGACTTTAGTGTTTGGATTTTTTTATATAGGTGGATTATCTAAGTTAATGTCTGGTGAAAATTTCATGCAAATAGTGGAAGTATACTTACTGAAAAAAATGTTAAGGTGTTCAATACTTATTTCCCCCGCTGTACATGCTCAAGGAGGTTTCCGGAGAAGTTGGATGTCTGCTCCTTTTTGCCTAGTTTTAAGTAAAAGGTCGTAGTGGCGTAGTGGCTTTGATGTGAAAATGCGTGCTTGCTACCAGTGTTGCCACAGTTACCTTGAAAAAGTAATCTGATTACTGATTACTCATTTAAAAAGTAAATTAGTTACTTTACTGATTACTTGATTTTAAAAGTAACTAAGTTAGATTACAAGTTACTTTATTAGTTACTTTCAGCAGCTGCCGACAACACCCCCACCGCCTCAACATAAAAATGATAACCGGTTTTGCCAATACTCACTATACTGGAAGTGCATTTTAACAGTAATGTCAGCCATGTATAGCATAAATCCCAACCTAACCTACTTAGATACTGAAATTCAGATGTTTGTTCAATAATACCAACACCAAAATAAGGAAGGCCTACATATATTGTTATAGTAAAATATGTAGATTTTTTTTGTAGATTTTTTTTTTTCATGTAGCCTTGGCAATTAGCCATCTTGTATAGGCCTGAGTAATATGCAAATGAAATTACACTTGTTAAACTCACCTCAACAAGTCTTTTGCAATCATTTAACCCGCTGTGAACAATGCTAAAGTCGCTGTTACAAACAGTGCAGTGTGCAAGACTATCATTATGTTTTAATCTTATGAGACAATTGGGTACACTTTTGTGTAGTCTGATGTGAAATGGGTCTTAAATCTTCCTTTTTGAGGGGCACTGACGCTGCCATGACGCTCCTGTTCCTAGATACACTGACTGAACTGATTAATTAAGTTTGGGAGAAAAGAGATATAAGCACACTTACACTGAAAACTGATTGGTTGATTTAGCAAAACAGACCAGGATGCTCTCTGTCTTGGATGCCGCTTCAGGCACAAACGCACCACTCCTTTCTCTCTCCCTCTTCATTGTGTGCGCGTTAAACTCATATGCACACGCGATTTGAAGTCCGATCTGGCTTCCGTGCTCTTGTTCGCTCTAGGTTCCGGGAGATTTTATGTAATTTGTGGGCATCAGGAAGCCGCTATCAATATGTGGGAGACTCCCAAAACTTCGGGAGACTTGTGACGTCTAGCTAGACAGCACTTTGTCACCAGTACAGAATGTACAATGTACCTTAATGTTGTCATGTTTAGCTGACAAACTCAAAGTAATGACTGATGAAATGTGCATCTCTCTCCAGGGGCAGACCTGGACACTTTGAGGCCCAAGGCAAAAGATCCCGAGGCCCCCCACACACACACACACACACACACACACACCACAACCCTAAAACTAAAACACACTTTTTTTCTGTAATAATGGGATGCTGAGACATACTCAAATACAACAAATATTTATTGCCAAAGATGACAATCAAAAAACATTAGTAAAAACGTTTGAAAGTAGGCTATTACAATTATGAATGGTGTGTGTGAGTGTGTGTGTGTGTGAGAGAGAGAAGGCTAGGGGTTTGGGGTCTCTGTGTGTGAATATACTCTTTGTAGCTATGTATGAGAGTCTGTCTGTGTAGGCTGTGTACACAGAGAGGGAGAATAGAGTGTAAGAGAGAGAGAGAGAGAGAGAGAGAGAGAGTGTGCGTGCGAACTAAGTGAGGTGTTTGATCTTCCAAAAAGCCGACATCCAAAACAATAAACAGCGTCTGCACTGACCGAATAAACTAGCCATTTTCTGTTTATTTTTTCTCCATTTTTCATGGTCATGTAATAATGTTCAACCGTGAATCTTCTGGGTGGTTTATCTGCATTTTTGGGGAATTCAAAGTTCTTAATTGCACAGGGCCTTTTTTAACGATTTCAACTAGCTCTGCATCTCTTACGGTGTCTGGCCATAACGCAGGGTCGTCACTGATAACTGTAGCCTAGTGCTAGGTATTGTGTTAGGGCTACTCACGTACTGGTTTCGTTTGCACCCAAAGCTTCTGCTACTGAAATGGTGTCCGTAGCAGCACCAACAGCACCAGTGCGAACTTCGGCAGTGACAGTGATCTTGTCCCTCACGACTGTTTCATTTAGATCAACATCATAATCATCATCATCATCAGTAGAAGAATATGTAGTACAAGAGCTATCCAAGCTATAAAAGCATTTCCTGAAGGAAATACAGTGCATGAAAATGCAAAGAATATGATGTAAAATATCATACAACAGTAAAAACAAATAATGCAGATATAGTTGCAATAGTGTTGCTAGGATAAATATGTTGGTTGTTATGCCAAATTAAGTGGTTGCTATGCTGGTTGCTTAGGTAATCATGTTGGTTGCTATGGTGGTTGCTAGGTTGAAGTTGTGGTGGTTGCTAGGCTGTTGCTAGGGTATCTGACATGGTTGCTAGGCTGATGCTAGGTTACTTGTGGTGGTTGCTATGCTGGTTGCTAGGTTAGACTCATTGGTTGCTATGTTGGTTGCTAGGTTGTAACTGTGGAAGTGGTTGCTAGGCTGTTGCTAGGGTATTTGACATGGTTGCTAGGCTGTTGCTAGGGTACATGAGGTGGTTGCTAGGCTGTTGCTAGGTTAGTTGTGGTGGTTGCTATGCTGGTTGCTAGGTTAAACTCATTGGTTGCTAGGTTGAAACTGTGGAAGTGGTTGCTAGGCTGTTGCTAGGGTACTTGAGGTGGTTGCTATATTGGTTGTTAGGTAGATGAGATTTAATATAGTTGGAATGACTGAACAGTTAAATAGGTGGATAGTTTAAATTGTTAAATTATTTGTGAGGTAGATGATGTTTAATATAGTTGGAATGACTGAACTAGGTAGATGAGGTTTAACCCTTAAAGGTGTAGGTTTTTGAACGTTCTAAGTTCCACAACAATTGAAGGTTCTAAGGTACCCAGATATTCTTTAGAACGTTCATTTCTCAACATTCCCGTCACACCAGTGTGACGGTACTCCTTTAAGGGTTAATATAGTTGGAATGACCAGTGTGATGAGGTTAAATTCATTTGCTAGGCAGATGAGGTTTAATATAGTTGGATTGACTGAACTAGGTTAGATGAGGTTTATAGTTGGAATGACTGAACAGTTAAATAGGTGGATAGTTTAAAAGGTTAAATTATTTGCTAGGCAGATGAGGTTTAATATAGTTGGATTGACTGAACTAGGTAGCTTAGATGAGGTTTAACATAGTTGGAATGACTGAACAGTTAAATAGGTAGATAGTTTAAAAGGTTAGATTATTTGCTAGGTAGATGAGGTTTAATATAGTTGGAATGACTGAACAATTAAATAGGTGGATAGTTTAAAAGGTTAAGTTATTTGCTAGGTAGATGAGGTTTAATATAGTTGGAATGACTGAACTAGGTAGATGAGGTTTAATATAGTTGGAATGACTGAACAATTAAATAGGTGGATAGTTTAAAAGGTTAAGTTATTTGCTAGGTAGATGAGGTTCAATATAGTTGGAATGACTGAACAATTAAATAGGTGGATAGTTTAAAAGGTTAAGTTATTTGCTAGGTAGATGAGGTTTAATATAGTTGGAATGACTGGGCAGTTAAATAGGTAGATAGTTTAAATGGTTAAATTATTTGCTAGGTAGATGAGGTTTATTATAGTTGGAATGACTGAACAGTTAAATAGGTGGATAGTTTAAATGGTTAAATTATTTAATAGGGAATTATTGTAGCGAGGACTTTTATTTTGAAACAGTTGTGGACAGAGGAAACAGTTGAACAGAATATGTAGTCTTAATAGAATGATACTGTATGCTTAAAGGTGCGATTTGTAGGATTGTTACCGAACGTTCTGTTGGCCAAAATCAAAACACTAGTGAACGTTCTCAAGACTACCAGACGCGAGCCTCTTCTGGGTTGCCAGATGTAATGAAAACTTAGCTAACGTTAGTTGACCTGCAGCTGCTTTAACGTTTCTCCAACCATGACCCAGCTACACATTACGGAAACAGTGAAAACAAAAAATACCTCTCTAACCAACGTAACATATTTAGCTGAAGTTAGCGATGCAGATTAAGTTTAGCATAGGCTACCTGTTGTGGAGAAATATGGCCAGCTCTGCGTCAGACTTGATATTCTTCGTTTGACGAAGACGTCACCATCTCAGGAAGCTCCTCCGATGTCCACTTAATTTGTTTCTTGTTTTAATTTTGGAAATTTGCCTGCCTCTTGTAGGTGTTCATGACTACAACTGACAGCTGTTGACAGTTCGCCTTTGCTAATTTGGCAACCCAAATAGGAGGACGCGCTGGCCCATTATTAATACGCTATTCTAGAATTAATCGTTCAAAACATAAACGAAAATTCCAAGAGATTCCGCCCGAACTGATTTTTTTTCATGGGTTTTACGGGTTTCACGGGTTAGAGTAATGTTGTCAAATAAGCCATTACTTCAATTCATCGTGTTTCCTCACTCTGACAACATATGGTGATCATTTTTGGAATGGTTACAGTTTATTTGCCTGGCCACCTGGCAGAAGATTCTAATTGCTGTGATGTCATAAAGGGCAATGTTAAGTCAATGGGGAAATTAATAGTTTTTAATTAATAGTTTAAAAAGTAGAAAAGTTACAAAGATGAAAAATACAAAGCCCACATGTCCTAATTAAGACCTACGCGTCAATGTTTGAATGAAGTTTCTACGTTAAGCGGTTGAAGCTGCATTAGCTGCGTTAGAAGAAGAATAATAACTATAAAAGCATTTCCTGAAGGAAATACAGTGCATGAAAATGCAAAGACTATGATGTAAAATATCATACAGAGTAAAAACAAATAATACAGATATAGTTGCAATAGTGTTGCTAGGGTAAATATGTTGGTTTTATGCCAAATTAAGTGGTTGCTATGCTGGTTGCTTAGGTAATCCTGTTGGTTGCTATGGTGGTTGCTAGGTTGAAGTTGTGGTGGTTGCTTGGGTATTTGACATGGTTGCTAGGCTGTTGCTAGGGTACATGAGGCGGTTGCTAGGCAGTTGCTAGGTTAGTTGTGGTGGTTGCTATGCTGGTTGCTAGGTTAAACTCATTGGTTGCTATGTTGGTTGCTAGGTTGTAACTGTGGAAATGGTTGCTAGGTTGTTGCTAGGGTATTTGACATGGTTGCTAAGCTGTTGCTAGGGTACATGGGGTGGTTGCTAGGCTGTTGCTATGTTAGTTGTGGTGGTTGCTATGCTGGTTGCTAGGTTAAACTTATTGGTTGCTATATCGGTTGCTAGGTTATAACTGTGAAAGTGGTTGCTAGGCTGTTGCTAGGGTATTTTACATGGTTGCTAGGCTGTTGCTAGGGTACATGAGGTGGTTGCTAGGCAGTTGCTAGGTTAGTTGTGGTGGTTGCTATGCTGGTTGCTTGGTTAAACTCATTGGTTGCTATGTTGGTTGCTAGGTTGTAACTGTGGAAATGGTTGCTAGGTTGTTGCTAGGGTATTTGACATGGTTGCTAAGCTGTTGCTAGGGTACATGGGGTGGTTGCTAGGCTGTTGCTATGTTGGTTGCTAGGTTAAACTTATTGGTTGCTATATCGGTTGCTAGGTTATAACTGTGAAAGTGGTTGCTAGGCTGTTGCTAGGGTATTTTACATGGTTGCTAGGCTGTTGCTAGGGTACATGAGGTGGTTGCTAGGCTGTTGCTAGGTAAGTTGTGGTGGTTGCTATGCTGGTTGCTATGCTGGTTGCTAGGTTAAACTTGTTGGTTGCTATATTGGTTGCTAGGTTGTAACTTTGGAAGTGGTTGCTAGGCTGTTGCTAGGGGACTTGAGGTGGTTGCTATAGCTGGCAGTAGGCTACTTTGTTGGTAGTCATGAGAAGTTCGCTTGCTAACAGAACATAAATATGCTGCCCAGAAACCTTGTGAATAGTTCTGATTTTTTTTTACTACACTAACAAGGTTGAAATATAGCCTTTGCCTACAGCATCTCCTTAACAGTAATGTTAACAAAATGACAGCATTCATATGACAAAGGAAAACGAATTCGGTCACTCAAGACTGTGCCACAGCAACCAGTGTAGGCTACATTCCTACCCAATAGGCTACTCGAAGCAGAAAGCGTTGTCTGACGGTCGAGTGGGTTAATGCACGTATATCCAGAACAGGTCTGCAACTTTCAGGCAGTTCTGAGTTCAAATCTAGGCAGGAGCAGAGCCATATAAAGGCCTAGGCCTATTGTTATCATTTTTTGCAAGGTGTTGCTCCTGGCAATACTTGTTTATAAGACGTTTGGTGATTAATTGATAGCCGTTTTTGGGACACGTTAAACGTTCTTTATAATGAGCGATAATGGGAGTAAAACGACTGTTACGCGCTGTTACAACTGTAGGCTACAATGATTGCAATACAAAAATATGCGCGTGTTAGTTTAGTTAGTTTTGTGATTTTTTGCACTTTTGCCTGTTTTCAGGTTTGAGGGCTTTTTTGGCAAGATTGACCTTGGTAGACTCTGCATATGTTATTTCTTCGTATGGAAAATAAAGTAAATTTTCGACACACGTCTGTTATTAGTTCAATAAGAAGTGTTGCTTGTTAAAACATGTGACTAGTGAAACTCAAATGATTTTAGAAATATTTAGCCAAAGCCAAAAAGTGTTAGAGAGAAGGAGAGACGCCGGTGCAGCTCAGATGTCTTCTTAATTTTCTTTATTCTTTAGTAAAAGGTGCAGAACATTATTAAACTTTAAAGACAGAATACGCACGCAGGCACATAACTAGGCTACTTGTTGTTTTCTTTTACTCGGCTATCTATATATGGTTATCAGCACACAATGTTGGGCTAATTCACTAGTTATGGATATCACAAGTTTAAACAACGAAAACAGAAAGGATGGAGACAGCAAAGCTAGAGGAGTTATTCCAGATGGGCAAGAACAAGGTAGGCAATTGTCAGAACGTTAGATTACAGCTGAAGCCAGACGTCACCGTACGCTAGAACAAAACTAAAGGTAACTTTAGCTATAGGGCTGTATCAATTTGTCCAAATGAATAGGTCATCGTAGACGTTGTTGTTGTATTATTGCATGTGGATATTGTTATGCTATGTAGGCTACTTTTTTTGCAATGCACGGACCTAAAACCGGGAAACGGACAAATATTGTACACGCGTGAATTTGTTTTTGCGGGGGTGGGGGTGGGTGGGTGTACGTAGGCTACCATAGCTCTCTCTCTCTCTCACACACACACACACACACACACACACACACACACACACACAGTACCTTTCTTAGCCACAGTTAATTTTAGTGGTGATATGTGTTATGGACATTGTTATGCACATTATTGACTGCAGTTTATTCTCATCAATGTCAGTCCATGAATGCATATTGATCAGTTGTTAACTAATACTGTAGGCCTATAAGTTGCATTTGAAAATGTTACTGTTGTAGGCTGTTTGCTTTTTATTTCAGCCACATTGTTTTAAAGTGGTGGACCATTACACACCAATTTTGAATAAGCCATACTGCAATACCGATTTCATGGTTGCACCATGCACATGTTCGCCGATTATGTGGCCCTCAGTAACCTATAAATTCAATGATGTGGCCCTCTATGAAAATGAGTTTGACACCCCTGCTCTAAAATATCTGTCCTGGCCTGGTTGCACCGGATTGAGGCCAAACGACAGAAGCGCGGAGAACCCTCCTTTGTCTACCAAAAAGTGTTACTTTGTGCGCCACTGCTTGTGAAAGAAGGGGGTGGGGGAGGGGGGCTTAACGTGATAAAGCTTAATGTCCCAAAACGGCAAAGTCATAATGGTAGGCTACAGGAAGTGGTGGAAGGGTATGGGATGACCAGAGCCATCTTCGCTGTGCTATTCAGAAAGCATCTTATTGTCTTTCCAGGCGCACACAGCAAGACATTTTTCTATGACCCTCCAAAGTGATTGAGAAAAAACGCATGACCCTCCCCAGTCCCAACAATTTAGGCTATTGATGCCTTCTGTCTACTGGGTCAATTTGGGAGCTTGCATGCTACGACTCCTTCCTTGAAATGCCTTGAAAAGGCTGTCGTTTGCACAATTTCACAAATAATCACTGGGACCGAAACAAACCTGTCAACTTTTCCCGGGTTTATCGTGTATTTTAACTTTTTCCTCGCTGTCTTAGGAGGGCTGCAGGGCCGTCGCAAGGGGTGCGAGGCCCTGTCTGAACTTGACAGATGCATGAACTTACGTGCATGAAATCATGCGATAGCTTACTTTACACATAGCCAAGGCTACCGGCCGGTGCATTTTAATAGTAGCCTAGTCTAATAAGGTACACCAGCTTGTCTTTAAGAGGGGAAATTGTATAGCCTATAACATTAGCTGAGTCACATATTTGGCCATATGGTGTTTATCATAGGCTACATCATGAAACCAAATAGTGTAACAAAGGCGAACACTTTAACAGGGGATACAGGTAAATGTTCAACAATTGCTGTACAGGCTATAATCAATTAGCTAAATCATTTGTCAAGCTGTTTAAATTCGTGCTACATTCAAACGCAAAAGGTGCTTTGATATCTTTTTTCGTTTGAGCGTCGGGCAAGCAGGCATGCTCTTGCGGTTGCAATGAATGAGGATAATTGGTTTTATCTCATGGATTTATTTTTGCATTATTTTGAATATGACTGGCTCCAGTCTCAACAGCACTTTCCACACGCATCTAAGTTCTAACACATATCCCCTCTCGCTTTCTCTCTCTCCATCCCTGCACACGGTGCTTTCTTAAAGGAGCTGCACCATCTTACAACAATTGCATCTACATTTTCATATTAGAATGTTTTGTCAAGTGTAAGCTTAAACTACCGTGATCAATTTAAGTTCCCGTGCCCCCGCTGAAAGTCTCATGTGCTTATCGTTACACTATCAAATCTATAAGTAACCGTGGCAAATAGGGTATAAGATATATAAACTCACGCTCATATATATAATACTCACTTGTATTATCATATATGTTTGGTAATGGCTCAGCTTTCTCTGATTGTTCTACTGACTTGGAAAATGCATCATGGAAGCAGTAAGTCAAGTCATTATCAAAAATAGTAGTGGCAGAACTCCAAAGTGACACCTTGTGGTTGTTTGTGTCAACTGCAGTTTGTGCCATTTCTGCTGAGAAAATGGGGTGCGTGATTCCTGAAGGAACCCGTCCAAACTTAACTGGGACCCACTGTATCCAGAAGCCTGCTGGATCTGGATCATCATTCTTTAATTACAAGGGCACATTTTCAGTGGTTTTGCTAGCCCTAGTTGATGACAACTACAATTTCATTGCTGTGGATGTGGGAGCGTTTGGTAGCAACAGCGATGGAGGAATTTTTGCCCATTCTAATCTAGGCAAAAGCCTTGAGGCAGGCACACTGCATGTCCCTCCACCTGCTGCCTTACCTGGTGCCCCAGAATTGGGAGATCTGCCCTATGTGATAGTGGCAGATGATGCATTCCCTCTGAGGACGTACATCATGAAGCCATATCCAGGGAGACGCTTACCAGAAGACCAGCGAATCTTTAACTACCGCCTCTCCAGTACCCGCCGGATGGTGGAAAATGCCTTTGGTATTTTAACACAGAGATGGGAGATATACCAACGGCGATTGTGGGTGGCACCGGATACAGTAGACCAGGTAAAATATTGCACAGTATATCAGTTAAAAATAAAATAGATGTTTGTTGGTCATTAGACAAGTTTACTGATTACACCTTATTCTTTGTTACTGCAGGTGATCAAGGCCACATGTGTCCTCTGCAACTACCTACGGCAAGATGCAGGCCAGGCAGCAGCAGAGGATGAGCAACATGAGGAAGGTGATGTAGCTGTGGGCCCTGCTTTGCAGCCCATCCCACCTCTACGAGGGAACCGTGGACCTGTCCTAGCCATGCACAATCGGGACACACTATGCCGCTATTTCTCCTCTCCTGCAGGGGAAACACGCAGCCAATATTACAAAGTGCGCCGTGGCTTGCTGTGATCATGCACCGTTGCATACTTCATATTTGATTTGTTAATAATTTATTTCTTTGTGTAATAAATGTGCTTATTGTATGCAATCTGCAAGTGGTCTTCCTGTCATGTTGCCATGCTCTAACCCAAGTCACAATTAACAGTAACAGTATAAATAAGATCAGAAAATTATTTCACATGACAATATTTTACTCTCAACTCATTCATTTATTTAATCACACATTCATGTATGTGTTGGCTGGTTGTGAAAATGTGTGATGTTCCCCATAAATGTGTGTCTGCCCAGCGTTGAAAATCTGTGGTTGCATACTGGTCATCTGGCCAAATTCTGCCTCGTGCAGAATTTGTTGGAACCTCATCTTAACCAGTGACTGTTTCTCTGCAGGTAGCATCCTCAGAGCTGGAGCCAAGCTAGCCAAAAACAAAAAAAATCGCGTCTCTCTCCTCTTCACGTACTTTCTCCCTCTCTTTCTCTCTTGTCTCTTTCCTCTCCAAGTACCTCTCCATAAAGCTGCTACCAGTGGCACCCTGGCTACGCTTTCGTTTAGGGGTTGGTTGACAGTCATCACCTTCTGTCTGTACAACGTCTACGTCCACAATGTCTGACTCCTCTCTCTCTTCAACCTGAATGTTACTTGAAACCCTGTGTCAAAAATACATGAGCAATTAATCCCAAAACATGCCCTTAGAAAATGATGAAAATTTAATTGTATTTCACTAATAACCCTGGCGTAGGAATAATCTGTGCTTAAGTTAACTGTAGCCAAATTACATACTCAGAAGTGTTTGGTTCTGCACAAAATAAAGAGTGCAGGATTTAAGGCTACTGGAACAGGCTTGATTTCTGTAATGCGAGCGCCCTCTACTGGTGCAATACTGCAAACTTATTAAACCTAAATGTTGTGCAAACGTTAATGATGATTCGAGAAATCATCCATAGCGACTGAAAAAAAAATAACAAAGGGGCCATGACATAACATAAATTAGAGTAAACATTACAAACAAGTGGTTGGTTGTTAAAGAACATAACATGAGATACCTTCTATGTTCAAGTGACGACTCAATGAATGACATGGCATCCATAAATTTTCTTTTTTTTGCTTGCCTGTCCACTTGTTCCTGGGTTCTCTTTCTTATTCCGCATGTACGTGTCTCTAAGGTTGCGCCACAGTTTCTTCACTTCTGAGACTGAAAGCATAATAAAACAACATCTTGCAAGGAGAAATGGTCAGGGAGCTCGAGCCTCGAGCAGACAAATCGCTAGTTTTGAGGATCATCAGCTAACGTTATAGCTGCTAGATGCCTACATTTTTGCAGCACAGAAATCAGTGGTGTATCTCACGATCTCGCAATGTAACGAGATAACTGGAAATGCATAGCTATATTGTGGTTTAATTTAATATTAACAGAAACAATAGCCAGGACATTACTTCAGGTTGGTTTAAGTTGGCTATTGTAACCTAGCTAGTTAACTAGCATAGGAGGCAACTTGTATGTTATTGCTAGGCAACCATTACCATCGTCATGTCCCAGTTCTTCTGCTATTTTCGTCCAGATGTTGTCCTTGAGGTTGACATCTATATAATCTTGGTGGCTTTTGTCATATAGGACGGGGTACTGACAAACAAGATTGATTAGTTGTTCACCCATTTTTTAGCCTTTTCTTCAGTGACGTTCTATATTTGTTTCATCATATTAGAACTCTGCGAAATCATTATTTGATTGGTCAACAGCTCTTTTTTGCATGCGAAATTTCGCATGAAACGAGACCATTGCGAAAGTTTCTCATCGCAACGAATTTCGTCCTCAGTGTGTACAGACTAATAAGAATACATGTGTTTAATAGCCTGCGTAATTTCGTGCGAATATTTCGTCCGAAGAATCGGACTTGGTGTGTACGGGCCTTTAGACCTACGTAACATAGTTTGAATGAAGTTTCTACGTTAAACGGTTGAAGCTGCATTAAGTGTGTAAGAAGAAGAATAAGAAGTAGAAAAGCATTTCCTGAAGGTAATATAGTGCATGAAAATGCAAAAATAGCATGTTAACTATGCTAACCATGTGACTTAGCTAACCTAGCTAATCATTTTTAGTAGTTATGCTAACTAGCATGCTAACTATGTTAACCATGTAACTTAGCTAATCATTTTTAGTAGTTATGCTAACTATGCTAACTAGCATGTTATCTATGCTAACCATGTGACTTAGCTAATCATTTTTAGCAGTTATGCTAACTAGCATGCTAACTATGCTAACCATGTGACTTAGCTAATCATTTTTAGCAGTTATGCTAACAATGTTAGCAATCTTAACAATCTTTATCTTAACCATGCTAACTAGCTACAGTAGGTAGGAGTCATAGTTGATGACAAGTAACAGTTACAATGGCTGAACAGTTAAAAGTTCAGTAGTTTAAAAGGGTTAAATTGTTTAACAGTGAAATATTGTAGTGAGGACTTTTATTTTGAAACAGTTTTTGGCAGAGGAAGCAGTTGAACAGGATGTGTAGTCTTAATAGGGCCAGTTTGTATGCTTAAAGCCTGAGACTGGCAGTTGATCCAGGTGGCCCGAACACCTGCCATAGGATTCTAATTGCTTACTTGGCCATATTGTGATGTCATAATCATAATGTTAAGTCAATGGGGGAAATTTTGATTAGTTTTTTAAGTAATAGTTTAAAAAGTATAAAAGTTACAAAGCTGAAAAATACATAGCACCCATGTCCTAAGTAAGACCTACGTAACATAGTTTGAATGAAGTTTCTACGTTAAACGGTTGAAGCTGCATTAAGTGCGTTAGAAGAAGAATAAGAACTAGAAAAGCATTTCCTGAAGGAAATATAGTGCATGAAAATGCAAAATTAGCATGTTAACTAATCATTTTTAGTAGTTATGCTAACTATACTAACTAACATGCTAACTATGCTAACCATGTGACTTAGCTAATCGTTTTTAGCAGTTATACTTACTATGCTAACTAGCATGCTAACATGTTAACTATGTTAACCATGTTAACCATCGTTTTTAGCAGTTATCTTAGCTAGCGTCTTAACATCATGTTAAATGTTAACCATGTTTTAGTAGCAAATCATTTTTAGTAGTTTTGCTAACTATGCTAACTAGCATGCTAACTATGCTAACCATGTTACTTAGTTAACTTAGCTGACTTAGCTAATCATTTTTAGTAGTTATGCTAACTATGCTAGCTAGCATGCTAACTATGCTAACCATGTTACTTAGCTAACTTAGCTAATCATTTTTAATAGTTATGCTAACTAGCATGCTAGCATGCTAACTATGTTAACCATGTTACTTAGTTAACTTAGCTAATCATTTTTAGCGGTTTTGTTAAAAATGTTATAAAAAAAATTAGCGATGCTAACATGCTAACCATGCTAAACATGTTAACTAGCTACAGTGGGTAGGAGTCACAGTTGATGACAAGTAACAGTTACAATGGCTGAACAGTTAAAAAGTTCAGTAGTTTAAAGGGTTAAATTGTTTAACAGTGAAATATTGTAGTGAGGACTTTTATTTTGAAACAGTTTTTGGCAGAGGAAGCAGTTGAACAGGATGTGTAGTCTTAATAGGGCCAGTTTGTATGCTTAAAGCCTGAGACTGGCAGTTGATCCAGGTGGCCCGAACACCTGCCATAGGATTCTAATTGCTTACTTGGCCATATTGTGATGTCATAATCATAATGTTAAGTCAATGGGGAAATTTTGATTAGTTTTTAAGTAATAGTTTAAAAAAGTATAAAAGTTACAAAGCTGAAAAATACATAGCACCCATGTCCTAAGTAAGACCTAAAGTAACATAGTTTGAATGAAGGTTCTAACGTTAAGCGGTTGAAGCTGCATTAAGGCGATTAGAAGAAGAATAAGAACTAGAAAAGCATTTCCTGAAGGAAATATAGTGCATGAAAATGCAAAAATATGATGTAAAATATCATACAGAGTAAAAACAAACTATATTGGTTGCTAGGTAGACGAGGTTTAATATAGTTGGAATGACTGAACAGTTAAATAAGTGGATAGTTTAAATGGTTAAATTATTTAGGTAGATAGTTGACAATAACTGAAACTTGGAATGGCTCTAATGTTTGCTAGCAGTTATGCTAACTATGTTAACAAAGATAATAATGTTAACCAAGTTACTATGCTAACTAACATCTTAACAATGTTAAAAATTTTAGTTATGCTAACCATGTGATCCAGCTTAGCTAACTTAGTTAATTATTTTTAGCAGTTATCTTTAACTATGCTAACTAAAATCTTTATGCTAACCATGTTACTTTAACCATGACTTAGCTAATCATTTTTTCGTTTAGTTATGCTAATAGCATTTAACTAGTAACCATGTTACTTTAACTTAGCTAATCATTTTTGCCGGTTTGTTAAAAATGTTATAAAATGTTAGCATCTTAATATGCTAACCATGTGACTTAGCTAACTAGCTACAGTGGGTAGGAGTCATAGTTGATGACAAGTAACAGTTACAATGGCTAAACAGTTAAAAAGTTCAGTAGTTTAAAGGGTTAAATTGTTTAACAGTAAAATATTATAGTGAGGACTTTTATTTTGAAACAGTTTTGGCAGAGGAAGCAGTTGAACAGGATGTGTAGTCTTAATAGGGCCAGTTTGTATGCTTAAAGCCTGAGACTGGCAGTTGGTCCAGGTGGCCCAACACCTGCCATAGGATTCTAATTGCTTACTTGGCCATATTGTGATGTCATAATCATAATGTTAAGTCAATGGGGAAATTTTGATTAGTTTTTAATTAATAGTTTAAAAGTATAAAAGTTACAAAGCTGAAAAATACATAGCACCCATGTCCTAAGTAAGACCTACGTAACCTAGTTTGAATGAAGTTTCTCACGTTAAGCGGTTGAAGCTGCATTAAGTGCGTTAGGAAGAAGAATAAGAACTAGAAAAGCATTTCCTGAAGGAAATATAGTGCATGAAATGCAAAAATATGATGTAAAATATCATACAGAGTAAAACAAACTATATTGGTTGCTAGGTAGATGAGGGTTTAATATAGTTGGAATGACTGAACAGTTAAATAGGTGGATAGTTTAAATGGTTAAATTATTTAGGTAGATAGTTGACAATAACTGAAAGTTTCGAATGGCTCTAATGTTTGCTAGCAGTTATGCTAACCATGTTAACAAAGATAATAATGTTAACCAAGTTACTTTGCTAACTAACATGCTAACAATGTTAAAAATGCTAACTACGCTTAACCATGTTGACTTTTAGCTAACTTAAGTTAATTATTTTTAGTAGCAGTTATGCTAACATGCTAACTATGCTAACTAAAATGCTAACTATCTTAACCATGTTATTTAGCTGACTTAGCTAATCATTTTAAGTCGTTTTGTTAAAAATGCTAACTAATCCAAGATATTAGCATGCTAACTATGTTAACCATGTGAAACAGCTAACTAGCTACAGTGGGTAGGAGTCATAGTTGATGACAAGTAACAGTTACAATGGCTAAACAGTTAAAAAGTTCAGTAGTTTAAAGGGTTAAATTGTTTTAACAGTGAAATATTATAGTGAGGACTTTTATTTTGAAACAGTTTTTTGGCAGAGGAAGCAGTTGAACAGGATGTGTAGTCTTAATAGGGCCAGTTTGTATGCTTAAAAGCCTGAGACTGGCAGTTGGTCCAGGTGGCCCGAACACCTGCCATAGGATTCTAATTGCTTAACGGCCATATTGTGATGTCATAATCATAATGTTAAGTCAATGGGGGAAATTTTGATTAGTTTTTAATTAATAGTTTAAAAAATATAAAAGTTACAAAGCTGAAAAATACATAGCACCCATGTCCTAAGTAAGACCTACGTAACATAGTTTGAATGAAGTTTCTAACGTTAAACGGTTGAAGCTGCATTAAGTTGGATTAGAAGAAGAATAAGAACTAGAAAAGCATTTCCTGAAGGAAATACAGTGCATGGAAATGCAAAAATGTGATGTAAAATATCATACAGAGTAAAACAAACTATATTGGTTGCTAAGTAGATGAGGTTTAATATAGTTGGAATGACTGAACAGTTAAATAGGTGGATAGTTTAAATGGTTAAATTATTTAGGTAGATAATTGACGATAACTGACAGTTGGAATGGCTCTAATGTTTGCTAGCAGTTATGCTAACTATGTTATCAAAGATAATAATGTTAACCAAGTTACTTATGCTAGTTAACTTAGCTAATGTTTTCATTTTTAGTAGTTATGCTAACTAGCACTATGTTAACCATGTGACTTAGCTAACCTTAGCTAATCATTTTTAGTAGGTATGCAAACTATGCTATCTAGCATGCTAACATGTTAAGTATCTTTACCATGTGACTTTAGCTAATCATTTTAGTAGGTATGCTAACTATTCTAACTAACATGCTAACCATGTGCAAAAACCATGTTTAGCTAACTATGCTAACCATTTTATTTAGCTAACTTAAATCATTTTTAGCATTTTGGAAGCAGTTGAACTAGCAGTTTTGCTAAAAATGCTAACTAGCATGCTAACATGCTAACCATGTTACTTAGCCAACTTAGCTAATCATTTTTAGCAGTTTTGTTAAAAATGCTAACTATGATGTTAGCATGCTAACATGCTAACTAAACTACAGTGGGTAGGAGTCATAGTTGATAAGTAACAGTTACAATGGCTGAACAGTTAAAAAGTTCAGTAGTTTAAAGGTTAAATTGTTTAACAGTGAAATATTGTAGTGAGGACTTTTTATTTTGAAACAGTTTTGGCAGAGGAAGCAGTTGAACAGGATGTGTAGTCTTAATAGGGCCAGTTTGTATGCTTAAAGCCGAGAATGGCAGTTGGGACAGGTGGCCCTGAACACCTGCCATAGGATTCTAATTGCTTAACGGCTCTATTGTGATGTCATCAGCCCATGTTAAGTCTATGGGGAAATTTTGAACAGTTACAAAGCTGAAAAATACATAGCACCCATGTCCTAAGTAAGACCTACGTAACATAGTTTGAATGAAGTTTCTACGTTAAGCGGTTGAAGCTGCATTAAAACGTTAGAAGAAGAAGAATAAGAAGAAGCCTAGGAAGAACAGTACAGTGCATTTTCATGCACTGTAATAAGAAGCCTAGGAAGAACAGTACAGTGCATTTTCATGCACTGTAATAAGAAGCCTAGGAAGAACAGTACAGTGCATTTTCATGCACTGTAATAAGAAGAAGCATAAGAATAAGAAGCCTAGGAAGAACAGTACAGTGCATTTTCATGCACTGTAATAAGAAGAAGCATAAGAATAAGAAGCCTAGGAAGAACAGTACAGTGCATTTTCATGCACTGTTATAAGTTGTTGCCTAGGAAGAACAGTACAGTGCATTTTCATGCACTGTAATAAAATGCCTTGGAATAACAGTACAGTGCATTTTCATGCACTGTAACTAGAAAAGCATTTCCTGAAGGAAATACAGTGCATGAAAATGCAAAAAATATTATGTATCATATTTATATGATATTATAAATACCATATAGAGTAAAAACAAATAATGCAGATATACAGTAAGAGGTACGACCGGCCGCTGTCGTGCCTCGGATTCTCCCCCACTGGCCGTGGGTGGAGTTAGCCCATGAGCCGGTGCCCCTCCTGTTGGTCGCTGCTGTAACAGGGCAGATAATTAGCTGCTAGGTGGTGGTTGGCTTGCCCAGCCTACCAGTCCAGTAGTAAGTCACAGCACAGCACACAGTAACCACAGGTAATTGCACACAACACCTCCTGTGTATATTAATCACTGCACAATATATAGATCACAGCCACCACAAACAGTTGCACACCCCATCTCCCCTCTATATAATAATCACTGCACAATATACATCACAGTCACCACAAAAGAGACTACTACGTGGGAGGGCTACTAGCTAGTTCAATATGACAGCCAGACGCTGGACCACAGTTCATTCCAAACGAGGGCAGAGCAGCAAAGCCGGTGGAGGCCGGTGTGACATGCCGGCTCGATGCATGAAACATGAATGGGGAGGCCACACGCTGATTCCATAATAATAAAGATAATTTATTAAATAAAGGTAAATTTAACAGAGACTAAATGATGACGTGGTGTAGTGCAAGTCAGTATAATGGAAGGAAACCAAAAGTGTCATGCAAAATCAGTCTAGGGGTTTAACAGCCGAAGGACAACGAAAGCCAAATGCCAGGAGGAGGAAGCCGGGTCGCTGTTGTGGATGCAGGCGATTTATAATCCTGCCAATCAGGCACACCTGAGCACCAACACCTGCTCATGGGGAATAGAGAAGGAGCAGTAGAGAGCACAGGCACACCAAACAGGGCGGGGTCTAAGACCTGCCAATATCCGTCACACCGGAGGGAGGAGTTAGACACTGGAGTTTAGTCAATAGGTTTCAGGAGAGCAAAGTTTCAGTCAAGGCACAAACAATTTCACTGTCGTAGAGAGGGGGGTTACAGTAGTCCAATCAGAGGGTTTTTTAGTTTCAGTCACAGGACGAAGTTCTTAGTAGCCGAAAAAGTTGTTACAGTCACGGGGATGTTTAGTTACGGCACCAGAGTCAACGCTTCGTCACAAGCAGCTGATTAGCAGTGGCAATGATAATTCCTTTATGTTATGACCACACACGTAGCAGAAGAAAACAGCAACTTAACTCTGCGAGGGGTGAACGTTTTCACCCCCCTGAAATCCGATGTAGCAGTGCTCACAAGAGCGGATTCTAGCCAACTTCGTCGAGCAACCGGTGCAGATCCTTGCCGACTCTACTCACGAACAGGCCCGTCTGCAGTCCAGCCACGCTTCTGTGGGGCTCGGCTATCCTGTGCCTCTGCGTTCTCCCAACGACCTCCTCTCGACTGCAACTGGAGGCTTAAAAGTCCATGCATACAGCCCGTGCACCAATCACCAACCCGTTTTTCTCCCGCTACACACCTGAACCCACTTTGTAAACAAAGAGTGCATCCAGACTTAGTCCCCGTGTAAACCCAGGTTTCCCTGTTTTGGTTCCCTCCCCCCTTTTTCCCTTACTTTTCTACCCCGTGACACAAGTCGTTAGGTCAGTCAATTAGGTTATTCCAAACTTTTGACGGACATAGGCATGGCATGGATGGATTATGAACCCCTGGACACAGATCCCCGGTGAGTTTTGTGAAAAGAGAAGGGTGGAGAAGAAGCAACTTCACACAGAGGCTTGGGCTTCAGGGCCCCCTGAGCTCTTGGGCCCAGTAAGCCCATTCAGTAATCCATCCCTGGACCCGTGACTCCATTTGTGTTCAAAATGTATACTTTAAAAGAAATTACAAACTAGAGTATCTTATGATAACCTCTATGTTACACAGAATGTGGTTCTTTGACTTATTACTTTACACCTGAAGATTTTTTTAAACTAAGGCTTAGACTAGGTTTGGAGCCTAATAAGATTTTGTCTTTTAATTTAGATTTTATTATGCTGGCGGCTAATCACACAAAACGTAGTTTGAAATGGACAGGGTTCAGGAATAGGCTACTAAGACAGGCCCCTCTTCTGTCTGACTCACCTCATGTTACCCCTGTATGCATTATAGACTGGCTTCTGACAGAAATGACGTTTTGTGCCAACATGTAGAAACACTAGGCCTACTACAGCCTTTAATTGGTGATTGGAGGTGCAAATTCCTTTCTTTGGTTATTGTCCACCATTTACATTAACTGTAGGCTATCACGTATTGTAAACGTTTTTTCCAACTTGTGTGCCGTCGCCACATTTGATCACGTTTTGCCTGCATGGATGCGCGATTGAGTGTGCATCTAAGTAATATGCAAGATGCAACAATAATTTCTAAGAGGCCTATAAACGGTAATTTCTGGCATTACTACTAGCATATGATGCATTATTTTATGTTGAAAGACGTGAAAGAAATGACACAGGCTTGCACAAATTCATCATTTAAAATAGAACGTTTTACTCTCATAGCGAGAATAGGCTACAATATGGAAAAGGTTCCCTTTCAGTCTGATCGGCTCCAAACATGTATGGGATTTCCTTAGCCTGTGCTACACCTTTCCAAGAAGTTTTGTGAAAATTATACCGGTAGCTTTTGCGATATTGTTGACAGCACAACCTCGCCGCAGTAGGGTGCAGTAAATGGAAGCTTTTGATAGCGCACGCCACTAATGAAAAACGGAAAATCAGCAGGACAAACCACTCAGGAGTGTAGGCTACTCTCATAGGTCACTAATGTGTGCATTATTTACGTTTGATTACATTTCAGATGCGTGTTGGTTTCCTGTAGGCCTAGTATAGCGTTTTATTCTTTCTTTGTTTTTCTATGTCCGTATATTGGGGGCATTTTGGTCGTATTTGAATATTGGGGGACATGTCCCCCTCAATGTCTATGGTGACTACGGCCCTGGTGCGCTGTCACTTTAAGAGTGTCTACACAACTCTCATAATGATCTTTTTGCCAGCTCCATTCAAATATTTCCTAGGATCCAAATATGGCTAGTCCACAAACTCCACATTTAGCACAATATTAGCAATAGGCATGACATTAAGTTGGTATAAACAGCTAGCTAGACATTTTCTGTTTAAAAGTGCTATATGAGCCTGGTAGCCACCTATCTGAGTGGAATGTGTTTCATGTGTTTCGGCATACTATGCATACTGTTCATGTAAATGCTTAGTTTAAGGGAAACAAATTATTGAAGACTTCAAGACTCACCAGTCCCATTACACAAAGGCAAAGACCACATTATATTTTTGTCCATTTTCCAAATCACAGTGAATGCAGCCAAAATATCAAAATGCCCTGGCTCTCACAGTTTGTAATGGGCCAGTAGGCTAGAGGGAACTGGATAACTGCGCAATCTCCCCCAGCCTTGTCTTTGTTGCCTTAATGATTTCCTTTTCAAAGTTTCTTATATTAAAAATTATATATCAATTATCAACAATGACAAGCCAGTCAAAACCTTTCACTCTCTCCATCCCTCTCATGCGCGCTCCCAATTAAAGGGGAACTTGGCAACTATTTCAACGTAATAAACCCGTTTAGAAATCATTTGGATGGTTAAATGAGCTCGGTAGGCCGGATTCGGCTGGTGGGCCGTATAGTTTGCCCACCTCTGGGCTAGAGGGAATCGGATAACTCTGCAATCTCCTCTAGCCTTGTCTTTGTTGCCTTCATGATTTCCTTTCTTATATTAAAAAGTAGCTATCAATTATCAACAATGACAAGCCAGCCAGAACCTGCCACTCTCTCATGTGTGCTCAGACGCATTCCCAATTAATGGATTTAGCATAACATTGAAGTTAGATCTTAATGGAGATTGAGAGAGAACCCGAAAAGTATTGTTATGTAGCATGCTGTTGGTGTATATTACCATTGTAAACATTATCTAAGAAGATTAAAAATCAATTTACAGTAAAGCCATTTATTGGCTACATTTTGGTGCCCCCTCTGTCCCTTGGTGCCCTACACACAGTGCGTGATGCGCGTGGTGGTAGCGGCGGCACTGGTTATACACACAGTATGGAGGATGGTAATATTCAAAAAATTCCATAAGAACCAGAGAGTTACAGAAGGGGTAACCCAAGTCCCCCCAAAAATCTTCAAAAGTGACCTCACTGCTAATAGATTATTTAGAGGGCATGCCAGGTAAAAGCCTAAGATTGGAAAGTGGAAGAGTTGAATTCATGGAATATCTTGGACCTAAGACTTTTCCTGCACATTTGTAGCCTACTTGCCATAATGTAGTCTGTTATGTTGACACATTTGATGGCTTAGGATAGCCATAGGCTATGTGGAGAGAATTACTTTCTGTTTTGAAAGCACAACACAACAGTCATAAATTAATTATTTTTTCAACAGACAAATGGCAGGTGTCGTATGATTTTGTAATGAATGTATTTACCAACAAATGTTTATTCTTATGCTGAAATTGGAGTGATACAAAGGTTTCATGAGTCACACGTGAAACCCCATTGGAAAATGATTTCTGCACTCAGATCTACGCTGGTTTCTACGCTCAGTTGATAAATGAGGGCCTTTCTCCCTGCAAAAGCACTTATTAACTAAGCAAAATCAAATCCCCAAAACTTCCATTTTTCCATTCCATTTCCATTTTTTTCTAACCATACAAACCTTTGCCAAATTTGGGATTTGCTCTGCAGGTCTGTCTGGTCAAGAGGCCATTGATGCCC
Source organism: Alosa alosa (assembly GCF_017589495.1). Classification (NCBI taxonomy): domain Eukaryota; kingdom Metazoa; phylum Chordata; class Actinopteri; order Clupeiformes; family Clupeidae; genus Alosa; species Alosa alosa. The sequence continues at coordinate 31,720,934 of NC_063206.1, read as the reverse complement.
ATTTCCAATGTCTCTAAACATAATTACAATCGCTAAGCCGCATGGACATGTATTTTCTTTGGAACTGAGTAAACAACTGTATTTAAAACCTTTGTTTACAAAATTGCTGCACTTCGGTAACAATTTGGTAAGAGTTTAATGCACCAATTTAAGTTTAATTTCACTGCTAGTTACGCCCCTGCTGGAAGTCAATGAACCCTTTCCAGACCCACTCTCAATCTCAACTGAGAAGGGTCTGGTGTCAACGAAGCTATTTTTTTTTCATTTTCCAAAAACTAATTGTGCATGTGTGTATATGTAATTTCCCTTAGGCTGAAGAAGAGGCAAGAGGATCTGTCAGAGAGTGGACCAGAAGGTGAAGCTGATGGAAATGATTATGTAGATGTGGGAGCCACAGAGGATGAAGAGACAGAACTGGAACCTGAGGCAGAGACCTCCAAACTCAACATTTGTGGATCTGTTTGTTCCTCTACTGGTAGCTGCTAGCACCCTGCACAGTTCACCACCCAGCCTTCCAATCATGTGTTTTCTATGCCTGAAGCACTCCTACCAATTTCTCAGTAGACAAACTGTAGAGTATAGAGTGCACTAACATAACATGTCCTATCTCAGTAGCATTATCATGTTATGGCGGAAACCCACACTGACCATTTATAGCAGTATGCTTGAATTTCTATGCAATACAGTTTGATGTATATTCAAAAATAGTATAAAGTGCTATGCAGGATACCAACACCTGGGCAGCATGACATATTATGGTGTAGTGCCATGCAGCTTTAGGTTTAAAGAATGAGGTCCTGTTTTTTATAAAGGCATGGCAGTTCAATTATTAAACTGTTGAACAGTTTTTTTTTGCAGTGATAGCCTAGTATTAGTGTGTCAATATTGATTTCCTGCTTTTTTGCATTGTAATTGGATGTATTTTTATCAAAATCTAATACATGTTTGTAAAGGGGTCACATACTAAGCAATATTGAGACAGACATTTCAATTATGTGACCTGCATGAGGTCCACCTTGCATCTGAACAATGCACTTTCTTTGCAGTCACTGTGTGCAGTCCCAATGTTTTCTTTTTCTTTATTTTTTTAAATGATCAATGTTTTAATCTCAAGTCTGTGCAAGCTCAGTGTAGATGGGAGAGATTTGCACTCCTGACAGTATTGTAGCTTATATAGTTGTCTGCTTTTTCTATAAGAATTTGATAGGAATATTGTTGAGATATGCATGTAACCACTATACATACATAGGCTTTGTTTGGATATATGGAGGCCCTAAGATGCTAAATGTTAACATTAAATTTAATAGGTAATTTGTCATTATCTTGAGATAACAAAACATTTTCCTGAGATAATGACATAATTTCCTGATAATTTCCTGAGATAATTTCCATGAGATAATTATTTAATATCTAGGGAAAACAAGGTATTGTCTTCTTAAGGGGCTGATCAGCTACGCAAGGTCTTTGGGAGACTGATATTAAACTGAAATTAAGAAATGCAAGTGTTATAAACCCTGTTAAATGTTTTGTTTTATTCCAAAAGGTAAAATAGCCTGGTAGCCTAGCTTAGTTTTATGCTGCTTTGGGTTGTACTTCAAAGCCTTCTGAGCCTTTGTCCCGCATCTCGCATTTCGTACTCGCATATCGTACATATAATGTTCTGCCTTCCATTGGTCATTTTGAGTTAATTGTTAGGAAATTAACTGTGGTAGCATTTGCCTCTCCAAAACAATTGAAGTGAATTTTGGGGGCTTTTTTGCAATTATTATGACAGGACAGTGAGGAGAAAAAGCGAGTGGGAAAGAGAGATAGGGTGGCAACGGGAAATGAGCCGGTCGTGGGCACTTGGGGCTGTATGTGGTGTGGGCCCTGTAGCCAGTTGCTCCACAGCTCCCCCAATTTAATGTATTTTTCAATGTATTTTCAAAGCTATGTCTTCTCTCTGAAGGACATTACAACAAGTTTCGTAATGCATCTTAGCAGTTAGTTCTCTCCAAATATGGTTAATTAAGGTAGGATCAATATGTACATTATGAAAATGACAGTTGCTTTCCAAAATATCTTGGGTAATGCCACATTATTTGTATACTAGGTTGCTTAAGCCAACTGTATAGCACCCTCCATTTATTAACACCCCCAGTGAAGTTGAAGTATAAAAAATCATATTTTGGTGATTTATCATTTATACAATGGGGTCATTCTGTGTCAAATCAGATTTGCACCTGCTCAGACTTACTATATATGATGAAACAGGCATAATATTTGGGATTTCAGCACAATATAATCACCTGTGGGCTTTTTTTTCTCACATTTTCTGAGAGGGTGACCTGTTAACCTCTAGATGATTTGTCATGGAATGACGCAGTGACAATGACCCACATTTTTCATCCAAACAACATCAAACTCGACACTGCATTCACTTTTACCCTTAGCAAGATACCTGCCAAGTATCAATATTAGTCCGGCGAATGGTTTTAGAGATATGAGACAGACAGACACACAGACAAATACACATGAAGGGTTCAGATACAAAAGCCTCTAAATGCCACCTATGTCAAAAATGAGATAAAGATGGTGAGGGGATGCTCTTCAAACATAGTATACGCTAATCAAATAATTGAACTTCTAAACCCACTAAATACCACTATCTTCCTGGTCTGAAATATCGATTTATAGGCAAAAACCTATAGGAGCCTGAATTTAAATGCTCATTTAAAAGAAAAGTGGTCAGACGGATTTAGAGGGTTTTGCATCTGAACTCTTCACATACAGACAGATGTTTCTGGAATTAATATAATGAATATCATTGTTAGATAAGAAAGGCTTTTGGGTTACAAATAATCTATTATTGAGGTCACTTCTGAAGTTTTTTTTAGATTTATTGTATTTCCATTGCTAGCACACCCACCTCCCAATCTGTGGTGCTGGAAGTTTGCTGATTCAAGCCCAGGCTGGTGTGGAACTGAACTGTATAGTCAACATAACACAGAGCACACATACTAAATGTATACAGAGCCCTCCACATTTATTGGCATCCCTGGTGAAGTTGTGTAAAATTATATAGAGTTATTCTGAGAAAAAAGATACCTCATATAGAAATAAATATCTTTACCAAAGACACATTTGCCACAATTATTGGAATCCCAGTGTTTTATACTTTGTAATGCCTCCTATGATATACCTTAAAGTTGGAGAATACAGGGCAGGGGAGATTTAAGGGCATTTCTCTCTACATAATCTCTCCAGATTGTACAGATTCCTAGGTTCGTTCTTCTGCATTTTTCTTTTTCTAAGGGGTAATGGCAGAAGCATTTTGTATTCAGTAAACCATTTTTGTGTTGATCTGAATGCATGGTTTGGTTCATTGACCTGCTGGATGATCCGATCATAACTCCTTTTGTTTTCTTGGCAGAGACAGATGGATTTTGATTGATTTAAAATATCCAGGTATATCATGGTGACCATGATATCTTATCATCAGGGCCTTTAGAATGAAAACAGCCCCAGAACATCAGAGACCCACTAGCATACTTATCAGGCATTACATTTCTTTTCAGTAGTCATCTCTAGCCATCCATCTATTTACACCAAATCCACCTTAGGGTTTTTAGATAAAAAGCTACATTTTAATTTTATCTGATCATACAACATGATTCCAGGCAAAATCCCAAGAGCATTTAGCAATTCCAGTCATTTACACTTCTAATTAAATTAGAAGAAAGTCTTTCCCCTGGCATCTCTTTTAGATCATCCATTAGAGTAAGGCCACCCCTGAAGTTTTGGAGACTGACATGTTGTCTCTCTTACCATCATAATTTGCAATGTAATAATTCAACTCTAACTGTAAACTAGAAATGCATCTCCAAGGAGCTGCAAGAGTGGGCTTGATCAGGTGCAGGTCGCCAAAAGGATTGCAACAGTACTTCATTTTTGAAAATTGGGCACACAAATCAAAAGTTGTCTGCATTAACGCAACATCCAATAAGCCAAAACACATAAATAAAGTGGTTGCTATGCTGGTTGCTTAATCATGCATGTTCGGGTCCCATTATAGTGGTGGTTGGTAGTTTATTGCTAGGGTAATTAATTAAATAGGGTAATAAGCATAGTTGCTAGGGCGTTGTTAGGGTAAATAAGGTGGTTGCTAAAGTGTTGCTATGCAAAATAACATGGTTGCTGTGGTGGTTGCTAGGGTAATCATGTTGGTTTCTATGGTGGTTGCTAGGTTGATATTATAGTGGTGGTTGCTAGGGTAATTAGGGTGGTTGCTAGGGTACATATGGTGGTTGCTATGTAAAATAACAGTTGTTATGGTCGTTGCTAGGGTAATCATATTGGTTGCTATGGTGGTTGCTAGGTTGATATTATAGAGGTGGTGGCTAGGTTGTTGCTAGGGTAATTAAGATGGTTGCTAGGGCGTTGCTAGGACATATGGTTGTTGCTATGCTAAATAACGTGGTTGCTATGCTGGTTGCTAGGGTAATCAGGTTCGTTGCTAGGTTGACATTATAGTGGTGGTTGCTAGGCTGTTGCTAGGGTAATTAAGATGGTTGCTAGGGCGTTGCTAGTGTAGATATGGTCGTTACTATGCTAAATAATGTGGTTGCTATGCTGTTTGCTGGGGTTAAAGCCAAACCATGTGTATACAGGTCATGTACATGGTCTACTGTGGATCTACAAAGATCTGTTTGACATAGATTGGCTTTTAAAAAAAGATTGGACATGTTTTACATGACCTTTACAACTGGTGTTGGCTAGGCACGGAACTCTGCTTCATTCAAGGATTCCAATGGTACCTCATTTTTTGAAAATCGGACATACGGGTCAAAAGTTACATGCACACGTCTTCACAGACACAGACAGCCCAGCCTAGCCCAGCTTCATAATTAGGCAGCTGCCATATGGCTTAGAACTCTGCCAGGTGCAAGCAATCAAGACTTACAGCGTGTCCTAACCGGATCCGAGCGAGCGAATATCTTGTAGCATTCGGTGTTATTTGTCTACACTGAATCCGCAGATATTATATATTTTTACTAAGGAATATGACAAAAATAGTAAAGCACAGTGACTTGGATAAGTAACTTTAATCTGATTACTGGTTTGGAAATAGTAGCATGTTAGATTACTCGTTACCGAAAAAAGAGGTCAGAATAGAGTAACATGTTACTAAGTAATGCGTTACTGGCATCACTGAACAGGATACACCGGTTCGGGCCTGAACTTTTAGAGTTGGAATCATGTTGATAGCTCAAACGCTCTAGGAGCAGTAGTCCGCACAAAAAGTGGGTGGATAGAATAATATGTGGGTCATTCTTTAATTCAGGGTACATTTCCCGTCTCCATGATAAAAATTTAGTTATTATCAAAAAAAATAATCTTTATGGAATCAATTTTGAACAATTATGCTAATAAAACACCATTTCACCAGTAACATTGCTTTATATTTATTTTAGACCCAATTTATTCACAAAATATTAACTAAATTACTTATACACCCCATATTATTGACTGTCTCCGACTACAGAGTCATGCATTCAACTTGACTAAACATGATGTTATCAAGTCTAACAATCTATTTTTTGGAGATTATGCAATTATTATTGATTATGATTATTATCTGTATTATGCAAGATTTAAGTTTAAAAAATATATCATTTTGGTCCATCTCAAAGTTCTTGTAAACTTTGTTATAAAACTGCTTAAAATCTACAGACTTTGAATATGAAGCATGCTGCCTACACAGAGAGATGTCAATTCCTCGGACAGGAAACTTTGGAAAGGCAGTGAGATATGTTAAGCTTCTTCCATCATTAATTTGAACAAAATGTACAAAATGATTTGTCAACTCTGTTATGCGTTATTGGAGTGAAACTCTCACTCAATTTTTAAAAAACAATAATATGATTAAAAGCCATTCTAGTTTTATACATACCATGCAGTAACTAGTTTGAGGTTAGGATGTGGAGCTAAGCCACAAAATGATGTGAAATGTCAACTCTGTTATCGTCAACTCTGTTTGCACCTCTTGGAAACTTTTATTATTATTTCAGGACAAAAAGTATCAATCTTATCAGATTCAAAGTGCTATAGTGACTGTAGAGACAAAAGTTATCATAGGGAAGGCATAATTTAAAAATGTATCACATTTGCTAAATATATATACTGTAATTTGTCTCTAACAGAGTTGACAGATTTTTCTGTTATTACATATTTTTTTAAAAATAAATACTTGAAGTCTTAATTATAAAAACTCATTACATTTTTTTGGTTTCTTTCTACACTTTAAATGTACCCTGAATTATAGAATAACCCATGTATACTTAAGAAGAACAATAGTGGGCTTGCTTGATCAAACCCACTAATAACTGAATATGGGCATTTTACCCATATACCTATATTTTATTACAATCTCCTGACTTAAAGAGGTCAAAGCACTTCCCCATTTATTTGAATTTTGTCTTTTCCATGTTGAAAGTTCATGGACACTCTTCATTAAAAACAAGCTTCAATTCCATTTTGCCAATATTTATTTTCTCAGTTGGATTCTTACTCATTGTTTTCATTTTGAGATTAACATAAATCACCAAATGGTGTTTTTTTATATACTACACATCTTTTCACTGAATTGTACCATGGTTGCCAGTCAATGTGGAGGGTGCTGTATGTGTAACCATTCTCATCCTCCATATTTGGATCATCTAAACTCCTGTCTTACACCAGCAGTAATTGGCATGCATTTTATTATAGTCCATATCCAATATAGTTTATTTGTTTATTGTAGACTCCTGAATAGGCATTCTACTTGATAAATATTATTGTCGCTTTGTTACTCAAACAGAGGGGTATTCCATCAACCCAGTCAATGAAGGCGGCACTTAACAGAAATAGCATGGCTTGAACTAGCGTAGACTTTCACTTGGGGCTGAAGTCATTCCATTAACTCAAGTTAGCTGCATAGCTGAGGATATATGTTGTAAAATTAAGGCAATACTACAGGATTTCTGTTTGATTTACAATCTACAGGATTGTCATCGAAAGTCATCAAATTGAACATCAAGAGAAAAAAATTAGATAGTTGCCTACATTTATTGGAAAAATTAGACCTGAAAGCAAATTTCAACAACAATGATCAAGGTTTGAAATCAATTGCGAGTTTGTCTTCACTCTTGAACAAAACAAGTGAAGAAATAGTATAAACTCAAAACAAACTTGGCATAGGCTATTCAAAATTATAGGCTATAGCCTACGTTCTTAGATTAAAAGGGTTCACTCCAAATTATTGTCTAGGTGTAGGTGGTCAGAAAAGAAATTGGTATCAACGTAATATAGCCTATTGTCTCCTATGAGTCTCATAGTTCTGCCAAAGTAAAGTAAATAGTAAAGTAAATTTAATTTATAGAGCACATTTAAAACAGTTTCCACTGACCAAAATGCTGCACAGAGGATATGGCTAAAAAATAAAAAAAATAAAAGCAAATCAGAACAAGCAAAATATAAAAGGCAAGCACAGAGAGAAGCAAGACAAATACAGAAATACAATAGACAAATAGACAGCCCTAAACAAATAAATAGCAACAGTACAGAAGACACTTGAATATGAAGAAGAGAGGAGAGAGATGGACAGCTAGGAGGAGGTCTGAAATATATGAGGGAGCCTTATAAACAATCAGAAGGACTTTGAAGTGGACCCTAAAGCTAATGGGGAGCCAGTGTAAGGAGGCCAGAACAGGGGTGATGTGTTGGTATTTCTTGGTGCCAGTAAGCATCCTAGCAGCTGCATTTTGTACCAATTGCAGACGAGAAAGTTGGGACTGGGGGAGACCAAGATAAAGGGAGTTGCAATAATCTAACCGGGATGTAACAAATGCATGAATTACTGTTTCTAAGTCCATGGAAGACAGAGAGGGTTTGAGATGGGAAATAATTCTCAGCTGATGGAAGCGACTCTTGATAACAGAACTAATCTGCCTTTTAAAACAGAGCTCTGAATCAAGGATGACACCTAGATTTTTGGCATGTGGCTTGACAAAAGGTGGGCTAATTTTCCTTCAATCAGGGGTCTAGCTTTAGAAGGACCAAAAATGATGACCTCTGTCTTATTATCATTTAGCTGAAGGAAGTTATTATTCATCCAGCACTTAATATCCTGGAGACAATCTAGAAGAGGCTGAATGGATCAGATCTTAAGGGCAGGTATAGCTGGGTGTCATCAGCATAGAAGTGAAAAGAGATGTCACATTGCCGGATGATGTCACCAAGGGGGAGCATGTATAAACAGAACAGTAAAGGGCCCAAAATGGAGCCTTGCGGGACCCCATAGGAAACAGGAGCTGAGGAGGAAGAGGAGAAACCAAGGGATACTGAGAAGGTTCTGTGTCTGAGGTAGGAGCTGAACCAAAGTAGTGCTGTCCCCTTTATGCCTACCCAGTCCTCAAGACGGGTAAGGAGGGTGTAGTGGTCCACAGTATCAAACGCTGCGCTGAGGTCCAATAAAACCAGGATTGCATTTTGACCTGAATCTAGATTGAGAAGCAGATCATTGGTGACTTTTAGCAGAGCCGATTCAGTACTGTGGAGTGTTCTAAAACCTGACTGGAAGGGCTCAAGGATGTTATGCTCAGTCAGGAAGGGAAGCAACTGGGCCAGCACTACTTTCTCCAGTACCTTGGAAAGGAAAGGGAGTTTAGAGATGGGGCGGTAGTTATTCAAAGAATTTGCATCCAGATTGGGCTTTTTAAGCAGGGGTTGGACCACCGCATGCTTAAAGCAGGCAGGGACAGCACCAGATGTCAAAAAGGAGTTGATAACTAGCTGTATGGAAGGGCCCAACACATCAAAGGCATCTTTCAAGATAGGAGAGGGGACAACATCACCAGGGGAAGATGTGGGTTTCATAAAAAAAGTTTTTTTTGTGGAAAAAAATGTTTATACTTACTCTACTACTTTAATAGAATAGTTAATGTAACCATCTTTTTGGACTCGTTTTCCGACTGATGGGATTTTTTTGCAACAGAGCTTGATTAAGCTTGAACGTTAACCTGCTACGGACCAGGTTAGTTCTGTGGCATAAGTTCCCATAGTTACCAAGCTGGGATTCACGTAAACCACACTAATGGAACGGAACTCTCACTAAAATTAGCGAGACTTATCGAAATAAGCCAGGTTTAGCCTTTAGCGAGGTTGATGGAATACCCCTCGGGAAAGTCAGTTGAACATTCTCAATGCAACCTGGGAGAGCATACTCTGTAGACTGTTAATGTGAGTTTAGGGTACCATGATCTGGTCACTAATAAATAAGCCTAAAGCTTCTCCAACAATTGACAGAAAACACACTGGCTGACATAAGCATAAAAATGCTTTGCCATAAAAAAATTACCTACACCATGATGAAACAAAATAGTATCAGCATCTTCAACATATAGAACAAAATGATTCATACCCCTGGAAAATATTGATTTAATGTTGTTTGTTCTGACATGGCTAAAGGTTATAAGACAATGTGGTAGAAGCCTCTCCATGTCCCCACAATGATTCTATACCACACCTTTTTAGCAGCAACCTGAGTTTTGAGGAATGAACGATTATTTGCCATCACTCTGACAAGGCGCTACATTAAGAGTTTTGGATGAATAGATCTGGCAGTCTGCCGAGAGACCTGTATTGGACCATTAAACCACACAATGATCCAAAACATACAGCCAAACAAGGCAAGAAATGGTTAACAGAGAATAATATCAACATTTTAGAGTGGCCCAGCCAGAGTACAAACCTCAATCCATCAAAAAAGTGAGCACAACGTTAATGCTAAATGGTAAATGTAGAGAGAACCAACGTTTAATGGTTAAATATGGTAACTTACCATGGTAACTTGAATTTGGCCCAAAGCAGCCGGGCATAACCACACAAATCACATGCTGCTGTCCTCCTAACCATGCTATGAATTGCATCATGTTAATATTTGCTGTTTCTATTGTCTCATCATCTATGTTTTTTAAACAACATCAATGTAAAGTTAATGTGTTAGGTGATTGATGAAGTGGAGCAGTTTATTATTAAGGAACAATTAGCATGCTAGTAATGGTATTTTACACACTAACACAAGGTTAACTTCACTGCAAGTTTATAACTATTGACCAATCTTGAGACTAGGCCACCTTATCAGGGACGTCAGGGGAGGAGCAGGAGGTGGGGGTCACCAATCTTTTCTAATGAAAATATGTTATGAATGTAAAATAAAAATATAAAATAAATTTGAACTGTCCCAACTGTCCTACTTATCTGTACTTCCTTTAATTGCGCAATCCTACTGAAACTGAATTAAGCGCAGGCAATGCTGTCTCTCATTGGTGTCACCAATATATGTTTTTACATCCATTATTTGTATGTCCTCGCCTTCCATGGTTGGCATTGCACATATCGCCATATCTTTTAATCTCGTTTGGTATATTCAGAATGTCTTACAGTCATAGAGTGAATGACAGTGGAATGAATCTGTTTCAAATTTAATTAGAAACCATTGCAAAAATGTTTTGCTAAATTGTTCAAATGTGCATAGGTAGTCCAGAGGTTTAAAACCCATTTCCAGGGGGGCTGGGGAGAGCTACGGAAAAGTAGCCAACTGCCCAGATGTTAGCTGAATTAATGTATTAGCTAATAAGAATGTATGGTATTTGTAGCGGCTGTAGCCTAATGTCATGAGTCGATATGATGCTAAGTTGTGAAAACCTTAATTAGTAAACTAATTCATGTAAAATTGCAAGTGAGGGCCCCAGCCGTGGCGCAACTGGCTGGGGCGACCCGGGTTCGGTTCCCGCCCCGTGGGCCTTTCCGGATCCCACTTACTTCCTGTCACTCTCCACTATCCTGTCGCATTAAAAAAAAAAAAAAAAAAAAAAATTGCAAGTGAGCAATACACCAAAAAACTCACACACACACTCATCTCTCTCTCCCTCTCTCGCATACACGCACCCGGCGTTAGGTTAGGCTACCTCACCAAATACAGTGGGCATTACTTCAAATTGGCCAGCTTCACTCGAGTATCCGCACGTGACCTCAAGCGGGATCACACGACTTTAATTTGTATTTTTCCAGTGACGCTGCAACAACCCAAACAACCGCCAGATGGCTCTGGTGAGCAGGGTATCTCGTAAAAAGAAATGGAGCCTGGAAAACCCTAGACAGACTTCACTACAGACTTTAGCAGACTGGTTTAGAAATAATTTATTTGCCAGAAATATGCCTGCCCTGCCCTAATAAAGAAATATTTGGTTAACTGCAAGTGAATCCCGTTTGCAGCCGTAGAAGAAACGCGGGACAAATGAAATATTCCGGTTTTTCTCCGAGTGCAACGATGATAGACAGACATCATTTGGACAAAATATAGAGCATATTAACCTCCGTTGCTCAGCCAAATGCCTTCCTGTTACGTCCTGTTATCATGGAGTTACAGGCGATAAACGAAGTTTACTTCATTAGCGGTTTATTTATTTTTTTCATTTAAAGGTTTGACTTTATGCTTATTCAGTAGAGCATTTAGTGCTCTCCCCAATCCCAGACGTTCACATTGCATGTTTGTTTGTAATGGATGCAAAACAGCCTATAATGCTAAATGTCTATGGCGGGACACTATGTCTATGGTGCATGCTATTTCCATAACCGCGAGATACGCGCTTCACCATGACGGCAATGAGTTGTTAACAGACATGAACCAAGACATATAGCCCAGCACCAATCTATCTAAAATAACACATACTTGAAGTACCATTCATCATAGGTGCCGATTTATGTTTGTTATTTACTTTTAAGTGACTTGGGCTAGTTTACAGCATGACATTTGTTGTGCTTATTAATACATTGCACTTAACTCATTGAATGCCAAGCTGTTTTCGGAAGCTTTGTCCTAGAGTGCCAGCAATCTAGACCATTGTTGATGATTTTTGTACAGCCACAGCATATTCTGTGTTATAGCTATGAACACATACAATGGCTCGTTTGAAAGGTGAGACTTTAAGCTCTGGTGCAAACCGTGTATTTCTACACGCCTCTGTTCCTGAGAAATCCCAAGCTAGTTTTAATCAAAATCGCTGTTTTTTTTTTCTAGAAATGGAGATATAACGTCTTTCATGAAAAATGAAGTGTTGACTGTAAAGTTTCCAGGAAGTGACCTAGCGAGACTGCCACCTAGTGATAGACCCACGAAAATGACCTGGTTTTGAGCTGACGTGCATGAGTCACTGATTCGACCCAAAGCGGCAACCGAGTTATGATAAAATGTCCAGATAAAATGTCCAGATTGTGCGTTTTCATGAGTTTTCGATCGTCATATATTTCATTTCCATTCATCACAGAGTTCCCAAAATCACATATAAGGTGTGTTAGAGTAATTTAAAAAAAAAAACTAAAAACGTAATATTACGTTTTTGGCACTCAACGCATGGGAAGGAAAAACGTAATATTACGTTTTCGGCATTCAATGAGTTAATAACGCAAAATTATTTTGTATCCGATTACTTGATTAATCAATTAAATAATCACTAGAATACTCGATTTCAAAAAGAATCGATAGCTGCAGCCCTATTTGACATATGTCAAATATGAACAAGGTTGTCATGTATGGATTCCTAAGACTCAAAGCTTTGAGATGGTGTATAATATGACTATACTACATAACAATAAGTGCATAAAATTGATTTAGAATGCTGGGGGAGGTGGGGGAGGCGTCCTGTGGGTATTCCAGTGCACCCAGACTGGAAGACTATTTGCTGTTTATGGACTATGATTATATCGGTTACTAATGCTGTCACCATTGGGGATACATATTAAGCAGAGACAGGGATATGAAGACCAGAAGGGGCTTAGATAAACCCCAGTAAATCTCACCCTGCTCATGTCTGCAGAAATCTTGTAAGCTGTCTAACTGCTCGTCTGCTGTAAGACTCCTAAATAGATGTCACTTTCCTTTAACAGCACTGCTTTCATGACCTTTACCCCATTTTTTTCTTTCAAAAACCACAATACTATAAATACATCCCAAATGATTAACTAATTAAAAACATGTAACTGAATTAAACAGAACAGACAGAACTAGATTTAGACCCCTTGAAAATTAATAATTTTTGTTCTATAAGCTTTATTTGAAGACATTTTAGTTGAATTGTGTACTATAAATTAATGAGCTTGGTACAAAACAGAAACTGATAAATTGCAATGATGCTAAGGAAATGTTCAATTGAAGACTCAGGAATCAGGTTTGAATATAACAAGGGAATACAAAGGACAACTAATGCCATTGTCCTTAAGCACGGCCTTTAAGCCTGTTAATCCTAAAACTGCTCCAGTGGCTTTGCCCCTTCAGCTATCTCTGTGTACTTGCAACCTGTCAATATGTTCTTTCGAAGCATTGCTAGAATGTGGGCTTCAGTTGATGATACAAACTACTGGAAATCTATTGTACTAATTTAATGTTGCCACAATACGTAGTATTGTTGGATTTATTATTGAGAAAAAAAATCCTACTGAGAATGCCTATGTGATCTAGATTGATTTATAAACTTTAAAAGTCAGTTCACATCTTTAAGTTGATTTGGAGGTAATAAAAGTCACTAATAAAGTTAATAATAAAAGTTTGGAACTTTAAGCTGATTTGGAGGTAATAAAAGTCATGACAATATTTTAATGAACCGATTTGATATTTCAATTACAGGTTCTGCTCAAAATCTACAGTATGTACTACGTTCTCCAGCCTCAGTGGTCTCATCTTTGATCCTGTTGCATTTCTGCCAGTAGCTGTAGGTCATTGTTCCTTAGATAAACATTAAGTCCCAATCTATCCCCTTAGAGAGTCTGATTAACACACGTCAGAGGTTGTAAAACCGGGGTATAATCCAAGTCTGGGATAAAAATATCTGTGGATAGAAGTCAAGAGGACCAATTGGACTAGGACTCTGACTAGCAAGTAATGAGTAATCCCTGCTTAAATAGTGTTACACGGGGACCGAGGCAACACAGTGAAAGTGTGTTCACTCCAACTGCTCGCAACTGTGGTACTCATACACGACAGTTAGTCAGAGAAACATACCACAGTGTAAATCCAAGGACAACAACAGTATAACAGGACAGTCGGCACTCCAGGATGAATTTCGCTGCTCAGATTTTCTATGCAAATTATATCGGTGATGGGTCACCAAAGCGAGTGGAATTCAGCGACAATGAAGAGTATGACCCCTTCTGGCAAAGGTGGGAGAAAACAGACACAGAATCCTTTCCTCTTGTCTTCTGCTCCAAATCTAAATGTTTTATAGTTTGCCGGAGATTACATAATCAACATAGAAACCTCCTTTTTAGTTTCTTTAGTACATTTTCCCCAGTGTCCTCTTCCTCCCTCTCTTCTTATTCTTATTTGAAGAATAAGAACCACCACTTCCTAAATATCTGTATAAACCAAGTCTGTTGTATCCTTTGCTGAACATCTTACCTCTCCCAAACCCCTCAAGGGTACTGGCCAGAGGCCAACACATCTCTGTTAATAGTACCCCAAAACAATTACTGAGTTCCAGAGTGCAAAACTCTTTTATTGACTTGTATAGTAGATGTGTTTAATTTGGTTATGTACCATCATTGCCTTTCTATCCAGATACCCAGACAAAACATGATCAGACAGTTCGGGTAAAACAAAGATCTGTACATTGATGTGTAGAGGAAGTGGTAACAATATTCAGTCTCTAAGACACAGGTCAAAATAAATGAATGATACGAAAGTGAGACTTTGAAGATAGGAAACCAGAGATCTCTCAGAGTGGCAACTGAAAAGTCCAAGCATCCATGGTGTTCTGAGATAGACTATAAGGCTCCTCAAATGGTTCACTTACCGGAGCTAACAATGTAGTTCTCTACCGATGTACATACAAACTCAGCTGTCTCTCAGCTGTACATACATTTGTAACTAAATGTATAAAGCCTCATTGACCAGCGATGGTAAAACATTTTTAAATTAGAATGATGATGAATTCTGGAATGATGAGCAACTAGTTGCAAGGGTTATCCTGTATTGTAAGCAGTTAAACTTCATATAATTAGACAATAGAAGGACACCGATCTACTAAGCATGTGTATTCAGACATCCTCTTTTGTAGTGTAGTTTTCGTTAGCCCAGTAGATTTTGTATTTCCTCACAATTATATGGGTCACTTTACAACAGCATTTATGGTATATTATTTAATTTTTAAATTAGGTATAATGCTTTATACCCAAGATTCTCCTTTTTCTCATGCATTCTACAGGCTGTCAAAGTAGCATGCTATTTGTTACTTGGTACAATACTTTGAGAGGTAAAGGTTGTGTGTATACTATAGTGTACATTGTTGTCTACACAAAGCATATGCATTTAGCAAATATGTGTAATAAATTTTAATATCGCTATATTTCAAAATCTCACAATCACAGCAAGGAAGAGCGTTTAAGCCCCAAGAAAATAACTACCTCAGCCCAAGATGGTCATTGTGAGAAGAAATGCCCCGTCAGCAATGGTGCTGTGGGCCGTCGACCTACACTCATTTGTCCTGAACGTCTTAAGGACTTTGGTGCAGAGGAATACCTCAATGGGGATGTAAAATTTTCTGAATCTAAGGTGGCGAAGGCACCAGAGATACAACTAATGTGCCCAGTCAAGCCGAGCAAAAAGTGTGGCAGTGTGTGCACATCCACAATCAACCTTCCTGCTGAGTACCTTCGCTTTGAAGAGATTAGCATGGCAGCATTTAAAATTCAGCCAGGGGTGCAAAAGACGCCATGCACAGTAAGTCAACCTCTGATTCAACTATACTGTGATCCCTTAACAATATGAATGTAAATACAACTAAAAGCAGCCTATATCTAAAGACCACGAGAAAAGCATAACATGCATGCTATTATATCAGTGATACAAGCAAATACGTCAAACAAGCTTTTCTTTCAGCTTTTGAGCCACTTACTATCTGAACCTCTCTAAACTCACTTGAGCATATAACTTCAAATGCAGCAAATGACATAATAAAAAAGCCTCATAGTATGTTATTCTGTCTTACAGTACTCTAGGTTGTCCAAGCAATATGGCATGGAGATCTTCATGAAAAAGGAACACCTGAACTATACTGGATCTGTGAAAGAGAGAGGAGTACTTCACCTCCTTACCTCCCTAAAACCAGTAAGTCAGTTGTAAAGTATTGACCTTTCAGGTAAATTGACAAGTCTCTGCTTCAGAATCAGCAGCCAAATGACTACCTAGCTAGAGTTGTTTGTGTCCAAATAGGCTTATGCCATCACCAGCCAGGATTAAGAGATTGCCTACTCGTTTTATTTATTTACAGAACATAGTGATTGGAAAAGTCGACACAACTCAATGAAGCCATCTTGGATGAAATAAGCTATATCACTTAACTGTTATATTTTTTAGTTTAATGAAGCACATGGAATAGGTAGGCTACACACAAACTTCTTTTTAAATCATTGTCAATTTTTGAATATAGCCGGCACAGACTACAAGTCTAGCAAATATGGTAAATATCTTATGCACCTCCACTATTATTATTATTGGAAAAATGTAACCTTTACTTCATCAGGAAACAACTATGCATTAGAGCAAAAATTATATACCATTGTTGTTGCCACCCCTAGAAAATCTTATAAAAAATGTAAGTGAAGCTTTTTCCCCCCATTCATCTTCAACTGTTTATTATGGAATATTCATTAAGCACAGACAGACTTTTTGTAATGTTTTTTAGAGGGGTTGGAATTTGTCATATTTATTGCGCAAGGATGTTAGATTCCATTGAGCTTCTGTAACTTGTGGTTTTTGTGGAACTGTGTCTACTGTACATAGCATTGTACAAGACTGCTGTAGGTTTACTTTCAATCCCACTTGTTATTGTGAAATTTTGTGTTGTTGTATTACTAATGTTTACTGAAGTTGTCATTAGTCAATGTCCAAAGTCCTGTAAAATAAAATTATAGTAAAATAGTAGTATAAAATAATAGTAATAACAATACAAAGTAGATCCTAAATTAAAATAATAATGATAAACTAGAAAATGTAATTTCGAGGAATTACCAGTGCATGAAAATGCAAAAGTTGTGATGTAAAATATCATGTATAGTTAAAATAGATAATGCAGAGGTGGTTACTAAGGTGATGCTAGGATAGACATGGTGGTTGCAAAGCTTAATAAAAGTTGATAGTTTTAAAGTAGACAGTTTAAAAGTTGAATGTTGATAAAGTGGTTGATAGACTGATAGTTTAATGCATGTTGATAGGCAAATCGTTTAATGGATGTTGATTGGCAGATAGTTTAATGGATGTTGATAGACAGATAGTTTAATGGCTGTGTATAGGTAAATAGTTGGTGATAACTGACAGTTGGAATGGCTGAAGTTAATTTTTTTTTTAACTAATGTTGCTAATTAGCTAACTATGCTAACAGTATGCTAACAGTGTTATGCAAGTTAACTGACAGTTGGAATGGCTGAAGTTATTTTTTTTTAACTAATTAGCTAACTATGCTAACAATGTAAACAATATTTAGCTAACTTAGCTAACTTAGGCAATGTTTGCTAGCAGTTATGCTAATAATGGTTACTATGTTAACCATGTTACTTAGCTAATGTTTGGTAGCAGTTATGCTAACTATGCTAACAATGTTAACTAGCTAACTAGCTAGTGAGGACTTATTTTGAAACAGTTTTAGGCAGAGGAAACAGTTGGCGAGAGTCATAGTTGATGATAACTGACAGTTGGAATATCTGAACGGTTGAAGATAAATTAGATGCAGAAATTTTGGTTAGAAAAATAATAATAATAAGAAGAAGATGACTTCAGATAACAGAACAGTGCATGCACTATAACTGGAAAATGTAATTTCGAGGAAATTACCAGTGCATGAAAATGCTATTAACATAAAATGCAAAACAAACTTCTAGTTGGAAACAGTTGTGGGCAGAGGAAACAGTTGGCGGGAATCATATTTCATGACAACTGACAGTTGAAATGGCTGAACAGTTAAATAATTGAGTAGTTTAAATGATTTAATAGTGAATTATTGTAGTGAGAACATTTATTTTAAAACAGTGGGCAGAGGAAATAGTTGAACAGGATCTGTAGTCTTAAGAGAGCGAGATTGTATGCTTAAAGCCTGAGACAGAGTATATAGTTTAAAAGTTGAATGTAGATAGTGTAATGGATGTTAATAGACAGAAAGTTGAATGGATGTTGATAGGCAGATTGTTTAATGGATGTTGATAGATAGTTTAATGGATGGATGAGTGAATGGTTTGAAGAGGATGAATGGATAGAAAGTTGGATGGAATGTGCTTTATATCCTTGTAGAATGGAGAGACACTGAGAGAGTTGGCCTAGTTGAGCAGAAAGCAGTTGATACAGGTGCAATCAGTTTAACTGCCTCTTTGATTGGGTCTAGTTGAGCAGCTGCCCGTTGATACAGGTGCAAATCAATTTAATTATCCCAATTGTGATGTCATAGTGCCAATGCAAAGTCTATGGGGAAAAATAAGCTTGTTTTTTGTTAATATCTCAAAAAGTATAAAGTTTACAAAAGTGAAAAATACATTGCTCAAGTGTCCTTTTCAAGACCTATGTTACAAAGTATGAATTAAATTTCTATGTTAAACGGTTGAAGCTGAATTAGACGCAGACATTTGGTGGGAAGAAGAAGAAGAAGAAGACTTTGGATAACAGAATAGCGCATTTTCATGCACTGTAATGAAACCAAAAACAAAATCAAACAAAACCAGAACAAAAAGAAATACAAGGCAATAATCTAAAATCTAAAATATGGTAGTGGTGGGTGGTGGTGGGGGGGTAAAGAAAGCTTAAACTGAGTTAAAAGCTATAGAGTAGAAGTGGGGTTTGAGATGGGATTTAGTAGAGAAGGGGCCAGTCTAATGTGTGTGTGGGGTGGGGTGGGTAGTTAGTAGAAAAAGATCAGGGGCCGTATTCACAAAGCCGTTTATCTTACCACTAGGAGTACTCCTAAATCGCACTAAAAGATTTTAGCTAGGAGTTTTCTCTTAAAAGTTATTCACAAAGCCTTTCAGACCTACTCTTAGTAAGGAAAAATGACAACTCCTAAACGAAGAGTGAGTCTTCGTTGCTATGGATGACGTCATTACTCATGCACGAGCTTGACTGAAGTGACCACCTTGATTGGCTGATGATTGTAACGCGGGAATGATTCCAAACACCTCCCTTACGATGATGAGTGACAGGTGACAGGTCTGAGAATGCGTGCGCTACACAAGTAGTGCGAAGGACAGAAAATGATGAATAACTGAATAAAAAGGCCTAGCCTAAATGAATAAAGAGTTACGTCAACTTTGGGCAGAACCCAATATCTGTTCCTAAATGTGTAGGCCTACATAAAGTTCTACTATGGAGGACATAACAGGTATTTCTTTTGTGCTCTTTATTATAAAAAATGCCACAAACAGAGCACTTGACAAGAAAACATTGGGCTTATAGGCTTCAACACCACCACTAAAGTCCTATGTAACAATATCAAATAACATAGCCTTACTACATCTTAGGCATATAGGTGAACACAAAATATATGAGGGCTTATTTTATAGCCTTATACTCTTTCATTAAACAGGCGCTCCTCCGAAATTTGGTGCAAAGCTAGTGCAAATCGTATTAATAGGCTGGCAGTTGAGTTAACGGCAGTAGACAAAATCAGGGGACAGTGTAGGCTAGGCTACAACTCACATACTAACACTCACATTCCTCCCCTTAGTTTCAACGAGTTCGAAGTAATGTCAATAGGCTACCTCCATCCCTCAGAAGTTAGCGTTGGCTGTGTCTCGCTTGCTATGATTGCTCTTCATTGCCACCAGCCTCTGTCACGTACTGTGTGGAGCTATAATTGCACTTCATGCTACCAGCCTCTGTCACGTAGGCTGCCGTCTGTGGAGCTTGTGCCTATTGCGCAAGCACGCAGCTGAGAAAGCAGCGTCGCTGTCAAATCTGTCCCTGGGAAAAGTAACGTTGCGCCGATATGAAAAAGGAACTACGTTACGTTACCAAATTTTCAGTAGTAACGCGTTACACTACTTTTTACTCGAAAAAGTAGTTACGTTACTGTAACTCGTTACTTTGTAACGCGTTACACACAACACTGGTTAGGAGGCGAGCTGCTGCATTTTTAACCAATTGCAAGTGGGAAAGGGAGGCCTGGCTGAGACCAACATATAAAGAGTTACAGTAGTCCAGCCTACAGTAGTTGTTATGAAGGCAGGCAGTTATGAAGTCCACAAATGTCAGGAAAGGCTTGATTTTAGATATATTTCTTAACTGAATGAGATCCAGAGTTCCTTTGAGAAGAGAGTGTAAAGAAGGACAACCATCCGTGCAGCACTCCTCCAATCAGGCCTTTATGGTACAGTGGCCAGATGAAAGCCTTTTTTTGCCAGAGGCAGGGTTGCGAACTTTGGGTGTTTGGCTGGAGTGAGATTTTGTGAAGTCATAGTGAGTTTGTGTAAACATTTTCCCTAAACCTAATTTAAAAAATGTCTGTCCCCTGACTCTTTTGCTATGTATAATCCCTGATTTATGTAAAACAAAACTAATATAATGGAAAAGTTTCTTCAAATTGTACAATTATTGATTGCACTTGAAAACAAGACCAGTGTTTTTACCCCGTGGCATGGAAGGATTATGAGCCACTGGGCCCCTGGGCACAGACATAAAAGGGCCCCCCTGAAAAAGATAGTAGCTCAGCAATTCTAGGGGGGTCCGCAGGCATGCCCAGCTGGTAGAACTTTTTTACAAATAACCCCTTAAATGATGAAATGGACAGATTGAGACTTACAAATATGAATGTGTGTATGAGTGTACGTATGTATCAGGGATGGAAATAAAATATTTTTTCCACCTACCATTGTGGCTGGCGGTTTCCAAAATCTACCAGCCACTCAACTTTTTTTAGCCTATATCATCTAATTTTAATATTACATTTAGGCTATATTTAACATTTAACATTTATTTTCTATTTGGCCTGTTATGAAATCATGCATTGATCAATTAAAGCACACTTTTTTTAAGACACTTAAATACATGCATGCTTAGCATTTTGTGAAAATAAATCATTATGGCTACATAGACAAACTCTTAGCCATGAGCTGTATATCCTCTGATTTTAATATTTACAGATATATAGGTATTTAAGCACAGCTCAGTTTTAAGACACTTAGGGCTGTATTTTGGGCACCTGCGCATGGCGTAAAGTTTGTTATTCACCCGCAAAGTTTAATTCGGTATTTTGCACGTTTATTTTTTAAGCATTGCGCCCAGGGGTGTGGCAATTAACAACCTAGGGAGGGGCCTGGCGCGTTGTCTAAAAATCGCTATCATACACCACCTAAACCTGGTCAGAAGTCAATGGCGAGTTGTTCATAAGCTATTTTAAGAGCGCATGTCAACAGTCATATTGGCAGGTGCACGCACCATCCTTCTATCATTCATGAACGCACACCAGCGCACGTCCATGCAAAGCATTACAAATTGCACAGTTACAATGGGAAACATAATTAGAATAAAGATATTACGAAATACTGTACATCTCATAATGAGTAGTTATTCACCATCATTTGCAAATTGGTAATGACGGTTAAAAGTGTTAGATTCTCTGGTTGTTGCGTTGTGTTTTAGTTCTAATGTCTGTATTGAAGATGGTCAATAAAGCTTGACGGCGGGATCAGGATCAGCAATTGAAGAGTTCAGATGCAAAACCCTCTAAATCCGTCTGACTACTTTTCTTTTAAATGAGCATTTAAATTCAGGCTCCTATAGGTTTTTGCCTATAAATCGATATTTCAGACCAGGAAGAGAGTGGTATTTAGTGGGTTTAGAAGTTAAATTATTTGATTAGCGTATACTATGTGTGGAGAGCATCCCCTCACCATCTTTATCTTTTTTTTTTTTTTTTTTTTTTTTTTTTTTTTTATTTGCAAACATCATTGACATTACAGAAAATGCAACACACGACATGCACATGAATACTACATACGACAAACAGACTATACATTACATAAACACATACTGTAACTTAACAAGACATCACATTGACTTGGCTTCCACAAACATAACACAACATAACATTAATAACAGAAAGGCTAAGGATGATTTATGTCCAGGATGATTACAGATATGATTATCAGGGATGAAATTGATGACCGGAATGAAAAGAAGGGGGGATGGGGGGGGGGGTGCGGATGGTAGCTCTAAGAGTGTGAATGAGGTGGTGTTGGGATGGGGGTGGGGATGGGGGGTGAGGGGTAGTGAGTATGTGAGGATGTATGTGTGTGTGTGTGCGCATATGTATAAGGCTGGTTTGCTGTTGGGCCAGGAGGAGAGAAGCTGGAACATAGAGAGGGAGAGAGGGAGGGTTTCAGAGGAGAGGAGTTGTAATTATTCTATTAATGATAAGTATAATAATAGGAATAACTGATTGCCTGGTTGATTGCCTGACTGATTGCCAACCTGGGCACCCATTAATGGCCACAGTTCCACCCAGCCCCTGCAGTTATACTGCTGACGAGCTGACAGAGGGGAGGACCCGTGCCACCCATCGCCTCAGGCCCCCAGCATATGCACACATCCCCCACTACCACGACCAACCACACCTCGCCCCCAGACCTTCACCCAACACGCCACTCTTGACCTAAATATGTACAGTATGTGAATGGCTAGGTTGAGGGGTCTATCTAGAATGTAGCATTAAAAAAGAAGTGGGCATGCATGGTGAATATCTGTCAGGATTTCCCATGCACACCACACTTACCCTGTGTAAGATGTATGCCTCAACAATGTGTGCATTAAAATAAGTGAGGCATGCAGATAAACACCTGATGAGGCATCTACTTGCACTCCACTCTTACCCTAGCCTGTTTTGTAGTTTTTGTTTATGTATGTCACCTAACATGTAGTGCGATTAAAAGAGAGTAAAGCGTGCTGTGTGCTTCTAGGACAAAGGCGTGTGCATGGCGCATAGGAGGAGGGTGCACACCGGGGCCCAGGGCCAATAGATAACCCACAGGACCCAACCAATGCCAAAACCACACAGCGACCCGCCAGGACCGAGTCTCCCAAGCCATCCAATGGGGCCCCGGCAGAATAACGATGGGAGAGGCAGAGAGAAAGAGTGAAATTAGTAAAGTTATCAGAGAATGTAAATAAAAGGGGGGAGGGAAAGAAGGGGATGCTATTTATATTACTACTACTACTACTACTACTAATAATAATAATAATAATAATAATAACAATAATAGTTCCAGCTACCCTCCCTGCCTAGTGTTCGATGATATGTGTATCTGTTGATGAAGTGTGTTATGATGATGGTGTGGAGATGGAACTCAGGCAAAGAGGGTCAGGACTGTAAGTAGGTGATAAAGGGGTACCAAGGAGAGGTTGTATCCTGAGTATTGATTAAGTTTGTAGTTGATAGGTTTTCTAATGATATATAGTCTGTTAACAAGTTTTTCCAATGAGTGATGTGAGCTTTTTTCTTAGATTTCCAGTTCATTTCTCACCATCTTTATCTCATTTTTTGACATAGGTGGCATTTAGAGGCTTTTGCATCTGAACCCTTCAATTATAGATGGATGGTACAACAATGAATAACAGCACACATGCTAAGTCTCAAACAGTAAAACTGTGCAGAGTCTAACAGTTGTGGTTGTTATTAGAAGCGGCTGCTGAGCCTTCCGACAGAAGATGCTCCTCGGGTCACTTCCTCGATCCCTCTCCGTGTCAAAACCTAAGACAAAGCCTGTTATACTAAAACATACAAACGTCAATCATGCCAACGTGGCAGGTGCCAACCAGTGTACAAAACCCGGCCCTGGCCAGATGGAGATACTAGCCCGAATAGGCAGACATGCTGTCTCCCTCGGCCCATGTTATCACTGATGTTAAAATGATGTTACACCCCAAACCCACCCATATGACTGATTAAAAAACCTAGGAACACCTTGTTGCGCCATGCGCTCCACGTTTGATAACGAAACCCCTCCCAATGTGAACTGGACATCCTACTAAAAGCCCAAAGTTGGAGACCATATAGAAATTTGCTACCATTTCAAAACCGGATTACTCTGGAACGGCTTATTGTACAGGGCATTGGATTACACCTTTGTGTTCGGTAAGGTCTGCTGTTTATTCTGGTTTATGGTTGGTCATGTGTTGAACGAAAAGTTTGTGAGACATTCCACCTATATGAATTGAGATGAGTGCAGAGCTGTAGAGTAATATGATTATTTCTTGAAAGTACATTTTCTCGCAAACCGTTTATCACAGCAAATAGCGGCTATAGCACCGTATAAAAGATGAGAAAAAATTATTTAATGTGATGTCTGTGTGATGACTAGGCTACTTCATGAGTAGTTCAACAGAGGCCACACTTTGTGTCCGTCTGCCTCATAGATCTAAATAGCAGCATTCTGTGAAGGTGTCGCGGACCAGATTAAAATACTGTAGTCAGCGAATCAACAATCAGAGAAAACTGCGCTGAGAACGTTGTAGGCAGATATTAGACCTACCTGCTGTTGGTCTAACTCCTGTCATTTAGAAATGCTGTGGTCTAGTCTAGTCATCAACAAAAAATGAACGGATTGCAAAACAAAAAAAAAGAATGGATTTGGCGTGACATTTCTTGCGTGTGCGTGAGAGCGTGAGATTGGTGCTGAAAGCGTGAGTATCACGCCAGATGCGTGAGAGTTGGCAACCCTGCAGAGGCCAAAAAGCTCCTGAATGATTCTCAGACCATGAGAAGTAAAAACATCTGGTCTGATGAAACGAAGAGTGAGCAAGGACCAAAGAAAAAAGGACAAGGACAAAGAAATAAAGGAACAGTTGACAAACATAGGGACAGGAAGTAGAACAAAGCACATGGAAACCAGGAAGTGAACAAACCCCTCAATAAACTAAAATACCTAAAAGAAGACACCAGAAACAGAGTAGTGTCTTCAAGAATTTTTTGAAGATAGAGAGGGATGCCCCTGCTCAGTTGGGACTTGGCAAAACGTTCCACCCACCACAGATGAAAAAACGTCTGGTTTGCCGTGGGTGTGAGGGTGGCGGTGCCAGATGGCATTCCTTGGAGGAACGCAGCGGCCAAGGGGTAACATAAAACTTAAAGGAAACTTAAAGCACTTAAAGGAAAATTCCGGTATTTAGCACTTTGAGTCCCTTTTCTGGTTTGTTTTGGATGAACTAGAGTTGACGATTGGTCCTGTCTCGACTTTTCTGACTCGTTTTTGAATCGCCTTTGACTACTCAGAGTGGCTGCCAACAGGCATACTCAAACATGTCCTAAAACAACCCTTAACGTTCGTTTTCAAAACTGTGCAACTCACCGAGGTTAGTGGTGTTCATTGATTATTAAAATCAAATATATTGGCGCAATGTATGATTTCCAGCCGTCTTATTTGCTATTGTGGAACTATTTTTTCAGACACCTCACAACCGCGTATAAACTTCCGCTCAATATTTGAACCTGAAGCATAGACAGTGGCGCCGTAATATCAACGTGCAATGAGTCTTCTAACAGAAATCAATGAGATTTTACAAAATGCCAAATAAAACGCGACAGAAACTGTATTTCGCTACGCTACTTGTTTTGGAACATCAACGAACACCACTCATTGTTTTCATTGTGAGATTACAATAAATCACCAAACGAGTTTTAGTGAACTTTACCAAAGGTGCCAATAATTCTGGAGGATACTGTAAGTGGGCTCAAATCCATCATATTGCATCTGTAATACTGCACTGGATAAGTGCAGAACAAGTCATTATTCTTGCTCCTCTATGCATTATTTTCCCATTCTTTTCACACAGGATCAGCAGAGGAAAGGTGTTATTGTGGCCACAGACTGTAACTTCTCCCTGGCAGTTGCATATCATGCTGCTGAGCTGCGGATTCCTGTGTTTGTCATCATGCCAGCGAACAGCTCCCAGTCTCGACTACGCATGTACCGTGAATATGGGGCCATGGTGATTTCATATGGCAGCACAGCGCATGACTCCCAGCACCATGCGCACCATTTGGCAAATGAGAATGGTTACCTTTGCCTTGAGGAGTGAGCCCATCATATTCATGCACTACCACACACTGATACATACTACCATTATACAATGCAAGATGTGATAATCTCTCATTCATTCCTGTAGGGATGACAGCGCAGTGTACTTGGCAGGACTGGGCACAGTGGGTATGGAGATCTATGAGCAGGTGCCCAAACTGGATGCAGTTATCATACCTGCAGGTGGGCAGTGTGGCCTCCTGGCAGGTGCAGCTGCAGCAATCAAGCATCTAAATCCCAACATATCAGTCATAGTAAGTGTGCTTGCTTCTTATCATTACGGGTATGAAAACTAAAACATTTCTTTTTTATAAAATGTATAATGGAGATATATATTGATATAACACATGAGATATTTTACATTTTGGAAATTAGAAAAGTACAGGTAATATCTTTCAGAATTTCATGGATCACACAAAGGTACTACAGTATTGTGTGAAGGATACACAAAATGTCATTTCTGTCATTCTGTTCAGTCGAACATGTAATTATGCTCATGATTACAATTCTGCTTTATAATGTCATAACTAACAGGGAGTAGAACCAGAGGAGTTTCCCCTCTTACTCCAATCTCTTAAAACGGACTCTCCAATTAAGGATCTCTATGGCAACCCAAACAGAAAGCTCTACAGAGGTATGTGTTCATGTGTTTGTTGTTGTAATGCAATCCTTTGTGAATTATTTACTATGTTAAATGTCAACACTTGTATTAACATTTTGTTTACAAAGTCTGTGCCATAAAGGTATCAAAATTCAATTTCAATAAGCAAAGCAGGACCAGTCTTTTAACTTTCTATTCATGTGTCACCACATTCTTTTGGTGTCAAACTTTGGTGTTCACTTAAATAAATAGCATTTATTTATTTACGATACATTATTCAAGAAAATTGGTGTCTTAAAGGTTGGATTTTTCCGCATTTTTTAAATTAAGGCATTAAGATCAACTTTAGCAGGGGTGTGTAAACTTATAAACACAACTGTACATTCCCTATGGGATTCATATATTTCGTTGATCTTATTGGTTAGATCTATCCAAGTGACCCTTCACTATGTCCTGCCCCCTTATTCACTATTGCTAAGTCCGACAAGAACTAGAACTCTAATGGTAGCCCAAAAGGCTCTTTTGGACATCCAAGGACCTGATTTCTTTAGATTCCCGTATCTATGGAAGCCGATTTTTGCATTTTCTTTTTTATGTATTTCCATGTCTGATGCTGTTGTAAGTTTTTGAGTCGGCTAGTTGGGGCAGCCGTGGCCTACTGGTTAGCGCTTTGGACTTTGAACCCCGACCAGTAGGAACGGCTGAAGTGCCCTTAAGCAAGGCCCTTGAGTGCCGCTGTTGTAGCACTGCGCCGGCCCGGGATTAGTGTGTGCTTCGTCTCACTGTATGTTCACTGTGTGCTGAGTGTGTTTCACTAATTCACGGATTGGGATACATGCAGAGACCAAATTTCCCTCACGGGATCAAAAGAGTATATATATACTTATACTTACTTATAATATGGAGCATGTGTCTTAATCTATCTGTCATAAGCCTAAATAATTATTTAGCTTATATCTGTCATAAGCCTATCTTACTCAACCTCTTCATCATTTTCAAATTTCTTTTTTTAATGATACCCCAAAACATTCTTGCACAGGATACAGCATACCACACACTGTCGGACACTCACAAGTGGCAAAGAACAGGCATGCAAGATGTATTCAGTAGCCTAAGCCTAATATGTTCACTCATCATGCAACATCTAAATATGAAACGAGTTACTACAGGGCTTTTCAGGTGCTGCATGCAAATGATTGCACCAAGATAGTGGTGCTGCGCCAACATTACAATAGTTCTAAGTATGTAATCTGCTTAGAAAATTACTGTGCTTCATTTTTACATTGGTATTTGTGCACATTGTAACTACACAAGTCACAACATGTAAATAATAAGAGTTTGGAGTTTTTTTGTCACTTTTGGGAGTTATAGGATAGTTAGTCTAGAGGAATATGCCTGGATTCAGGGGAAAATAGGGCGGGGGAATGTCTCTGATTTCAAACAAAGCTTTTTTCAATTTCGCACTGGTTTCAGTAGGAACTTTTCCCCATGAACACAATGTGAGATCAGTTCACTAATTCACAGATTGGGATAAATGCAGAGACCAAATTTCCTCACGGGATCAAAAGAGTATACTTAAGTCACTTTTATTTATATAGCGTATTTCACAAAAGTGCAACCCAAAGCGCTCCACACAAGACATTAACACACAAGACAAAAGATGCCAGACAGAGCGGCGTAATTGCCAGCGTAACCGTGTCATCAAGACATACAAGACAGACAGACAAACAAAATTAACAAATAATAAAAAGTAAAATAAATAAATAAAATTATATATATATAAAAAATGTCCAATTGCTGGCATCCAACCAGCTGAAAAATGCACATGGGCAATGATGATTTGTGTGAAACAGAGCACAGCTGTGTCCATATAACAGACCAACCCAGAGGATTTACTGGCAGTCTGGAGAGCACTGGAAGCACAGAACAGTCTGAAGTCATGGGCGATCTCAGTGGGCTTTGACAGTTTGTTGTTTCATTACTTCATTGTTATCAGAGTTCCTTCCTCAATCCAGACTCCAGACACCTAAAGTTAAATGCTAGCATGGTAGCTCGCAGGTCAGCAGCAGATCTCCCGCAGAGTAGACCCAGTGGCCTGAGCAATCTTTCTGACCAGACATTGGAAGTGCAGCGTTGTTCACAGACGGATGGAAGGATTTCAGGGGCCCAGCGACTTTTGCCCAAGTTCTTAACCAGTCAAAGCTCTATGGGTGAGTGGCAAAGCTCTTATTAAATCTCGACTAAAGATCGCCCAAAGACATGTGGGAGACTCCAAGGTCAAATGGAAGAAGGTTTGATTTGAAATTGAAATTGAGCTTTTTGGCCATCAGACTAGATGCTATTTTTGGCAGACACCGCACTGCACATCACCAAAAACACACCATCCCTAATTTGAAGCATGGTGGTGGTAGCATCATGCTGTGGGGATACTTCTCAACAGCAGGACCTGGAAGGCTTGTAAAGGTAAAAGTAAAATTAATTCAGCAAAATATATGGAAATCTTGGAGGACAATCTGAAGTCTGCAAGAGAAACGACTTGGGGGAAGATTTACTCTCCAGCAAAACAATGAGCCTACAGCGAAAACTATACAGAAATGGTTTGAATGTTCTGGAGTTAAAAAGGGCTGTTCACACCCAATCCCCCTCTAACCTGGCAGAGCTTGAGTTTTGCAAAGAAAAATTGAGTAAAATTGCAGTATCCACATGTGCAAGCCTAATTCAATTTCAATTTAATTTCACTTATAGAGCGCTAAAACATTACACATGCCTCATGGCGCTTTACAGAGTGTTAATTGAGACCTATCCACGGAGACTCCCCACAGATGCTTTAATTGAGGTCAAAGGTACATCTACTCAATGCTGACTTGAAGGGGGTGAATATTTATGCAATTGCTTGGTGGAAATATCCAAGGGGGGGGGGTACTTTTTATAGGCACTGTATGTGTATGAACTCATCTGCCTGCTTTTGAATCTCTCTTCTTCTTTTCTTACTTTCCTTCTACCTAAGAGATAGGGTTATATCTCTATCTTTCTACCTGGGTGGTCCCAAGCAAGCTGATGTTCTGCTCCCAATCCTCCTTATAAGGATGTTTTTCCCTTGCCCCTGTCATCGTAGTGCTTGTCTTAGGGGCTTCAGGCTCTAGGCGGTGTAAAGCACCTTCAGACAATCGCTATAAATTGCTATAAATACACTTGAATAAAATTGAATATTAGTACAAGCATTGACATTCATTTTAAATAAAACAATTTAAATTGAATTAAGGATTTCATGGCCATTTTGAATATTACATTGTATGTGATATCATTGACGAATCTTCTGCTCCTCAGATCTGGTAGCACATTCCATGGGGACAAACTCTTTCCAGCTTGCCAAGAAGCTTGTGAACAAAGTTGTCACAGTGAGGTATTACATATTCAGTCATTTACTCTGACTTTCCACTGTTTATGCAACAGGTGATAGAGAAAGCAATATTAAAGCTGTGTTTGAAAAGTACATACACCATGAGTTACCTTACCTTATCCTAAGCGACCCACAATTGAGTGCAAGGCCAGGCTGGCCATCTGGATGTTCTGAAAAGTCCAGAATGTCCAACACCTGTCGGCCCGGCTCAATGGCTCATCTGCCAAGAGGTGTCTTGCTTTCAAAATTAATGTGCTTCACTTGGGCCTAATGAAATATATCACTAGTTCTACAATGCCAATTATCATCATAAAAAACTATCAACATTATCACGTTTTCAATAATGCTGTATAGGCACAAGGAACAATGGAAAGGCTACAATATTGCCATTAATGCAACACGCTCTCCAATGAACTCTTACTGCAACAGATTAGCATAGTTTTCAGTATTTCTGTTGTGTTTAATCATTTCATTGACATTAGCTAGTTTTTTTAAACAGTCATATAATGCAGATACAGCTGGGTTGTGTGTGCACCGAAGAAGGACTATTTGGAAAAAGTCCAGAGCCTTTTTTTTTCATCCCAGTCCATCCCTGAAAGAGTGTAAACTTATAGAATGTAGTTGAATTAGATTGGTGTAGACATAAGTGACTTGAATCTAAAGCATTTAGGTATGGGTGTGGAGTACCCTGGAAATCCAGAGTTCTCGCGAGAGCACAATTTGAATTGTGCCCGCAAGATACTCTGGCCACGAGCAATGATCCAAATTTCTTCTATCTCTCGAGCGAGAGGGACCAATCAAATCACAAAGGCGAGCTACACTGATGACTGACACTGATGAATTGTTGTGATTGGTCGTAGAGTTATCCAACTGCGTGCAGTGAGAGTTTCAAATGCATGCTTGGTGCCGCCCCTCGAATTGGGCCATTTTCATTACTCGTGGCCAGACCCTTAATCTGAAAGATTCCAGGGTCTGGTTTACCAGGCTAGGTGTGGAGGGCAATGAGCAGTGTACTGTACTTTTTGATTGATCAAAAAACAGACATGCCACTGTGTTCTGGACCATCTGTAAGGATGGGAGCCAGGTTTCTCACAAGCAGTCAAGGTGAGAGATGGAAAGACCATGTTGATATTATGTTGGATTTGGCCAAGATGACCAGGATATCAGTCTGACTGACTATCAATCTTATTTTTTTCTAGATGTGGTTAAACTGAATCTTATACCATTAATAGTACTTCTAGTCAACTTATAAAATATGACTCATGCATCGGAAGCAAACTACGGTTAGTTGGTTAGTCGGTCATAGGGTAGGCTAAGCAGCCTAAACAATATGTTTGCAAAGTTAACTTTGCACAAGGCCATGGCATCTAGCATTATTATCATCAAGAGGTGTACTAACTTGTAGCCTACCTCCGGATTGCTTTGCATTGATGTGATACTTCAGACTTGACAAACTACTATGGTAGGCAACGGAAATTCCTTAGCCTACTGCAGAAAATAATAGAGAATGATTCTCCTGTGGTCTGGGCATTTTTTTAAATGTAGGCTAAATGTTTCATTCACAGGACCAAGCAATGCTTTCTCATCTGCTACCCTCAGTCACTGTAGGCAGACTGCACTGGGTCAAATGTCACTACGAAATGTGATTAATCAGGGATCATTTTTTTAACACGTTTTTCTTTCTGTAATTAATGAATCGAAATTAACACATTATTTTGACAGCCCTAATATATATAATATATATATATATAAGCATATATATGAGAATGTGTGTGTGTGTATTTAAAGTTGAAAAGCCTACATTAAGCATAATAATAATAATAATAATAATAATAATAATAATAATACTAGTTAGAACTAGAAAATCAATTCCAAGAAATTACCAGTGCATGAAAATGCAAAAATATTATGTAAAGTATCTTACAGAGTAAAAACAGATCATGCAGATAAATACAATGGTGTTGCTAGGGTACTCATGTTGGTTGCTATGGTGGTTGCTAGGTTGTTGCTAGGGTACATATGGTGGTTGCTATGCCAAATAAAGCAGTTGCTATGCTGGATGATAGGGTAATCATCTTGATTGCTATGGTGGTTGCTAGGTTGGTTGCTAGGTTAACATTGTAGTGGTGGCTGCTAGGTTGTTGTTAGGGTAATTAAGATGGTTACTAGGGTGTTGCTATGGTACATATGGTGGTTGCTATGCCAAATAAAGTGGTTGCTAGGATGATCATATTGGTTGCTATGGTGGTTGCAAGGTTGACATTATAGTGTTGGCTGCTAGGGTAATTAAGATGGTTGCTATGGTAATCATGTTGGTTGCTATGGTGGCTGCTCAGTTCACATTACACACTGACATTATAGTGGTGGTTAATAGGTTGTTGCTGGGGTACATATGGTGGTTGCTGTGCTGGTTGCTATGGTAGTCATGTTGGTTAATATTGTGGTTGCTAAGTTGACATTATAGTGGTGGTGGCTAGGTTGTTGCTAGAGTACATATGGTGGTTGCTATGCCAAATAAAGCAGTTGCTATGCTGGTTGCTAGGGTAATCATGTTGGTTGCTAATGTGGTTGCAAGGTTGGCATGGTATAATTGATGTTGATAGACAGATAATTTAATGAATGTTGATAGACAAATAGTTGAATGGATGGATGAATGGTTTGAAGTAGATGGATGAAGAGAAAGTTGGATGGAAGATGCCTTGTATCACTATTACTAGTTCAATGGAGAGAGACACAGATGGCCCATTTCCACTATGGGGTAAAACCTTGGAAAGCCTTGGATTTCCATGATTAAGGCTGAACTGGGACTGTGGCCCAGACTGCCTCAGGTTGGCCCTGGAGTAGAGCAGGGCCGATTTGGTGCTGGTTAGAATTGATTATTTGTATCTATGGATAGTGTTACGGCCTGGCTCAAAGGCCATAACCAGAACAAAGGAGGACAAGGGTCAACTTGTACTTATTTTATTTTACAAAAAACTTAATCAAAAACGAACAAAGATGTCCAAGTCATTATTTTAAGGAGTCAGTGTACCAGCGAAAGTGCATGAGTGTGATATGGACTGAGAAGTGAAATTTGTGGATGCAAAAACAGACAAAGGAAAACTAGGCCATCCAAAAAAGCCCACGAAGGCCCAAAAAACAGCAGCCCCGCAGCAGGGGAACGCCCGTGCCCTTTATGCATAGGCCAGTTAGCACCGATAGGTGCGCTGGCCACGCTGCCAATACCTGTAATGACAGAGACAACCAGCAGCAGTTTGGTGCAGTAAAACCTGACATGGCTTGAATGCCAACTGGTAACAGCACCCTTCACACATCCAGCAACTTGTTTTTTTCTCTGCTCGACATGTGGCTGTACATTTTTCAACAAGTCGTCAAGCTTTCTTTGAGAAAAGACTGAAGGTGGCAAGGAGAAAAAAAAATATGCACAAATCATGTGTTTGTTACACAAACTACAACAAAACCGTTTGAGATAACAAATAAACATAATGGTAGCATCTTGCTAGTTAGTGTCAGCTAGTAAACAATGGGATGCTAACTATCCTATCCTGATATTATTCAGTTATTCACATTGCCAACACTGCTATTTTGATGGTGCATTATCAAGGGCATATGGTGGGTCTGCGTCTGGTCTGCGTCTAGCATGGTGTGCTTAGCAAAAAGTCTAGCAATGCAATGCAAATTAGAGACACTGGTGAGCCTTTTTGATCAGGTTAGAGGTGTTGAGGGTCCAAGAGAGGTCCTCAGAGATGTGGACACCCAGAAACTTGAAACTGGTGCCAGCTCCACCTCAGTCCCGTTGATGAGAATGGGTGTGTGTGTGTGCCAGCTTTAGACTTCCTGAAGTCCACAATGAGCTCTTTGGTCTTCTTGGTGTTGAGAGCCAGGTTGTTGTCAGTGCACCATGATGTTACAGTAGGTGCTGGACCTCCTCCCTGTAGGCCGTCTCATCATTGTTGCTGATGAGACCAATCACCGTAGTATCATCTGCAAACTTGACAATGATGTTAGAGCCATGTACAGGTGTGCAGTCGTAGGTGAAGAGGGAGTAGAGGAGAGGGCTCAGCACACATCCCTGTGGAACGCCAGTGTTCAGGGTGATAGTTGAGGAGGTGTGGTTATCTAATATAACAGACTGAGGTCTGTTGGTTAGGAAGTCCAGAATCCAGTTACAGAGGGAGGTACTGATGCCCAGTTCACTGAGTTTGGTGATCAGTTTGGAGGCGATGATGGTGTTAAATGCTGAGCTGAAGTCAATGAACAGCATTCTTACATAGGTGTTGCTATTGTCAAGGTGGGACAGGGCAGAGTGAAGTGCCGTAGAGATGGCATCCTATGTTCTCCTGTTCTGACGGTAGGCGAATTGGAAGGGGTCCAGTGAGGGTGGTGAACAGGTCTTGAGGTGGGCCAGGACCAGCCTCTCAAAGCACTTCATGATGATGGGGGTGAGTGTGACTGGACCGAAGTCATTAAGGCTTAATGCAGTGGAGTGTTTTGGCACCGGCACGATGGAGGTGGTTTTAAAGCACGCGGGGACAGCTGCCTGGGCTAGTGACAGATTAAATATGTCAGTCCAAACCTCAGTCAGCTGCACAGCACAGGCCCTGAGTACGCGTACGGGGATACCATCAGGACCAGCAGCCTTACGTGCATTAGTCCTGCTCAGTGCCGCACACACATCTGTGGTGAAGAGTGTGAGGGGCACTGGTGATCTGCAGAGACCACAGCCTTGATGGCCATCTCCTTGTTGTCCCTATCAAAGCGGCCATAGAAATGGTTCAGCTCATCAGGCAGGGAGGTGTCGGTGACATGGGGGGTGGAGTTAGTAGTTTTGTAATCTGTGATGGCCTGGATGTCCCCATCACACACCCATTACTCTCTCCCCCCACCTAACCCCCATACACACACACACCATTTTATCCCCCCCCACCACACACACTCCATTACCCACCCCCTCAACACCCCCCCCCACACACACCCACACCCATTTCCCCCACCCCATCAATCCCCCTAACACACCCCCAACCTCCCACTAACACACACACTCACCTCACCCACACCCCCTAAAACCCCCCATACCCCCACACACACATACCACCCCCCCATCCCCTCACACACACCCCATCCCCTCATCATCCCCTCCCACACTCCCCATTTCCCCACACACACACACACACACGCACACCATACACCCCCCTCACATAACACTTTTTAATTACTACTTTTAATGTATTCTTTTAAAGTTGAGTTCTGCTAGGTGTGTTATGCCAGGTTGCCCTACAGTGTCACAGTCGGATGATGATTCAGAGTCAGAGGTTTGTGTGGTGAATCCCCCAAACACACACCATACCCCCCACACACACATACACACCAGTACCCCCCATCCCCTCACACACCCCCATCCCCTCATCATCCCCCTCCCACACACCCCATTACCCCCCACACACACACACACACGCACACCATACACCCCCCCATATACACACAATATACCTTTTTAATTACTACTTTTAATGTATTCTTTAAAGTTGAGCTGCGGCTAGTGTGCTAGTGCCAGTTGCCAGTGCTACAGTGTCACAGTCGGATGATGATTCAGAGTCAGAGGTTTGTGTGGTGAAAAAGGCTCGAACCCACCATTTTCCAGAAGACTGTCTGTGAGAATTCCGCTGGTTGCTTTTAGAAGACAGGAGGCTGTAAATAAGAGCGCAGATGAGGCAGAGATAATGTTGAAATTTAACACAGCCTACTTTGTTGCTAAGCAGGAACTACCATTCACCAAATTCAAAAGCCAGCTCGATTTATTAGTATTACAGTGGAAATTAAATATTTGGTAAGCAAAATTTTCTGGTTGCGCCCCTAAAATTTTCAGTTGGGGGCCACTGTGCTCCTAGTGAACAAAGTTAGTCTGGAGCCCTGATACATGACAATAAACTACTTGAACTTGATTTTGAACTTAAACTTGGATACTGTTAGTGAGCCATGAATGACAGGGTTTTTTTTTAGAAAAAGTAGATCTTGTGGAAAGAGGACATGCTGTATTCAGACAAGCAGCCGTGGCCCACTGGTTAGCACTCTGGACTTGTAACCAGAGGGTTGCCGGTTCGAGCCCCGACCAGTGGGCTGCGGCTGAAGTGCCCTTGAGCAAGGCACCGAGCCCCGACCAGTGAGCTGCGGCTGAAGTGCCCTTGAGCAAGGCACCTAACCCCTCACTGCTCCCCGCCCGCCCGTTGTAGCAGGCAGCTCACTGCGCCGGGATTAGTGTGTGCTTCACCTCACTGTGTGTTCACTGTGTGCTGTTTGTGTTTCACTAATTCACCAATTGGGTTAAATGCAGAGACCAAATTTCCCTCACGGGATCAAAAAAGTATATATACTTATACTTATACTTAGATGCCAGTGTAGAGTATGTCATCATCATGTCATCATTATGCTCTAGTGACAAGAATGAACTCAGAGTAGATAAAGCAGATGCTACCAAGGTGACAAGGTCATTGCTTGTGAGGCTTCTGAGATTGCACAGGACCAAATGGATAAAATGGGTCTACTTATCCACATGGTCAAGTTATTGACTTATCATACATGCCTTCAATTAGAAATGTAATTTGTTAGCAATGATAGTGTTAAAACTGTAATGAAAAACTACCCTGGAAATCCAGAGTTCTCACCAGAGCACAATTTGAATTTGCTCAGCGAGTCACTCTGACAATCAGTAATGATGCTCATGCTCTTGGAGCAGAGCTGCACCAATAACATCAGTCTATATGATATAGGTGGGCCAGAGGCGAGCTTAACAGATGATGACAGCGCTGTGACGGCGAAGTCCGGAATTAGTCAGTAAAAATTGGTTGTAGTGTTATCCAATTGCCAGTGATATTTTCAAATGCATGCTAGGTGCCGCCCCGAGTTAGGCCATTTTCATTACTCATAGCCAGACCCTAATAGCCTGACGAGCCAGACCCACATTAAAATGTAGGGTCTGGGCACTCACCGTTCGCAGTGCTCAGTCCGAGGGAGATAATCAGTTGTCTTTCAAATTCCCTCTGCACGCAATAGGACAGCGGCGCTATGAGTCCCATCGTTTCCCACCAGCGGAGCTAGTTGGCTAGTTCAAAGCGTTTGCCAACTTAATAAAAGCTTAACTTCGTGTCACACTGTTCGCCAGCAGCAACATCCATCTTATTTGTTTTCAAGTAGCAGGGAATTCAAGCCAAACTGTTGCAACTCTGCCATCAATCATTATGTTAAGCCCACCTAACGACTCTATACGATTTCATTGGCCTGATTAAGTTTCAATTTCTGGAGCTCACAAACCAACGGAGAGTTGCTAGACTAGCCCTGGCAGCAAATGTAATTTGCTGCTGCTAGAAAGGCGTCTAGATTTCTATTTAAGACCCTAAATATTTCTAGATGGGTCTGGATTTCCAGGCTAATGAAAAACAGTTATTAGAGGGGATGCATCCCCTCTATTGAAATCCGGTGGCTTATTAAGTGTGCTTGCTTGCAAAGCAGCACACTTATTGTTCTTCTTAAGTTTTATTATTATTATTATTTTTCCCGTCTCCCTAATTTTTTGTCAGCTCTAGTGCCTAGGCCCTTTGAGACAGAGACACCGTTCCAACTTTAAAAGGTCACAAATTTGGTCCGAATGCCACAAAACTTGACGTACATTATCCTTGGACCAAGCCTCACAAAAGTTACCAGAAGGATTTTTGATTTTCGAAAGTGTTTGCCCGTCACAGTCAAACGAAATCGGCGGCGAAGCTCCGAAACAGGAAATCGTCCATATCTCAGGAACACTGTCACATATCGATACCAAATTTTGTATTTGAACTCGGGACTCCAATGTGAGGGTGCATAAGCTAAAAAAAAAGAAAACATTCCAAAAGTTTCCAGCATTTGGCAAACCACCCACCCGTATTTGGTAACTATCACCTTCCACATTTGCAGTTGTAAATCTATCACAATGCCTTCCAAGTATGCACAATGTCTCTGGGCAGCCACAATGTCTCCGGGCAACATTGCCCAATCATGAATTCCTTGCTCAGCCATGGGATAGCATGGACTTACGAACTGAAATGGCAAGGAGAACATTAGCTATTTATTGCTGATGTAGGACAGTTATTTTCACATTGACTGTATTCAAATTTAATCTTTCATTATCATGATGGGAGAGTATTATTAAAAATGTTACAAGTATGCAAATTCATATGTTTACGGGCATTTAGGCATGGCATTCTGGGCCGTAATGATCAGTGGTCGGCAGCACTTCATAGGCTACGTATTAATATGAATAGGTGTTTTTTGTAAACCTAGGGACAATAAACAGCTATCTCTGTTAAAAACGAGCTGGTAATCGCTCATTGAAGAGGGAACTATGATAAAAAGATTGTTTTCCTAAAAGCATGGAGTTGACGAAAGAATACATGGATTTCTATGCAACGTCACGAAAACATGCGTGCGCAACCAAGAGGCAGAAAGCACCATAGAACAGCATAGAGCAATGCAAAAGAGCAAAATAATAAAATGAGTTTTTGTGCTGAAAACTGCACCAATTCGAAATCACGATGGTTGAATGGAGAATGTTAAATATGTTCAATATCCCTAATGGAATGCATGTCTTCGCCAAAAATGACAAAATACGATGTTATATTAATAATGCAAATGAACGGCAAACTTTGAAATATAGTTTGAAATGAGATGTTATTATCATTGAGACAACAGGGGTATACAAAAAAATCTGATTGTAGCTTACAGCAGCCGACTATTTAGGTTAAGTTTATAACGTTGTGGACGGCCAACCAAGCGCCTTCTGCCCCGTCGCTTGTGGCGCACAAGATCGTTTTGTTGATAAACGGGAAACCCGTGTATGTCACGTTAATGTTAAATAGCCTACATCTGAACGCTAGGTGGCAACATTGTATTACATTTCACTAGTGTACTTGAAATACGGTGTGAGCTTCAAAAGTAAGGAAGGGGCAAATATTATGTAATTTATCATGGGAAATTATTGGAAATGTTATTTCTTCTTTATTCTAATTGCAAACCACACACATCCATCCGTAATCACACGTACACTTTTAATACCTTGAAAAGACTCTCATTTTGTTTATTTGATGTTGCCTAGCAACGCAGCGTTCAGAGCAAAGATTCTAGAACAGAGCTTCAAGAGAGACACGTTTTGAGTTCGTGGCCAAGTACCTAAAATATCGGTTTCATGTTGTAGTGGTCAACATAAATGTGCCCCTTCTGTTATTAGAATGCTAAGCAGAGAAGCATGCTAAGCGAAGAAGCATCCTAAGCAGAGATTTAGTATCATTAATTTCTTGTGTGGCTAGCTATAGGGATGTTGTATACATATATATCAGAGGCGATTGCTCTAAGACTACAGGGGAAGCTCAGCCTCCTAAAATATCACGGAAAATTGCATCAAATAACACCATTACATTAGCTTCTAGCCTACTATTCCAACTAGAACATGCTGAAAACATGTTCATCTTCATGGCTAGTTTGTTCAGAAATAAGGTTTTGTCGCTCATTAATCGTGATTTCGCACCCGTAGTGACGACACTATCCATCAAAAAACCCAGAGACGCTCGGCTTCACTGGGCTTTCAATGGCACTTACAGAGTGGGCTGATCTCAATGCAGAAAAGCTACACGTTTATTGGACAAGCGCCACAAAATCGTCATTTCCAGGGAAGCCCGGCGTCCAGTAGGGACGTCACAGGAAGTGACGTCAATTCCGGAAATAAGTACATAATTTACTTTACTCTTTATGGAGAATACAGTGCGAAAAAACGTGTTTTCTTTTACAGTTCATGGAAAAAATAGTCACATTAGGTAGAAGCTTTTTATTATTATTCGTAATTCACATGTATTTATTAAATAATCGATCGCGACTGACTGTCCACGTGATCTGCCAGAGTCAGCTGGGAGGAGCTCGTGACTCACGCATAGGGACTCACGGCAGATTTTGCACGAAATGTTGGTTTATGGCTATCGTTTAGATGTCCTTCCTATTCATTAACATGAACATGATGACTGACTAAATAAATGACTATGATGTTTAATAAACCATTGTAGGCATACACGTTATCATTATATCACATCAATTAAGTCTAAGTCAACAATAAGCTATCAACACGTTTGCAGTATCACTGTTGCAGAAATCACATACAAGAAGGCATCCTCTTGATTGTTTGTACATTTTTGCATATTCCAACATAAGGAAGCAGCATGAGGAAACTTGTTGTTTTTCTGCCTTATTTTCCAACTACTTTTACGAGTCTGCAGTATCACTGAGTACAGCTGTACAGCTGTTACAAGAGGGTCTGGCGTCCCTTTGTTATGATGCACTTTCTGCGACGCGGTCATTCGTCTCTAAATGACTTAACTCCCTCTCCCAGCGTCTCTGGGAGTGAATGGGACAGTGGGATGGCCTGGACAAAGATTGTTTAGGCGGAGCAAGATATTTCATCAGGAGCCACTTCCGGGAACCCGGATCGCACGAGGGGGGGTCAAAATCCCCCTTTATGCAGAGCAGAGGCAGCGACTGCTCCATTGAAGTCTATGGGCATAGCTCAGAATTTTACCACATATGCTAAGGTCTT
This sequence comes from Alosa alosa, assembly GCF_017589495.1. Classification (NCBI taxonomy): domain Eukaryota; kingdom Metazoa; phylum Chordata; class Actinopteri; order Clupeiformes; family Clupeidae; genus Alosa; species Alosa alosa. Next base: position 31,680,203 of record NC_063206.1, on the reverse strand, counting down.
GGTTCTATAGAGTTAAGAATGTGAATTTTGGGCACGTTTTCATGATCCTCAAACCCTTCTGAACATTTCAGGTACATTTTAGCATTTTTTGAGCATTCCAGTCTGGAGAAAATCGACTTTTATATCAGGTGTGTGCGGTTATTTATGCCACTGCTGTTGGCCGGTTGCAACGCACGCTCATCAATACGCCATCGACACGCCTCTTTATGCAGACAGGATTCGATCCCCATTTCGCGCCCATAGACATGAACTACAACAAAGTATCTTGCTCCGCCTTAACAATCTTTGGCCTGGATGCCGAGCTTCTGTATGATGATTGGAGGAACCGTCATAGGGCTGGACTCTTTTTGATTGACAGCATATGTCGCGATCTGACAGGAAGTGGTTCAAGTTCAAGGGATGCGTTAACGTTAGTGTTGACAGGTGAAGTCAAGAGGCAAGGCAAGTTGCAGCTCAAATTCTCATAATTTGGGAGCAATACAGTCGGTTTCTATTTGTCTTTGTAAATAGCATACTGTAAATAAAACCGTAATGTGGAGTTACAGAGTTTGTGATTTGCTTTTGTTTCAGTTGTGTATTTAGGCTAAGTTATAGCCTAGAAATCTAGAAGGCGGGCTTAACAGGATGATGACAGTCCTACTGACGGTGAACAACAAGGAAGGTGGCTATAACTTAAGAGCGGTTGTTTGAATCGGCGTTGGCGTCAACTTTGGAGGAGTTGGACTTGTGCTTTTCTTTGAAAGTTGAGCAACACAATGCACTTAAGTCATTCCTTTCGAAGAAGGATGTATTTGCCGTTTTGCCGACCAGATACGGATATGGTCGTAGCGCTGGCCTATTGCATGCCTAGGCAGTTTGAAAGACAATTCTCTGCCTGCCCCTTGGATTAAGCGAGGTGAATGGGTCGATTCCAGACTATACATTTCAATGATATAGGATGGCCTTAGTTAGGTAGCGCGCTATACAACGGTGTAGGTTACATGATGCCATGCCAACTCTATAGCCTACTGTTTGGCCTATTCTGGGTTTTGGGATAATTTTTGCTCTCAAAGAACAATATAGCACCTTAATAATATTAATTTAATAATTGACCAGTTTTATCAGAGCTTCCCCTGTTCCAAAGAGCAGCAATCGCCACTGATATATATGTATGTTGGTAAATCAGGATTTATGTTGTTTAGCGTAATGCCATGGTCATTTGATATGAGATGCTTGCACTCGTAACTTCGTCACGTGTAACTTTAGGACTGCTATTTAGCACTTTAGCCCTAAAAGTAGCACCTAAGTCTGTGACCGCTTAAAGATGAACTGAACTGGAATTTGAAGTAAAGGTGATATGACAGATGTATTTTATTTCTTCTCATTGGTACAATGATTAAAATGGCTGAATTTATTTAAAGGGATAAAATTGTACGTTGAAAGTGTTGTTGTTGTTACACGGGCGCCGCCATGTTGGATTTCAACAATCGGCTACGTCACTGGCATGGTAAACTACTCCGCACTAGTAGCCATAGCAGATAATGAGTCTGAGGCTAGCTGACATGGCTGAGGAAACTAACATTAGGCCTAGCTGAGTTACATATTGACAATAAGCCGTTTATCATAGGCTAGCCTACATCACAAAATCTCATACAAAATGAAACCAAACTAGTGAAACAAAGGAACACTTTAACAGGGGAAATTAATTGGGCATGAATCATACTGAACGCTATTTTGTCAATGAGCAGAAACACACACGACATTCAAACTATTCTTGCTTACTTTATCGCAAACTCGGTGGGGCAGCTAGTCTTTTTCAATTCATAGAAGGGCGAGCCCACAGTCTATGCGCCATGGAGCCTAGGTTTCAACTTCGGCTTCGTTCACCCAATGCAGTCACTGGTCGCAATTACAAAGTACGGGAAGGTTCGTTCAATCTTTTAAAGTTTTAAGCGCAGTAGCCTATCTGTCCCCTTTGGAATAATATCTCGAAGTAGCCTCAGATGAGGTCCAGTGTTAGATAGGCTACCATACGATCCAACCTAGGAAATGGCTAGCAGCTAAACACCTTGGAAACACTCTTATGTCAAACTCCACAAGCTAGCACTCCGACCATAGAGAGTATGACTCCGACGATACAAGGATACAAGGATACAAGGAAGTTTATTGTCACATGCATATAGTTACTGGAAGTAAGAAATGCAGTGAAATTATGTCTGGTGTCAGCCTATTTGTGCATTAATGGGGGTTAAAGAGTGCAGTAGAAGAGGGGTTTAGTAGATTAAGTGGCAAGGGCTGCATAAAAAAGGTGGGGGAGGATTGGGATTGGGTGGGGGGCACCAACAAGGAGCACCCAAGAGCAACATGGGCAAGGAAAAACTCTCTTACCAAGGAAGAAACCTTGGGCAGATCCACGGCTCAAGGGGCTAATTTATTGCAAGCTGAGTACTGTATGTATGATGTATGTGAGTGATGACAGTGAAGATGTGTGTGTGGGCGGGAGGGGAGTGGAGCAGTGACTGTGTGTGTGTGTGTGTGTGTGTGTGTGTAGTGTGTAGGTGGGGGCAGTGTGCTGTAAGTATGTAGAGGATGTGTGTTGGAGAAGATCCTGAAGACAATGTGCTGTGTATGTAGGGGGTGTGCAGCAAGTATGTAGAGGAGGCTTACTGTAGCAAGCAGTGTGTTGTATGTATGTGAAGTGATGACAGTGATGATGTAAGTGTGTGTGTTGGGGGTGGGGGTTGGGGGCAGAAAGGCTAGGCAATCAAGGACATGGGTAGATGGAGAAGAAATCAAAAATAATAAATAAAAAGTTCTATGGCGATGTGCAAAAGTTGGAGAAAGTCAGATATGTGTGCGTGTGTGTGTTTTGACGTGTGATGAAATAAAAAAATAAATAAAAGGTCTGTAGCATAGGGAGAGGGATGTAAAAGTGCTAAAAGTCTTGTAGGTGTAGGTGTGTGTGTGTGTGTGGGGGTCATGAGTGCTGAGTAGTGAATGAGTGCAAAGTCAGTATAGTGTGAGTTCAGAGTTGGGAAATGTTTGAGAGTGCTGAGGAGTGAATGTGTGCAAAGTCAGTATAGTGTGAGTTCAGAGTTCGATGGCCTGGGGATAAAAACTTCTCCTGAGTCTCTCAGTTCTGGCTTTGTGACTACATAGGCGTCTTCTTGATTTCAGCGGTAGGAATAATCCATTGTTAGGATGAGAAGAGTCCTTCAGAATCTTTTGGGCTCTTAGGAGTACTCTTCTGGAATAGATATCTTGTAGAGCAGGGAGTTGAGTTCTTATAGTACGCTCAGCTGAGCGACTACTCTCTGCAGAGTACTACAATCTCTAACTGTGGAGTTCCCATACCAGGTGATGATGCTACCAGTTAGAACACTCTCAACCGCTGAAGTGTAGAAGGCCTTCATGATGGATGTAGAAACTTTGAATTTCCTTAGCTGATGAAGGAAGTAGAGTCGTTGTCTGGACGATATCACAGATCAATAATAATGCGTCTACTAGCTGGTAACCACAGCGGGTCTGTAAACAGAATCCAATGTCCCTTTCTACTCACCCTGAAGCCAACTGTTCACCATCTCAGGGCAGATTGTTGATGCGAGGGAGTTTAACTCGCAGAGCTGCTATCCAAGAGACTCGTGCAATATCAACATCCACAAGGTAAAAATCTGCAAACTCTCCACTAACGTTAGCCTAAAATAAACGGCAAAACTCGTGTATCCTCCGTGTATCTGGGGTCAACTTGGGGTAACGAAGTTTTTAACAGTTTCAAGGGAGGGAGAGAGAGCCCGTGTGAGTTGCTGTTACGAGTGCCAGTAGTCCAGACTGCATTAGCCTACATTGCGTGTTATAGCTTATTTGTGCACCGTAGCCTTCGCATAGGCCTAATGGTCTAGTGGTGGTGAGTGAGTATGCTGTTGTGTGGAGGATGTACAGTAGGCAACGTGTGTGTGTGAGGGATGGAGGGAGACAGAGAGACAGCGTGCGTTGCTGTCTCAAGCGCCCCTCGTCCAGTTTTCTAAATGACCTGTAGGCTAGGTCTACAGTAGCCTATGTTGTGCCGCTATACAGTGCACAAAATGTATACCCCCCGAAATACACATACATAAATAAACATATTTTTTCCCGTCACTTTGGCTTCCTCGAACATTTTCCCTACGTTTCGCCACTGCTTTGTAGTGATGTTACCCGTGAACCCCCTACTTCGAAGCGTGTATCGAAGATATGAACCAATTTGGAGTGAAGCTTTGTATCGGAGCTTGATTCGTTTTGTGATAATCACGTGATCAGTGACGTCCGAAGCTTCGTTTCACACACACCCACGTGATTTTAATTCAATTTAATTCAAAGCATTAAAGTTGCGCGACACAGAGGGCGCCGTTGTGGGTTGTTGAAGAAGGAGAGCCAACAGACTCAATAGTGCTGCTGACACGAAAGCTCATAGCCTGGGTTTTTAGCTCAATTATCAGCACGCTCGACTCCCGTTCTAAGGTGCGTCTGTTTCGCGGGTTCGCGTCCAGGCGTGTGCAGGACTGCATCGCACCGTTAGAACACAACCCAGATTACAATTGGTCTAGGCTATGTACTCAATATAATCACTGAAATGTATGTGCATGCCCATTCTTTATTCATCTCCCTTCTAAATTGATGTATTTGTTTACGAATACAAGAAATGTTCACAGCCAAAATACTACCTGATTGTTTTTGTAGAGAAGGCAATTACATTTGTATTTATGCAGGGTACAAAATAGGCTTAGTTAGGCCTATTTATGACATTATTTATTTATCCATTAATTCATGCTCAACATTTATTCATCTTCGACTCAAAGACATTCATGGCTAATGTCTGAAACACTTCGTGACACAATGCTATCCTTAACTTTCACCAGCAGAGGTCCTCATAGAGTTCTGAAGCTTCGAGTACTGAACCTTTTTTCGATACAATTGGATTGAAAGCTTCACTGGTTCAGAAAGCTTCAGTTCGCCATCACTACTGCTTTGCAACAGATAGATTCCAGTGTCCATGCTCTAGCAGCGCCCACATAGTCATTTTCACCCAAAATGATCCTACTGAAGGTTGAGCTGGAGCCTGAAACCAATCGTCCCCCATCTAGTGGTAGTCAAGACACTACAGGCCTGTCCCTCACAGGCTCAAATGTGTAACCCATGCCATTAAAATGACTAATTTTCCTAATTTTCGTGTATCCATAATATGCTGCAGCTGTTGCCTATTAGAACTTCTCAGGTCCTACCATGCCAGTGACGTCATTGAAACTGGCAGCGTTCTAATAGGGAGGGAAAGTGAAAACCAGCGCCCCAAGTGGTTGCGTTCCTATCGAAGAGCAGATCCAATGTTAAGTCCCATAGACCTATTTTAAAAAAAAATATTGTGAAGCCAAATCAGCGATGTTATCCACCAAAAATATTTTTCAGTGTCTAGACAGTAATAATATTCTAACTGTGAAAATGTCAGACCCTATTTTGCCTTATTTAGGAAAATCGAAATTGCTCCTTTTATTTCATAAACGAACTACAAAAGAAGTCACGTGACTTTACCCTTCAACGTTACTCACGGTAGCATGGTTTGTTTATTAGCCTGGTTAGCATTGACACTTACAGCTAGCTCTTCATGTGAGTAGAAGCACAACACCAGTTATCCTGACATAAAGGTTATTACCACGCAGATTACATCACGTTCCGTTATTACAAAAATATGTTAAGCCAGTTAAGCAAATTGCGTATTGATCAGTTAGAGATTAAGCGCCCAAACATGTGATGTCACATGCAGCTGTAGTTCCTAATCACCGTGTTACGACAAAAACTCAAAACAATTCAACTGATCCTAAAAATAAGGTATAACCACTTGAAGCAATAGAGGTGACCCCAGTGCCTAAAATATGGAAGGCATTCAATTAAGATCCCAATGTGCACCGAGATATATTTTTTCTAAAAAAAAAATCCCATCCACTCCGCTAAACTCTAGGAACGCAACCATTAGATGGCGATGAGATTACTTTCCCTCCCTATACTAACAAACGCAATTTTGGTGTGACCACTTGAAGCAATAGAGGTGACCCCAGTGCCTAACATATTGAAGGCATTCAATTAAGATCCCAATGTGCACGAGATATATTTTTTTTCTAAAAAAAAATCCCATCCACTCCGCTAAACTCTAGGAACTAAAACCACTAGATGGCGATGAGATTACTTTCCCTCCCTATACTAACAAACGCAATTTTGGTGTTGCTTAAAAAAGGCTATGTATTGATTTTTTTAATTACATTTTTTAGTGTCATTTACAATTATTTTTAATTGTCATAATCAACACATTATCAATGTTGATTGTTTCAGTTCAGTTCATCTTTAAAAGAAGTGGCGAGGACTCCTAATGCGATGTTTTGAAATGCGTCTACTATTGTGTACAGGAGCTTCCAGTCGCGAGGGAACTTGCATTGTAGGCAACTAAGGGATGCAATAGACCCTTTCAACAATAAAAACAAAAACAATGCTTGAACGTTCTATTTGGTCCCCAATCTACTTCCTCTGCATTAAGATAACATATGGAATGTTAAAAAGGAAGTCTTGTGGGGCCAACTATGATGCTGATAATGGAACTCTCTTGAAAGGGTCCATAACACCACCAACAACCAAAACTAGCCTACTCATTGTCAACATGTACATTAAATGTAACGTTTCATGTGAATCAAATTAAAATGTTTTCTTTGCAAACGTAGGCATAGGCATATGGTGACAGATTAATTTAATAATGCTGCTGTGTGAATGAAGCGTTATCGGCGGCCGATATATTATTGGCCGATAAGTGAAAAAATGAAAATATACTGTCATTTTATTTTATTGATTTGATCTCAGTCATAGAAGCTAAATTCAAAGGCAGGCCAAAGGTAAAATCCAACGAACCGCATTCAACCCGCAAGCCAATAGTTGAATAGCCCTCTCCTAGAGCTTTTGAGATATTGCCACTTCTCCAACACTGAAAGGCACTGTTACAATGCCTGGATCAAGCCAGGTTCAGCATAGCGTATGCCACTGTCTGCTCACGTTGGTGACCGGACCAGGGCAAGCACTTTCGCAGTTCCCGCCGGAAATGCAGTCTAGTTATTATTACAGTGCATAAAAATTAGGGATGCACGATATATCGGCGGCCGATATATTATTGGCCGATAAGTGAAAAAATGAAAATATTATTATCGGTCCGATAACAGAATTCTGGCCGATAATTTGCCGATATTTTTTAAAGTCCTAATTTAGGCCTACGTGAAGGTCCGTCTGGCTACACTGAGCTACTTGGCTTGGTTGGCTATACTTTTTTTCCTCAATATAATGTCAGCGGTGTGAATGTATTTCACCACTCTAACCAAATCTGTGGATATAAATTAATTTGGGAATCTGTGCATCTCTAAAAAATCCTCGTGAATGATCCGCCATTTAACCTTACCAGCCCTATCTAGAGTCGCCTTGTGCTGATGTGTTTGCACACTTTACCGCTCTGGTCGGGGAAACAAATAAACAAACTTCGTTAGTGGGACCCAGAGTACATAAGTAGGCCTAGTTCTAAGTTTTACTGTTTTAGTATTATTTGCATTACTTTAGCTTGGGTTTTGTATTATTACCTAGAAATATGCTAACCATTCCTGCTTCAGTTCTAGACAGGTCATAATAAGTTATTAAAACCTTCGGGGCTAACCCCTTTAATTTCTGCTGCAGCAGGTTGTGCTTAACAGAGTAGACGGACATAAGATACAGTCTGAGGAGTTGCAGCTTTATTCAGTTACCGCGAGTTGAAACTAAACCTAAGTTTCCCTCACAAACTCTGATTTGGTCGCTATACTGTAGCTCATTCCCAGCTGAGCCGTTTATGAGTGTTTAGTCCTAAATGAAAACGATTCATACTCTCTAGCCACTCACTTTCGCAATTCACTGACGTCAGGTTCACTTAAAAGGAGCCACACATACTGTAGGGCTAGGCTACTGTTATGTTGACTGCTGTACTATTGAGGACTATTATGAGTTCTGTCCATCATTTGGTGATAGGTAAAATTACTGCAATAAAATTGTGCTTATTAAATGCTTTCCCCAAATCACTTTTCACAATTTTTTTTCAAGAGTAATATTATCGGTTATCGTATCGGTATCGGCCACAACAAACCAATAAATATCGGTTATCGTTATCGGCCCTAAAATTCCATATCGGTCATCTCTAATAAAAATGCACTGTACTGTTCTTCCTAGGCTTCTTCTTCTTCTTCCGCTGACCACTTTCGGTTTTTGCTATTCAGCTTGAACTGTTTAAAGCGATGGTTCGGAGTAATTTCACCCTAAGGTCCTTTGCACCATGACCCCGAGCCAAACACCCTTCCAGAACCTTTTTTCCCTTGATCGAACCCTGGTTGAGTAGCTCTGTCAGAAACTAATGACGTTCTGCAGTCGTAATGGAACCAACTTTTATCTCGTAAATTACCCCACTAGCAATGCCCTGAATGGTACGAAACTTCTACAGTAGTACAACTATGACCTTTAGTCCAATATCGCGGCATTAGAAAGTTTGTAAGTGCACCAGGATTTTTAAGGAGTTTATTTAAATAACACTTGCCTCTGCATCTGCTACTATACCGCTGTGTCGACGTTTCTTCCCTGATTTGGGAAAAGCCCGTAAAAGTCCTGACAGGAAGCGATTACATCAACGTTTTTGGTATATCCAGTTTTTAATATTTTTTTCCGAAGTGTTTACAACTTAGTGTTAACTAATAATTGTTGCAAACTGGACTACGAACAAAATATTAGTGCATTCGTGAATCTACATCCTTATGCATGCTTCCTGCCAGGACTTTTACGAGCTTTTCCCAAATCACAAGCAGATTCCTTCCGCAGAGATATGCTAATTGGTCATTAAAATACCAACACGCTGTTTGATTTTGTGCTCCTTGCTCGTGTCACTCTCATTGGTTTAATGGATGTTACACCCAATATACACGCATGACTAATTAAGAAGCATAAGAACAACTCTTTTGAACTGTGTGCCTAGCGCAGAGACAGTTGTCACTGTTGTCAAGATAGCATATTTTGATTCAGACACGCCTTTAATGATCATGCACTGATTATCATGCACTTGATCATGCTTCAGACTTTGCACTAAGAGACCTTAGTTTTTTTCAAATCCCTCGCTGCTGCATTTTGTACTATCTGGAGCTTCTTAATTGGGTCATTCTATGAAATGGGTGCCTTTTCCACTATGCAATTTTCAAAAATTTCTTCAAAAGTAAACTTCTTTTCAATTTATCCACAGCATTAAAGACATGATCACCCTCCAAAAAAATCATCTTTTTCCACCTTTTTGAATGTTGCGTGCTTCCGATCAAAGAAAAGATTAGCAGTTGAGATTATCTTTATGTGTGTGATGAATCGTAAACGATTTAAAAATCTTGTAGTGTGAGATAGGCATAAGGCATACATTTGTTTTTTCACTTTGAAATATAATGGAGACATGTGACAGGGTGGTATAAGACGGGGTGGTACATTTTATGATAAAATGGGTCTAGTTATCCACATAGTCAAGTTATTGACTTAACATACATGCTTTCAATTAGAAATGAGCTTAGCAATGCTTAGCAATGATAGAGTTAAAACTGTAATGAAAAACAGTTATTCCTGTCTAATGTGCGTGACGGGGTGGTTGGGTTAAGCTTGATGGGCCCCCTCATATAATGAAAAACCAACAAATGAACAATATAAAAGAATGTCAGTATTTTTCAGCTTAGGTTCTTGGGTGCTCTACAAGCAGATATTATTAAAAAATGTGATTTCATTTCAAGTAACAGTATGCTATTTACAGACAAAACAAGTTCATGTGACAGGGTGGTAAGTCAAACCAAGGGACCAAACCAAGGGAAAAAAACAAACCAAGGGAAATCATAAAATATTTTATCATCTATTTATAATATAATCCAAAACATGATTTTATTATGTCATCCTAAAATATAATTAAATCTGAAAATAACAAAAGTTTGATAAGAATATAACATTTGCATGATATTTTAGATGCAATTGTCATGTCGGTCAACCCGGACACATTGACATGGCCATGCACAAAAATGGTTAAACATAGTGTGATACTCTTTAAAAATAGTATTGTCTAATGTTTACAAGAACCCTTGAATTATTAGCTTTAGGCTTTAGAAACACACTTTGGCTCTAGTTTGTGCCTTATGCATATCATCAAATGTTGTGGATGCAAATTGCACCTGTTTCATACATGACCCAATTGCCTTTTTGGGAAGGCATTAAAGGGAACGGCATAAGGCGCCTTCATTGGTTTAATGGATGTTACATAACATCCATAGCCTTCAACAGCTGTTTTTGCATATCTGTGTGGATGAAATTATTTTGCGATACAAAGGAACAATATATTTTTTTTAAAAATATTTATTTATTTATGAGATTTTCCTTTTTCTCAAAATATTTTTTTTTCACCTTCAAAGTTGGATTTTTCCTAATTGTTTTCATTGTGAGATTACAATAAATCAGATTAATTTTTATACCGGTTTTTAGTCAACTTTAGCAGAGGTGCCAATAATTCTGGAGGGTACTGTAAGTCAAGATGGATGTTAATCTGTTGGGGAATAGCTGTTTTAGCTGGAAACACCAGAAGCTCAGTTTTTAAGAGATTAAGCTGAAGGTGCCGATCTTTCATCCAATGACAATTATCCACTGTATGTATGTACAAATACTTCACACATTTCTATCTACATACAGTATACCTACTGTTGCCAGCTATTACTGCTCTAAAAACATTGACAAACTTATTTCTCACACAGAGAGGAAGATGCCCTGGTCGCTATGCTGAGGTTTCAGGAGTATGAACGATCCATGGTTGACATGGAGGGAGCCATGGGATTGGCAGCTATCATAGCTGGGCTGCTGCCAGAACTTAAAGGTAAAAGGTAAGACTATCAGTCTGGAAAATTCAGTCTTTTTAGCAGTCTTGATAGATGCCAGAATCCATTGTTGGACTGTACCCATGGACGTCAACAGGCCATTTTGCCGGTGCTTCAGCCCCGAATGTTTTAAGTAGCCCTGAATAGAATTTTAGAAGTATACTGACAAAGCCTATTGTTTTAGTGGTACAGCTAAACACGGATCTCTCTCTAAACCCTCTCTATATAAAGTCAATAACATACTGAAGTGATGAGGTCACGAAAGGAAAGCAGAAAGTAGGCTACTACAAAGAAATCTACAACACGCACACAGTTTTCATGCGCACAGGAGAGAGAGCGTACACAGTAGAGCCCAACCGATTTATCGGCGGGCCGATATTAGGCATTTTCCAAACTATCAGTATCGGCATTTATAATGGCCGATAAATGAACATTTTAAAAATAAAATAAAAACGGGCGAAACACCCTTCAACCATGTCATGAGTGTTGGCGTTGTATAGTTTGTCCACCAGAGGGCACTCTACACCGCCCCTGCTGGCAACACTGTCGTGTATAACGCCACACATCCTGCAACCTGCTGATCCAGCCAGAGTCGGGCAGAGAGAACCAGTTATCCGCGAAAGTGAGATCATCAGTGAAGTGTGTTCATGGTGATTTGGTCAATGACATACATTGCTTGAAATAACAATTAAAAGAACATTCCCATCAGTTCTCTTGACTCAAATAAGCATGACAAAATTCGCGGAAAACAATGTCCAGTTTTGCTGCTGTTAAATAAGCCGAGAGTGAAGTGGAATTAGCTAGTAATTACGCTACGTTGTTACAGTGTAGTTGACTGTCTGTCCTTTTAACTTTTGACAATGTGACTGAAGATGTATTTCTTTAATAGCGTGACAGTTATAGCAGTGAGACCCATCATCTCTCCCCGCCTGTTATTTTGAAAGCCGTATGTTTTACAATTTGCAGTATGGCGTTATCCATTGCTAAATTAGGGCTCATCATAGACTAGCTAACCACAAAGCTAGCTAATGCCATGAATATCAGTGGAAGACCGCTAACGTTAACATTAATGAGCTTGGAAACCACAACGAACTTATTCTGCCTAAATAAAGTAATGATTTATAACTAGTATATCTGTAGTTACAGTCCCTGCATTGTAAAATGTAAGTTAGACGTGCGAGGAGTGAACATTTAGACAGAGAAAAAGTATCAAACGTAGCTTGTGCAAAACGTAGCTTGTGCATAAAAGTTAGCTTTTCTTTTACACATGTGTGAAATCCAATGACGCCAAGTGTGCGTTTCAGACTGTCGTTCAGCCAAGTTACATAATGGATTTAGATCACTAAATAGTAGGTTTTAGAAGGCAGGCAGCAACTAATGATTGAAAATGGTTTGATGTAGCTTGATGGAAATAATTTTAAAAGTGCAGGTAAAGGGATAAGCAAACTGACATTGTAATTATAAGGTAGCTTATAAGGCAATAGGGACTAATTATTACACACGCACACTCAAACCTTTATCTTGTTTAATGATAATACAAATGATGATGATAGTAATAATGTCATCATTATTTTTTGTAATTATTAAGTCTTAGTTCAAAGTTATATTTATGAAGCTTACTAAGTCTTTTAATACTGGTAACTTTGATTTGGTTGTTGTTGTTATTGTGTTTTTGTTCAAAAGACTAAGTTTCATATCTTAAGTTTCTATTTTTATACATTTTATTTATCAGAACTTTAATATATTTTGATGTTCCTCTGTGACAATATTATTTAAAAATAAACAAGTTTGTTTTTGAAATGCATTATCATATTATTTTAGTCAATACTCATAAATAACTACAAATAACTAATGTTAGGGAAATCTGTTAATGTTTTGTTTATGCCGTTTTCTGAAAAAAAAAAAAAAAAAAAAAAAAAAAAAATATATATATATATATATATATATATATATATATATATATATATATATATATATATATATATATATATCGGCCGATATATCGGAATATCGGATTTTTAAATCAACAAATATTTGTATCGGTATCGGCCTTCATAATCCTTTATCGGTCGGGCTCTAGTACACAGGTCTTACTCATTGAAGAAAGACTTCAACACTAAACACATCTGGCTCTTACCCACCCAAGCACACCAGTGTTTGTGATGGCACAGTTTCCGAATCACTGCCTCCATGCACTGTCGACTAATCAATGTGCTGATACATTTTGGGGTTTTTAACAATATGTCCACACAAAATATAATTTCTGTTTATAAAAACGTCTTTTTTCTACTTTGTGAGTTAAATGTTTTCATGCAGATGGAAGTCTGCTTAGATGATTAGTGCTACATTTAGCACCTGTGCTGACGTGTGACTAGTGTTTCAAATTGATCGACACACGTCTCCGAGCAGCACTGAGGTGAAGAGATGAATCACACTTGGTCCCTTTCAGCCTTCTAAACGAACTCAGATTGATGACTCAGCATTTTTTCCTGCATAGGCCTATGTGAACACACCAACCAAACTCAGACCCCCTAAAGCGAATCGAACTGAGACCACCTCGGTAGGTAGTCTCGACACGGTTTGCTTTGAAGTCTGCAGCGTGTTTTGCCTAGTCTGTGTATTGTGAACACAAAGCACCCTGGAGTCTCTTTCACATTTTGCATTGTAGGGTAGCCTATTTTGTCCTACTTGACTTGTCATTGTCTAAAGAGAAGGTATGTTGTTTATTATTAAAAAAAACATTATAGTTGGGTTCATGACAGACATTGGTTACAGCCAAACAAGCGTGTTTAACATTAGGATAATGAATATCTTTTCACCATGCTATTGGCTAACATTGTATACTAGAAATAAATAATTTTGGATTACATAGCCCACGATTTTCATGATCTGCATCCAGGCTATCTCTCTGTCAAACTCTTCTTCCATGAGGCAAACATAGGTACGTATGGAAGCCCGTTTGCACCACATAAAAAAAATTCAAAATCATTACCCCATTGTGACTATATGAAATGTATATACACAAGTCTACACATTATGCGCGTTAGCAAACCAGGAGCAGGCTAACATTAGCTCTGGAGTTTGTTCGAGGCGCCTGAACTACTGATTAAGGAAACCAATGAAAAATGCTGATAAAAATCAACAAATGCCATTAGTTTCTGAACATTACGTGTTGGTAAACATCACGGTTCTGACAACACTCTCAATACAGTGGTTCTAAGTAAATAACTTACATTAAGAATTCACAATAACGAGATACTATCTCACAATAGCGAGATACTATGTCAGAATAATGAGATACTATGTCAGAATAACGAGATAGTATCTCACAATAACGAGATACTATGTCAGAATAACGAGATAGTATCTCACAATAATGAGATATCATAGATCAGATTTTTTTTTTTTTATGTGGCGCAAACGGGCTTCCATAGGTACGGAACCCGGGAGGTGTCATTGCAATATATTTTTTAATATATTGAGAATGTTCACTTATTTTATTAAATTGTGCGCTCATTTTTATTAAATGGTGGTCTCATTTTACTAGATTGTATATATAATGTGCTTGTTTTACTAGTGCTCTCGTTTAGTAAATTGAGGTCTCATTTTATTAGATTGTGCGCTTTTAGTAAATTGTGCCCAAATTTGTCAAACATTTAAATGAGAGCACAATTTAGTGAAATGAGCGCACTATTTAGTAACACATGTGCACGATTTAGTAAATTGTGCGCACAATTAAGTACACAATTCACTAAATTGATAGCACAATTTAGTAAAATGAAAGCACGATTTCTGGATATACAATAAAAATATCTTGCAATGACCTCTCCAGGGTTCCATACATACAAGAAAAACTGTACAGCACATTTAACAGGCTGCTGTTCACTTGAGCTAAACTCAACTTGTGACGTTAGCTAAAGGTTGTTAGACATAGCAACAGTAACCAAATCAGTCTACCACTGAATTAGAAAATGTATTTGGCTGGCATGTTGACTGACAGTTCAAAAGGATCTTTGCAATAACTTTAGATCAGAATTCATTCTGAAAATATTAGGCTATTATATTTCAGAAAACAATATATGTTTATGAAACAAACCACCACACCAATCATGGATTGTGCTAATTATTTCAACCTGATAATAATGATGATGAAAATACATAACTAACCCAGAGCAACTACATAGCCCATAATCCAAAGCAGTAAGGTCTGAGAGAAGCTATAGTGTGAACAGGAAGAAACATGTTGTATACATCAACATTAGATTTTGTTTTCATACATTCAATCAACCTTGATTTTTTTCATACATGAACATTCCCCTTTTTTGTTTTCTATGTTGTATTAATTATTAAGTCACAAAGTCCTTGTAGCGTTATGGCTTCACCACAGCTCTAGTGATCACAGGTGAGTCCTTGTCACCAGGTATGTCTGTCACCTGTGTCTGTGGTTTTGTATGTCTCAGGGACAGTGTGTGGAGGCATAACAGTCTCTATATCCATAGGCTCACTGAGAGCCTGTCTGTCAACATGCCTGAGGTGTTCCCTATTGCTCCTAAGGACTCCGCCAGATTGCACCTGAATATTGTATACTCTTGCATTTACAACCCTCAGTACCTTGCCTAGTCTCCGGACTGTGTGGGATTCAAATGGCTGTTTGCACACAGTCCCCTGGGTTCAGTGCATCTAGGTCTCTGGCTGATCTGTTGTAGCAGGCACACTGGCGCTGTTGGTTACTTTCCAGACCCTTCTGCGCCTGTTCCACTTTTGGCTGTAGAAGGCTTGCTTTTGTGGGCAGCAGTGTTCTGGTGCGGCGGCTGAGAAGTATTTGTACTGGACTGGTGTCCAGGCCTTGTGACAGTGCATTACAGTGTTCAAGAAGAGCAAGGTAAGAATCCTGTCTGGCCATTTTAGCTTTGAGCAAAAGCCTCTTGACTGTTTTGACAGCTGATTCTGCTTTGCTGTTGCTATGAGGGTGGCCAGGTGACGAGGTCATGTGCAGGAATCCCCAACGTTGGCTGAATTGAAATTCATATGGGGTGTACAGTGGTCCATTGTCCGAGATGACAATGTTAGGGATACCTTGTCTTGCAAAGTGGGCTTTCAGTTTTCTTATCACAGTTGTAGATTTTGTGTCTGAGAGAGAATCTATTTCCCAAAAATTTGAATAGTAATTTACAGTGATGAGATGAGTCATCAGAACAGATCTGTCCGTACCTTAGCCCATGGTCTGTTAGGCATATCATGTATGATCAGTGTTTCTTTTTGTTGCTTATAATCTGCTGACCTGCAAATATCGCGCTTGGCTACATAAGTCTTGATCTGGTCATTCATGCCCAGCCAGTATACACACTCTCTAGCATTCTGTAGGCATGCTTTTACCCCAAGATGAGAGGAATGTAAGCGGCAACTGATGTCTCTCCTTAGTGCATCAGGTATTACAACTCGTTTGCCCTGGAACACTATTCCATCCTAGTAGCTCAGCTCATCCTGGAAAGAAAAGTATGGCCTAATATCACTTGACATTTTTGTCTTGTTCTTTGGCCATCCCAGTTGTATGGTATCAATGAGACCCTGCGGTGTCTCACCCTCTTTTGTTGCAGAACGGATGTCACTGAGGCAATCTGCTGAGATGGGCACATGCTGTTACATATTAACAGCCTCTATTTCTGCTTCCACTGAGCCATAGGACGAACACTCAGAAAGATAAGCTTGGCTCAAGGTGTCTGCTAATACCATGTCTTTTGCTGGTAAGTACACAATATCAACATCATACTTTTGTATGTGCATCATCATTTTTTGAAGCTGCTTCGGAGCACTTAGTAATCAGCTCTCACAATGTTTTCTAACGGTTTGTGATCACTCTATACAGTTACTTTGCGACCATAAGTGTACTGGTGGAATTTCTCCAAACTGAAAATTCCTGCTATGAGTTCTTTCTATTTGGGCATAGCCCCTCTTTCTTTATGAGTGCTCTTCTTGTGAATGCTATGAACTTACCCCTCTGAACCAGTGCCACGCCCAGACCTGTGTCTGAGGCATCACACTACGCAGTCAGTTCTTCATCTGGACTGTAGTGTTTCAGTACTAGTGTTGGAAATAGTCTCTGAGTTTGCAGAGTGCTTCCTCATGCTGTTATTTCCATTCTATGTTTTTGTTTGTCAGTTTGCTGAGTGCCTGACATTGGTCTGAAAGATGAGGTCAAAATTTGGCCAGGTAATTCATCAGCCTCTGAACAGATTTCACAGCTGTAGGTTTTGACATTTGTTCGATTGCACGCACCTTCTCTGGGTCTATCTTAAGTCCATCCACCGTGAGGATGTGTCCTATGTACGTAGCCTCCTTTTGTCTAAGCTTGTCTGCTTTCAGTTTGATGTTCTTGTGTTTGCATCTATTGAGAAAGAGTCTCAACTTCTCATCATGATCACGCTGCACCTTGTCTGGTGTCTCACCTTGTCCAGTGATCAGCACATTGTCTGCAATGATGTACAGACCCGACAGATCCTTCAACGCTTGTGTGAGCTTTTGCTGAAATACTTCAGGTGCTGGACTTATTCTCATTGGAAGCCTCAGCCATTGGTATCGTCCGAATGGTGTAGCAAATGACTCTTCATCTAACTTGACATGCCAGAAGCCGCTTTTGACATCGCATGCAGTATTGTAAACACTTTGGCTTTGGGCAGATCTGGGAGTATGTCCTCAGTATTTTAAAGTGGAAAGTGAATGCGCTTCAGGGCCTCGTTCAAAGGTGTCGGATCAATGCATACCCGTAGCTTCTCAGTCTGCTTTTGGACGACTACCATCCCATTAATCCAGTTTGTGCTACACTCTACTTGTGCGATGATTCCCCTGTGTTGTAGGTCCTGCCGTTCTCCTTCAAGGCAGCAATCACCAGTGAAGATGTAACTATACTCTGCTTTCATCTGTTACATGCTGTGAGACTTTTAAATGGGGAAAGGATGATTGCATGTTGTTCCCCAAATTTTGTGTCACAAAAAACAAACTTGCAGAACTGGTGTCAAAATATGTAACTATCAAGCGCATCATTGTGCATGTTGGAGCAAATGACATTTACAAAGAACAGCTGTATGTCCAAGAAGATTTCAAGGAACTTTTCTCGGCCCTATATGAGCTTGGAATACAAATTTTCATCAGTGGCCCACTCCCAGCATAGGGAAGCTTTGTATGTACCAGACTATTCAGTTTAAACACCTGGATCCCAAGATCTTAACCGAAAACTATCACCTACACCCAACATTTTTTCTGCCAACCTTGAGCCGAGCCTCTGATAAGCGCTCAGTAGCCATGCAGACGGAACAAGCTAATGAAATCAACAACTCGGCTAAACCAAAACACTCTGCACAGGCAGAGATATACAGATGAAACAGAGATATACCCAACGCCTCCTGCTGTGGGGCCCTCTGGTAACCACCCGCTAGCCTCCACTGAAAGGCAGACCTTGGAGAACCTGCTCAACAATGCCCAAGCCATGTCCACTGGACAAGATAAGATGGCATCAAACTCCCTGGAATCTCATCAAACAAATGGATGTAATGAGCATGAGGAGATATCACCTATCAAAGCTGCTGAGAGGCTATCAGAAAGGAAGGGTCATTATGCAACACCAGTACCAATACCCCTCCCCACCTCCGTCAACTCCTTGCCACCACAAAGACACAACAACATGGAATACACTACTGGAATACCTGCTGAAAGTGGAGTGTCCGCAACAAACTTCCCAGAACCTCAGCAGGCATATAGAGACTCTGGATCAACATTCAACCCCAACCTCTTTGATTTCCCATCACCACCCACACCCAATCACCTCCCCACCCAATCAAACTCCCCAGGCCACACAAACCCCCCTAAACTCCCATCACCATCCCCACCTCATCATCCCACCACCCAATCAAACTCTGCAGGATCCCCTGAATACCCATCACCATCCCCACCCAAGCACATGATGTTCCCTGCAAGAATAGAGAGACTGCTACCAGTAGCCATGCAGTGTTTTACTAGCCCAAGATCTTTAGCACCAAGCCCAGGGCACCTCCACCCCTTTGCCCTCCCCCTCCCCGTTCAAAAGGATCTCTTAAGCAGCAGCACAGAATGTGCAGTGGAAAATACTGATGGCAGCAGCAGGGGACAATTATATGATGACAGTGTTGTATGATATTCACAGGGTCCCTGCAATAGAAATGGTACTGACAGTAGTAGTGAGAACATGTCAGGACCCAGTAAGCCCATGACTCTATTCATGTATTGACAAGTAATAGAAGACAAATGCATTGAGCTTACAGGGTAAACCAGTCAAATCTCCTACCTGTACCACAACAACCTCAGATTTCCCCGGTGGATCATATTTCCCCAACACTTACAGCAAAACTAGCACTCCTAAATATCAGATCACTTTCAAACAAATCATTCTTAAGTAATGAACTGATTTGCACACACAACCTTGATTTTTTACTTTTAACTGAGACATGGTTAGATCAACAGTGCTACTACTCTCATCGAATCAGCTCCCCGAAATTTCAGTTTTTTGAGTGATACCACAGCAAATAAAAGAGGTGGCCTCCAAAACATTCAGCTAAAAGTTTTTTTTGAAGAGCTAGGTGACCTGCTATCATTCATTTGCATAGAGTTTGACTGTCTTATTATATCAGGGGCAGAGTTTCCGCTAGAAAGTGGAACGTTGGGGATTCCTGCACATGACCTCGTCACCTGGCCACCCTCACAGCAACAGCAAAGCAGAATCAGCTGTCAAAGTGACCGGCAGAGGTTTTTCCGGACATTTTGATGATATGCCGGTCAAATATCCTATTATCCCTTCTTAATTAGTCAAATTGAGGAAAACTGGATAAAGGCTATGTAGCTTAAAGAATGACATAATCAGGCTGTATAGAATGCAACATGTTCATTAGCCTAACTTAAACATGCCTAACAAGATCTAGCCAGGATTTTTTCATGGACAGCAAGAGTCCGCTTCGTTCATTGTTTTAAAAAGGCTACGTTGTTTGTTGCTGCTACCCACGTTATCTCCAGTGGTGACTGTTTAACTTAACACAGATGTGCACACACAAGAATGAGCGCTCACACCACTACCCCCTAATGCTATGCCTCTTTATTTGATAACAATAAATTAAGACATGTTTCCTATTCTGGGAAATGTTTAGTTTCTTTTTCTTTCGGCCACGTTCAATGATACCGTTTAATTTTGCCAGAAATTATCCGCGGACCAGTAATCGCCTCGTCGAGGAGGCCCTAACCCTGCAGATCATAGACAGAGAACGCATAGGCCTACTGTATGCTTTGGGTAAAGAACACTTTGCATGTCCAGTGTACACGGAGAATGACAGTGTCTTGGAGCGGCCGCAACCCTTGCAACTCCACTTCCAATGTCACTGATTCCGACAGATGCCCGACACTTCTGCTTTTTATCTGGTGGTGGTGGAACTGACCAGACATCTGAGGCTTCAGACGTTACCAATTTATCATCATCCAACTTTTAAGGCTAGTCTGCCTGGGCCTGGCCATGTTTGAACCGCCTCACACATTTGTTCGTTGTTTAACATGGACGTTTTAAGCGTGCGCTTCCTATTTGAAATGCAGCATAGGCTTGTTGCGTGTTGTTTAATAGCTTACTTTTCAAACGAGCCTGTTCATTTAAAAACATAGCCAGAGGACGTATAATATAGGCTTACATATTAAGGCTTATTCTCAAATTCAGATTGCGTTAGGGGACGGGATTATTAGCCAATTTCAATCGGACAATTTGACCGGAGAGATTTAATTTTGTCGGACATTTCACCGGACAACGGAAACCCTGATCAGGGGATCTGAACTTGCATGTGGATAATCTTGAAAACAATTATGCCAAGGCACTAATCGATACTTTCTCCCTAACACAGCATGTATAGGGGCCAACACACTTTCTCGGCCATACCCTCGACCTTGTTATCACAAAGGGTCTCAATGTCCCTACAATTGTTAAAGACTTGGCGTTATCCGATCATTTCTGTGTGTTCTTTCATGTGTCTATGTCCCCACACACTCAAAACAGAGCTATGATGGTAAAAAGGAGAATCATAAATGGTCAGACCAGTGCTCTCTTTGAGCAAGCACTTTCACAGATGTCAGGACAACTGTCAGACTCAGTAGACGACTTATTTGATCACTTTAATGCAAAAATGGCAAACATTGTGGAAGACATTGCTCCATTACAATTCAAGTTAAGGACAAACAGAAAGCACCATGGAAGCAAAATCCAGTGGTTAAACTCCTAAAAAGAGAGTGTACAGAATCTCAGCTCTTCTACATGTTCCACATTTGGGGCAGCCGTGGCCTACTGGTTAGCACTTCGGACTTGTAACCGGAGGGTTGCTGGTTCGAAACCCGACCAGTAGGAACGGCTGAAGCAAGGCACCTAACCCCTCACTCCCCGAGCGCCGCTGTTGTAGCAGGCAGCTCACTGCCCCGGGATTAGTGTGTGCTTCACCTCACTGTGTGCTGAGTGTGTTTCACTAATTCACAGATTGGGATACATGCAGAGACCAAATTTCCCTGACGTGATCAAAAGAGTATATATACTTATACTTATGTGTCTTAGAACCTGCCTACCTTCAAAACTGTTTTTCACCTTATAGCAACAGAAGTCCTTCAAATTGTAAATGTATCACTGCTGTCTGGCACTTTTCCTAAGTCAATGAAAACAGCTGTTGTAAAGCCACTTCTCAAGAAGAATAACCTGGATGCCTCCATACTAAACAATTACAGGCCCATATCCAATTTACCTTTTATTGGCAGAATTATTGAAAAAGTAGTCTTTAATCAACTAAGCACCTCCCTAACATCAAATGGGTATTTTGATTACTTTCAGTCTGGTTTTCAGGCAAATCCCAGCACTGAAACAGCTCTCATTCAAGTTTTCAATGACATATGCCTCAACACAGATTCAGGTAAAACATCAGTCCTAGTGCTACTGGACCTTAGTGCAGCATTTGACACTGTTGATCACAATATTTCACTACACAGACTAGAACACTGGGTTGGATTTACAGGCCTAGTTATCAACTGGCTGAAATCATATCCACAATAAAAGAACTTCTTTGTTGCCATCGGAAACTGTACCTCAACACCAACGTCCTCGACCTGTGGTGTTCCCTAGGGATCGATCTTGATGCCAATATTATTCAACTTCTATATGCTCCCACTTAGACAAATCATCCAAAATAATTTGATTTTATACCATAGCTATGCAGATGACACACAAATTTACTGAAATCCATGCATTTCTACTGAATTATGTTTGGAATCTGATCCCTTATCATACCTGTTCATTCGTACTCGTCGCTCGACTTATCGTGGCTAAATTCAAGATGGCAGATTTCTGAGTGCAGGGGACAAGCCAAGATGAGCTATGAGACATACGTTCACACTCGGTATCATGTTTCAACACACTTTAAGTCAATATCACACCGGACCAAACTGTTCTCAGATGCTTTCTGCTAACTGCGAGTTACAAATTCTGAATCTGCCTTGAAAATTATTCTACCTTGTCTTTTATTACTTTTTTACTACTTTTTGCTTTTTTTGTCGTATTAATTATTCATTATTTTTAAATGATTTTACCTTGTGCGTTTTCTTTTTATTATGATCTTTACCTTTTGAACTATTCTTTGACTATATTGCCCTTCAAGGCTTTTATTTGTTATTACTGTTTGCTTTTGTTTATATAAAGCACATTGAATGACCTCTGTGTATGAAATGCGCTAAATAAATAAACTTGACTTGACTTGACTTGACAATGGCCCCTCGTAGGCTTAATTTCTGGTGATGCTGTGACAATGCTGTCAATTGCCAGAATGTTCTTGTAATGCATTTTGATCAGTTTCATGGCCCCCCTAGCTCTTTTGCCTAGTAGTGGCACAGTACTACTTTTGTCCACCACCTGGAATTCCAACTGGTACAGTTTCTGGTTTCTTGGGTTTCTCAGTTTCAGTTTACATTTCCCCAGTGGCCTCAGTTTTGTGTTTGGATCAAGCAGATCAATCAGAATGATGTTGCAAGTAGCACCACAGTCTATTTGGAATTTCACAATTTTTTTTCATAAGAGCATGCCAGCAAAAAGCTGTGTGTTCTGGCGTTGTACTGGAGTCCACTGCCCTCACATTCTTTATATCTGCTGCAGTAACACTGAGAACATCATGTATATCGCTCTCAAACGCTGCTACATTGTGCACCTTTGTCTTTTTCCTTTCTTCCTGCTGCTTACTTGCTTTACATTTTGCTGCAAAATGATTTTTGTTTGCCACATTTTTTGCACTTCTTATGCTTGGCATTTCAGTTTGCTTTTCTCACGTAATTTCCCACAGAACTTACAGTCCACTGTGTTTTCAGTCTTTCTGTTGCGCGCTGGTCCTTGCAATGCATGTACCTCCTCCACTTTTGGTCTGGAGATCTTCACATTCTCCCGCGACAACTCTGCACAACTGTATCGCCCTTGTCACATGTGTGCAGTGGAGGCTTCGACGTTGACGCTTCTCATTCACTTTTCATCGGCTGACATCAGGCTTTGCCGAACAGAATTGTGGGAGTGTGGCGTCGCTTTGCTCATGTTACTCCAGTCAAAAGTTGAGAAATGTATAACGTTTCAAGCAGCAGCACAAGTGCCAGCTAATCAAACTGTGGTTATGCTAATGAGCAAAGAAAGACTGTTCTCAAAATAAATCAGATCATCAAATAGATGGTCCTAGATGGCTGTAATTTAAGATAAACGTCATTTATTTACCTTTTTTATGCTTGGATTCTGTGAAAGTTAGCAAAAAATAGACACTGTACATTCTAAAAACGCTGTTATTGTAACCCCAAAACTCACAATTCTGTGTGACTTACGTTATCTAACGTTAGCAAGTTAGCTAGCTGTCCTCCACTGCTAGTTAACAGCAGTGATTAGTTATTGACCTGTAAAGCTCCCTTCAATGCCTACACAGTCGCAAGCTTCGGAAAAATCCTCCGGCAAGTTTTGACTGACGCATACGTGCATATGGGTGCATGATGGATTTAAATTATTTTCTTACAAAGCAGTCAGCAAAGCCAATTTAGTACGGTGATAGCTTAGTCATATCAAGTGATCACTTGTTTTTTTTCTGATTCCACACAAAAGGATGTTGTGTACTGTATCTACAAAATGACTGCAATATACAACGATTGGGTTATCTTTTGATCTTCCTCTTTATTTGCTAACCAAGGTAACATGGATATAACGCGTAGCTACAGCAGACACTGGAACTCATAACAGTGACCTCTTGCTTGGTCTTTTCTTAAGAGGGCGCACCAGAGTGGCGCGCTTACATTTTATGCAACAGCAGCGTCAAATGAACACATGGGGTCAGGGGTCACATACATTTAAATTAAAATACACCATTTACTTATTAGTGTATCTCCACGCAGTCACGAAGTCAATCATATTGGAGGGAATGCAGGAGTTTTGCATTTTCACACTATTTTGAAGTGCTTGCAGTTGCAGAGAGGTAATTATGTATTATTATGCATCAGATCATGAAGACCAGATGTCACAAGATTTTTCGTTACATAATGCTATATGCATGTGAAAAGTGTGTCTATGCCATAGTGACATGATGTAGAAAAAAGAGAAATGTGCTTCCAGTGCGTATAAACTCTTTTGTGCATACATAAGGCATACACATGTGCCTACATCAGACATACTGTACACATCAGATGGTAGTGAATTGTTGTATGACACTTGCAGCTATATTATTGGGGGCCAAGCAAAGAAGCTGTGAAGGCACCCATAGTGCTTCTACTTTTTCTCCTTCTTCTTCTTATTATTAGGCATCATCTTTCTTCAGTCATGGGAATCTATGGTAGCCCATATAATTATCTGGTATTTCACCATGTTTCATGTCTACAACTCGAGCGCTCTAGCACCACCAACAGGTTGTGCATTCACACACAGAACTTTAACCTGTACAGTATGCTCGATTTTCAAAAATGTGTTATTATTGGAATCCATGGATCAAGCTAAGTTCAATGATGTCAATCCTAGCGTATGTTGTGATGTATAAAAGATTTTCCTTTTGTGTTTCTCCTATAGGGTAACAATAGTTGTCAGCAGTGCTAACATGGAGCTGGACCTTGTGAGACATTGTGTGGATCGGGCCTTGTTCTTAGATGATCGTGTCAGCCGATTCACAGTACATATTGGTGAATGGCCTGGAGAATTGGCCAAATTGCTAGATATGCTAGCTCGTGAAGATATTAGGTAAGTGTACCAATGCAGTCATTAAACAAAGAAAGCATTTGTCTCATACACATTAAATAGTTGTGTAATAATACTATAAAGCTAAAGCTGAGTGCCACATAAAAGCTAAACTAAAGCTGAGTGCCACATGCAATCACAGCCAAGAGAATATCCTGTACCGATCCCAAAAACACAGGTGTCTTATTGCTACCAACTACAACCCCAAAACAGAAAAAGTTGGGATGTTGTGTAAAATGCAAATAAAAACAGAATGTGACAATATACAAGTCTCGTAAACCCAAATTTAGCAGCAAAAAGGACATAGACAACATATCAAATGTTGAAAATAAAAAATTGGAGTATTTCATGGAAAATATATGTTAATTTTGAATTTGATACCAGCAACATGTTTAAAAAAAAGTTGGGACAAGAGCATGTTTACCACTGTGCTACTTCACCTCTTCATTTAACAAAATTCTGTAAATTAGGAACTGAGGAGACCATTTGCTAGAGTTTTGAGAATTAAATGTTGTCCCTTTACTCCCCGATATGGGATTTCAGTTGCTCAGTATGGGACATTCTTAGTCATGTTTTTCATTCCATTATGCATTTGACAAATCTGGACTGCAGACAGGCCATCTTAGCACCTGGACTCTTCTTCTATGGAGAAATACTATTTAAATATGTGCAGAATTCATTTTGGCATTGTCTTCCTGAAATATTCAAGGTCTTCCCTGGAAAAGACATTGCCTGGATGGCAGTATATGTTATTTAAAACCTGCACAGCAAAAACTGCTTATCTAACACAATCTAACCAAGTGTTATTAATCTTATATCAAGATAAAAACAACTAGTTGGTATTGTTTTCAGTATAAAGAGACTTACTTAGCCCTTTCTCATGAAATCATTTGACTTAATTTAAGAAAAGTTTGACTTATTTTAAGACATCTCATCCTGAAAACAAGCAAATTTGTCTGCCAGTGCGTTAAGCAAATTTGTCCTAAAAACAAGCAAATTTGTCTGCCAGTGCATTGAGTAAATTTGTCTTAATAAGACACCTTAAAATAAGTCAAGGTCTTCTTAAATTAAGTCAAAATGATCTTACGGGAGAGCACTAGGTAAGTCTTTTCATACTAAAAACAATACCAAATAGATTATTTGATCTTAATAGAAGATTATTAACACTTGGTTAGATTTCATTTTTTGCAGTGTGTATACATCATTCAGAATTGATTGTGCTTTGCCAAATGTGCAATATGCCCATGCTTTAGGCACTAATGCTCCTCCACACCGTCATAGATGTTTGGTTTCGAAGTGAGCACTAAAACAAGTTGGATACTTGGATACTACTCCTATTTAGCCCAGATGAGTCCATGACTTCCAAAAATAATGGTACATTTTGATTGGTCTAACCTCAGGACCTTTTTCCATGTTACCTCAGTCCATTTTAAACAAGCTCAGGCCCAGATAAGACGGTGGTATTTTCTGTGTCATGCCTCAATACAATTTTAGCTGTTACAATTGTGGCTGCAGTTTTTGAATTGAGTATCAAACTGTGCACATAGACAATGGTTATCAGAGGTTTTCCTGAGCCCATACAATGACAGGTCTGGAAACAGGTCTGGTGTTGATGCAGTGCCATCTGAGGTCCAAAAGACCACATCCATTTGTTTTTCAGCTCTTTCTCTTGTTTGCAAAGATTTCTCTGGATTCTCTGAATGTTTCAATAATATCATGTCCTGTAGATGATGAACTCCCCAAATACCTCACAATTTCATGTTAAGAAGCATTAAAATGACATTGTTTCATCATTTGTGCACACAGGTTTACAATGAATACTCCTACATCTTTACTTCTAAGAGACCCTGCCTCTCTGGGATGCTCTTTTTCATACCCAATCGTGTTGCCAGATACCCTAATTAGTTGTGAAACATTCATCCTTTGGTTTTCTTTATCATTACACAACTTTTCCAGCATGTTGTTATCCCCGTCCCAACATGTTGCTGGTATCAAATTAAAAATTAACATATATTTTCCATGAAATAGTCAAATTTGTCATTTTCAACATGAGCTGAACTGTCACATGACTGTTTTCCCAAGATGGCACCCACTTGTACAATAATCATGTAGCATACTTGTGTGAAGAGACCTAAAGTAGTTGGCGTTTGGCTGTCTAACATAATGTTACAAATTCTAGGGCTCTCTTGAAAAAGAGACACCGGAATAAAAAAATTCAACCAAGCAGTGGAATAAGATATCACAATACGGCCATTAAGCAATTAGAATCCTGTGCCAGGTGTTCAGGTCACCTGCAGCAACTGCCAGTCTCAGGCTTTAAGCATACAATCTGGCTCTCTTAAGACTACATATCTTGTTCAACTGTTTCCTCTGCCCAACACTGTTTCAAAATAAAAGTCCTCACTACAATAATTCACTGTTAAACAATTTAATAAATGACTCAACTTTTTAACTGTTCAGCCATTCCAACTGTCAGTTGTCATCAACTATGACTCCCACCAACTGTAGCTAGTTAGCATTGTTAGCATATTAGCTAAGTTAGCTAAGTAACATGGTTAACATAGTTACCAAAGTTACCATTGCTAACATAGTTAGCATTGTTACAGTATGCTCTTCAAATGTTTAATCTTCATATAGTACATCACCTAGCTCAGCATCACCTTTTTCCAAACTCCAAAAGAGGGCTCTCAGATCTGTGAATAGCTTCAGGGTTGAAATCTCTTAATTGTGTAGGGGATGTGTTTTCTCCATCTATGCGTGTAGAAAGCTCCATATAGATTTGTTTGGTAAGAGCAACCATTAAACATACAACTGACAGTCTTTGCATTTCCACATAAATGGATAACTAAGTAAACATGATACAGAAATACAGAGGTATCTTTAGTTTGCGGATTGGAGCACAACTCAAATTTAAAATCTGTTAGGATGTGGTAGTAAATGGCCAAATTCACCAGCACATAATTAATTAGACCTAGTTCTTCCCAGTCCACTATGAAATTGTCATCTTTTCATCACATAAGGAGCATTACATTAGGCATGTCTTGTATAAGGAAGACTCAGAACTAATCAGTGCAATCAGTATTGAATGTCATGCATGAATCACCCTACCTACTGACATTTAATAAATTGTGCACACGAGGCACACAAAGTCTCATTCTCACTCCACTGCTGCTGCATTTAATTTCAGCGCCTGCAGGAACGTTATGGCGGCCTTTCTAACAGTGTCCGAACCTTACGTTAAGTTAACAATAGCATGTTCCTTGCTATTATTTAACGTTAGCTGTAAAATGGCGCCATGACGCTATACCGCTAATGTCAAAATTAACGTTATAATAACTTCTAATCTGCATGTCTGTTCATTAAAATGATATGACGTTATTCAAGTATTTAAATGCTGAATAAGTTTCCACATTACATTATGCTATATAGGTCGCGCTAGCCTGTAAACGCTTATGTTAACGGTCACTGCCATTAGCTAACCTGGCTATCAGTAAAGGAAGTCACCTTATAAAAACTGAACTAGTCACCTTATAAAAATGATCGTGTGTGTGCTGAAATAAAGGGCAAGGATAACGCAGATGTGCAATTTTGGTTTATTCCTCTCTTACCTGACAAACATGTCGTGTTCGCACTGTTCAGCAGATAACCCTCAATGACCACGACTGCCTTCGGTCTCTTCCAGAACTTTCTCTCAAGTTTTCATGTGTGCGCATGTGCAAATCATGCTTTGAATAAAAGTCCTTTGATCTAATATATAATTTGAATTTCATTGTTATAATTTTATATTGTATCAATCTAAGAAAATAGATTGAAAGACACATACAAATTGCAAAATTTAATAACAATCTAATAATTTTAGGCTATTGGAATGAAAAAAAAATATATCAAATGAAAAACAGCAATGTTTTACTTTTTACAGTGTAGTTTATCATCTATTACATTACATTACATTACATTTGGCTGACGCATTTTTAATCAAAGCGACTAACAACATGGTAACAGTTAAGTTTTAAAGCAATTCTCTCAACAATTTTAGGACAATATACTATAGAGTATAGTAAGAATAAGTGCATCAGTGAGTGCTGTTTTTAAACAGTTGAGTGTCAGTTCAAGACGGCAGGTAAGTGCTAGCATCAGCAAGACTTGTTGTAAGTGGTGCTATGAGAGGAGATGTTCTCTAAAGAGCTGGGTCTTCAGGAGTTTTTTGAAAATGGAGAGGGATGTCCCTGCCCTTGTAGGAACTGGTAGTGTGTTCCACCAACGAGGAACAACAGATGAGAAAAGTTTGGATTGGCCTGAGCGGTGGTAGAGCCAGACGTCATTCGTCTGAGGAGCGCAGCGGTCTGGAGGTAGCGTATGTCTGTATGAGGGCATTCAAGTAGATGGGAGCAGAACCAGAGACTACTTTGTAGGCAAGCGTTAGAGCCTTGAATTTGATACGGGCCGCCATAGGTAGCCAGTGTATCTGGATGAGCAGCGGGGTAACGTGCCCTTTTGGGTTGGTTGTAGACCAGGTGCGCCGCCACGTTCTGGATCATCTGAAGGGGTTTCACTGCGCAGGCTGGGAGACCTGTCAGGAGGGTGTTGCAGTAGTCAAGTCGTGAGATCACTATTGCCTGAACCAGAAGTTGAGTAGCATCTTGAGTCAAGTAAGTCCTGATTTTCTGTATGTTGTAGAGTGCGAAACAACATGACCGGGCGACTGAGGCAACATGATCTGAGAAGGTTAGTTGGTTGTCGAGAACAACTCCTAGATTTCCTGGAGTCCTGGTAGGTGAAACAGACAGGGAGTCAAATTTGATGTTGATGTCGTGGAGTATGGTAGGTCTTTGAGAGGTTCAGCTGGAGGTGGTGTGCCTTCATCCGATCAATAAAGTATCTATCTATCTATCTATCTAGCTATGTCTGAGAGGCAATCCGAGATCCGTGCTGAAACCAAGGGGTCATCAGGTGGAAAGGACAGATAGAGCTGTGTGTCGTCTGCATAGCAGTGGTATGAGAAGCCATGCGAACAGATAATCTGTCCCAAAGAGGTGGTGTAGATAGCAAAGAGAAGGGGGCCCAGCACTGAGCCCTGGGGGACCCCTGTGGTGAGATAGTGAGGTGCAGATAGCTGACCAAGCCATGATACGTTAAACGAGGGTCCTGTGAGGTAGGATTCAAACCAGGAGAGAGCAGAACCGGAGATTCCTATGTTAGAGAGTATAGAGAGAAGGATGCGGTGATTAACTGTGTCAAAGGCAGCCGATAAGTCAAGCAGAATGAGTACTGATGACTGAGCGGTCGCCCTGGCTTCTTTTATGGCTTCTGTTACAGACAGCAGAGCCGTTTCGGTAGAGTGGCCGCTTTTGAACCCAGACTGATTTGGATCCAGAAGGTTGTTCTGTGAAAGGAAGTCAGAGACCTGTTTGGAGACTGCTCGTTCAATGCCTTTGGATAGGCAGGAGTGAGACAGGGCGGTAGTTCTCGACTTGAGCAGGGTTGAGAGAAGTTTTCTTAAGTAACGGTGTTACCCGGGCCATTTTGAACGCTGTTGGAAATGTGCCGGAGGTTAGCGAGGCATTGATCACATGTGTGATAGCTGGTGCGATGGTTGGGCTGATGGACTGAAGTAGGCTCGTAGGTATAGGGTCCAGCGAGCATGTGGTAGGACGGCTACATGTCAGGAGTCTAGATACTTCACTCTCGGAGAGAGGTGCGAATGCTGAAAAAGATGTTCCAGTAGCCCCTAGAGGTTGTAGGAGTGCGGTATCTGAGCCTGATGCGTTGTGTGGGCATGTAGAGAATTGACTGCTGATTGCCGCCACTTTGTTTGTAAAAAATGAGGCAAGTGTATCCGCAGTAAGGCTGGATGGAGGAGGAGGCAGCTGAGGGTTGAGTAGTGATTTGAAGGTTGAAGGCAGTGATGCTGGCTGAGAAGGAGGTGTGAGATAGGCTAAGCACAAATATTACATTTTGATGAGACCATGATCAGACTGTTGCCCACATTACAAGTATTAATTTAAGACCAAACATGGATGTATTATTTTCACAACATACATTTACAGAGATTTGATCGGTGACCATCAAGTTTCCACACTATGTAGAAAGGAGAGGAGAGGTTGCTTGGCAGGGGGCTGTATGTGTAACTGTATGTCAAACTGAGCTAGCATGCTAGTTGCCCGTGTAAATCCTCACACCCCTAACCTTAAGAATGCTTCTAACCGCTGAGTTTGGAGCCTAGGTTTTTCGGCTCAGTGGTTCGAGCGTTCGACTCCCATGCCGGTGTGTGTGTCGAGGTGGCGGGTTCGAGGCCCGAGAGCGGCGAACGAACCGACCTTGTGATATAGCAAAAGTACCCACACAGATGTAAATTGACTGCAAATGGCATTCTTTAGAAATGCAAAAGGATTGGCCAAAAAGCTGGTCCTTACACCAGCAACTTTTTTTTTTTTGGCCTTTTTATGCCTTTTAATGACAGACAGTGGAGAATGACAGGAAGCGAGTAGGAAAGAGAGTCGGGGGTGGGATCCGGAAAGCACCACGGGGCGGGAATCGAACCCGGGTCACCGGCATACGGTGCAGGTGCCCCAGCCAGTCGCATCATGGCTGGGGCCAGCAACTTTATTTTTAAAGCAGGTAGTGGTAATAGGCCAACTCATAATAATAATAATAATAATAATAATAATAATAACAAATAATCGACACCTTCAGTTTGATCAAGTAAGATACATCATTATGCATACCTCAGCAAGAGCAAATTGGGGCCTGGAGCTGACGTCTCTTCTTTTTTCTCTTACCAGAAAAATAAGAGAAACATTTGAAGAGAATGTTACTGCATTAGGCACAATATTCCATAACTCACTTGTATATACATAACTATTACTCTAACAATTTTTTCTCCCTGATATCCTCGTAGGTTGTTGGATATTTGTAACAGGAGATACAGTGACAAAGCAGATCTCTTTAAAACCCAGGTAAGACCTTTTTAAGCACTACAGCTTTTGAAGTTGGTTTCAGATGGGTTCACATTTTACAAGTGTAGTTTTACATTTTTAAATTACATTTAATATTGGCTTGTTCTTGTACAGTGGTGGAAAAGACCAAATATTTGCCATTTAGATTTATTTGTACTATGTATGTACATATATTTATTTTCCAGAATTAATTTAATTTATAAATAAATAAATACGGTTTAGGTCATTTTTAAGCAGCTGTTTTTTGTTTTTGTGTCAACTAATGAGCTAATTGGCTAAAAGAGTTCCGGCACTAGGTACCGGTCCATGTAATCCAGGTAGGATGTTTAATGTGTATGATGAAATTTCTAGGCAGCAGTATGGAAAGTTGACTTTATTACACTGAAAGCATCCATTTTGAACCATTGTTGAGTGGGTGTGGAATTAGGCCCTTAAACATCTCCTGATCTGAGCCCGTATTCACAAAGCATTTATTGTACCTCTAAGAATACTCCTAAATCACAATTGAGTTTTCTCTTAAAACCTATTCACAAAGCTGCTGAGACCAACTTTTATTAAGGAATATGACAATGGTTGGACAGGGGCGCCTGCAGGAATGAATGCTATGGTATGCCCCCCCCCCCCCCCCCGCCACGCAATGAAACATTCAAAGCATAGTATTTGTTCGTTAGCCTAACGGTGGTGATCCACTGGTACTACGCGACATTCTGTCGTGTCACATTCCACTCTAAGCTTTGAGAGACTGTTTTGAGTCCACTGACTGGAGTGTGTTACAGAATGGAGAGGACTTAGAGGAGGTCAAACACATTGCACAACTGACTACCTGAACTTCTGTATGGACATTGTTGTTCCCATGAGAACTGTACGCTGCTTTCAAAATAACAAGCCTTGGATAACCAGCAATGCCAAGACCCTTCTCAATAGGGCAAGGGGGACAAGACCCAGGGGGACCTCAAAACCAAGCTGAAAGAGGCTAAGGAGGATTACAGAAGGAAGATGGAACAGAGGTTGCAGGAGAACAACATGAAGGAGGTATGGGATGGAATGAAGACCATCACTGGCCTCAGGAAGAGTAGCAGCTCTGTGGAGGGAGATCTGGACAGGGCGAACCAGCTGAACCACTTCTACAACAGGTTTGACTGCCCTGCTCCAGCTCCAATGGCAGTGGTCTGTCCACCACACTGCTCTTGCTTGCCTGCCCAACCCACACCTCCCCCCTCACTCTCAGTGCAACACTCACCCCCACCATCAAAAGCTATTGCCCCCCTCCCCCACATGGTGATCACGAACAGTGCGGCTACACTGGCTTCAGTCACCACCCATCAGTCTCTAGCTACCCAACAACCCCCTCAGACGCACAGAAGCTGATGATTATAACGCGGGAATGATGCCAAAAACGTCCCCTACAATAATGAGTGACAGGTCCGTTTCTTCTAAATTCTCCAGTTAGGAGCTACTTTCAGCCTTAAGATTCTTTGTGAATACAGCCTCTGGTCTCAAGAGCTTTGGATGTGTTCAGTATGAACACACTTTGGGCCCTATTTTGGGGATCAGAAACCACACGATAGGGTGGTTTGTTTCAAGCACATGTAGTAGGGCGAGGGTAAAGTTTGGAATTTTACATGTCGACTCCGCCACCTGGATGAGTTATGTGGGGTGAGCGTGCATAGAGGCCATGGTAGTGGTGGTCTTTCCGGAGCTTTTTCCTTATAGTCCTTGGCTCTCGGCTACTCTTCTAATATAACTATCCTTTTGTCACACTGGTCAGAAATCTTGTGAGGAGCTCCTGTGCATGGCCTGTTGATGATGCAGTGCTGTTCCTTCTAGTTGCAGATAATGGCCCCAATGCTGCTTAAGATTCTGAAATTTTGAAATGCACCTGTTAACCATTGATATGAACAATAAGGTTGCGAAGGTCTTGGGAGAGCTCTTTGCTTTTACCCAACATGTGTTTCTACTGTGACACCTTGGTAACGGAAAAGCTTTATGGTACTAACCCAGCTTGTTTTTTATTTGCACACATAGGAGGGATAATTACTCTCTAACTACTTACAGATTTCAGCTCGTTCCTTGCCTTGGTGTACTGCTTCTTCTTGTGTTCAATACTTTTTTTCCTTTGTTATTCCACGTTATTACACATAACTCTACTTAAAGACTTTAATGTTTGGATTTTTTTATATGTGTGGATGACCTGAGTTAATACTAACGTCTGATGGAAATTTCATGTGAATAGCCTCACTGGAAGTAGACCTACTGAAAAGAATGTTGGCGCGTTCAGTACTTATTTCCCCCCTGTATACCTTCTGTAGAAAACCACTGATATACACAAGCTGCCACCCACAGGAGCACAGAACGGGAAGGAGCGAACAAGGGAACAAAAATGCGAGACAAACAATCCAAACATCCTTAGTCCTGCTGCTTACCTTGCCATCACAGACACCAAACTTTCAAAAGTCCAGCCTCCTCACTAATTAAAATTGCATCCGTTGCAGCACTGATGTGATGGTTCACTTTAAAGATACAGGCATTCCATTACAACCCATTACACACACTCAAACAAAACATACCAGTGTGTTCAATTAGACTTTTTCTACAAGAACTGCTTTCAGGGCCATTTCTACTACTGCTGTCATGCGTTATCGGAGTTGTATTTTGTGTTTTGTCACTAGCAATGTGAGAAACATGCTGGGATTATTGCTCAATCTTCAGTATTTATGTGTGTGATAATGATTTTCATGTGTTTGTAGGTGGAGTGTGTGGTGGAAACCAGGGATAAGACACAAAATTGCCAGCTAAGACGAACACTCTCAGAACGCTACCCTACACTGTGTTGGATGGATCGGTGACCCCAATTATAGAGCCACTGCTAAACATATTCCTTTACACAGACACAGAACCTGAGTGCAGGAAAAAGAGGAGTTGCAAGTTTTGAGTCACAACATGTATGCACGTAGTTCACTGTAGACCTTCTCTGAGAATGAAAACAGCTGGCAGAGATTACAAACATTTCTGCAAAAACATGTAGGACACTACATTCCATCAATGGTCATTCAAAGAGTCATTAAAAACATCAAATGTGAAAAATTAATATTAATTTATCAAATGAATATCTATTAAATATTAATTTATCAAATTAATTACTTTGTATATAAGTTATTATACTGTAGTTTTCTATTATCAGTTTTTGATTCTCAGCATTATAATTTGTCATAGAATTTTTCTTTGTTTTTGTTAAAACAAACTTCAAGCCAAAACGTTAACAACAAGCTAAAAGGTCAATAACTGGTCTACAAAAGGTATGTAGGTGGCAGAAAGGTTTCCATTGTAATTACTAGCCTAGTGATTGGACATTTTTCTGACTGAATGAGGTAAAAATAGAGTAACACTTTCATTCTTAATTTGTGACAATTTATTGCAGGTTGTCTAAGAGACAGCCTCAGCTTGAAAGGCTACTATTCAGTTTTCCGAGTTACTGCTTAGATTTTGACAACAGAATATCATATATGTCACAATCGATATGGGTCATATCAATCATCTTTCATTGGCACTGTTATCTGAAGGATACTTTTTGTTTGAAACAATCAACATCATTAACAGCTCTGTAAAGAAGCAGGAATGCAGTCATGATAGACACAGGAAATAATTTTAGACAATTATGCCCCTATGACGCTGGCAAATTTTCTATGGAGATGAAGTTTCCGATGAAGAAGTGTGATACGCCTACAGCGTACATTTGCGCCACAGTGTCCCCCTTTTACAAGGAGTTTTAATTTTAGATTATTATGGGAACACAATTCTTACAATCGGTACATCTTGGCACATCCAGAACCCCAAGAGAACCAAAGCCTGTTTAGCTGAGCACAGGATCAGCAGGACAGAGAAGAGACAGAGGTGCAAGCATTTTCCAAGATCTGCTTGTGATATCCATGCTGTCTCTCTGAAGGTGCTGCTCTCACCAAATAGGCTACTAGTGATTTGGGATATTCCGTGGGCAGAAAAAAAAACACCTGATGCATAAAAAGGAAGAACAAATGGTACTGCTAAAGGGACTTTGCAAACTCTGTTTGTTTACAAAATTAAACACTTAAATGCAATCTCTACAGACTACAATATGTGAAATCAAAAGAAATGGCATGATTGTCACCCATTACATAAATGCATATTTGTTTATTGTTTAAGTAAGCAGTAGCCAGAAACATTTCAGGGTTCAGTCCCCAGCTGCCACAGTTGTGCCCTCGAGCAAGGCACTTAATCCTAAATTGCTCAGGGGAAACCGGCCCTTGTAAGAATTGACATTATGTAATGCACTTAAAGCATCAGCCAAATAAATATGAGATATGTAGGCATAAAAAAAAGAAACTTGGGTATTGATTTTGTTTGTGTCAAGCGCATTCAAATGCTCCCTGTAAGAAAGGAAAATACTGTCACGACTGTCATCTATGCTTCCGGCAGAAAGTTTGAGTTTTGAGATGAATAAGCCACCCAGGCTGAATAAGGGAGATTCCGCTTGGAGAAATTGGCAACAAAATATGTTCCTCTGCAAAATAATTTAGAATAGGCTGTTTGCTTTTTTGCTACCCACTATTTTTCCGCTTTTGTTTTAAAACTGTCTTATCCTTCAGTTGTTTGTATCCTCAAACTAGGGGCCTTTTCTACTTCAGATTTCCTTATCCATCTACATTCAATCCAACATATTAGACATTCACGAAAACTGAAAATTCTGGACGTTAACCCACACTATGTTCTCTATTGAAATGTTCATACATTCATGGCAATTGTGACCACGAATTAAATCTTTGTTTGAAACTAAAAGTGGACACCACACACTATTTATCTTGGTATGTAAAGAGGAGTATACAGGTATGAGCAAATTTTGGGTTTCATTACATGTTAAGGCAGTGCACAAGTTGTAACTATTATTATAATTGATATTGACATGATAAATAAACCAGGACAACTGGACCATACTGTAGTTAATTGGCTTCATCCTTTTAGAATAGAATACTTTGAGAAGACACTGATAATGAATTGTCTCTGCCATATTGTCACTCTTTCCTATCCGTACAAATCAGTACAAAAATCCAAAACTAGTCAAAAAGATAAAACAGTGGTACATGTTTAATCAGAGAACAGGTGTACTATATATGTGTGTGTGTGTGTGTTGATTTCATGATATAAACATAATGTTTGAATTAAGAGCATGTTGAGCAAAAACATTATGACCACCTTTCTAATAAGTTGTACCTCTGTGTAGTGCAATATCAATTTGTCAACAAGACACACTGTGACTTGTTGCCCTGTGGGACTTCCTGGAGAAATAATTCAATTGTAAGGTGGCACAGGTCAATGGTGCACATTGTTCCAAAGTCCAGTTATTATGCTTGTGTGTTTTGTGGGGTCTTTTAACTATACCCTGGTGCTGACAAGGGTACTCTGACCATTTCTCACTACAGAGCCCTATATGTAGCAGTATGCAATGCACTCACACCTTGTAACAATAAAATGTAAAAAAATGTAAACACTGACTCTTGTAACAATGAAATAAAAAAATTATATGATTTGCATCGCAATATTGTTGGTCTGTACCAAGATAGAGTTTATTGCCCACACATATACATGAGCCTTAAACACCATGGTGTATCCCTCCTTGGACCGGTGTAGGTTGGTACCCATCTGAATTTACTCACCATTAGATTCATGAACATAACCCCCCCCCCGGACAACAATCGGTTCTACCTAGCTTGAGTTGCTGCAGCCAACGGTTAGTGATCAAAAATTTAAATGGACCCCAACACATAGCGCCCCCTAGTGGCCCCTATTTTGACTTCAAATATGGCCACCAAAATATGTCCTTTTTTTTACATTTATAATGCTATGCTGCTTTTAACACATAATATGACGTGTCTATAGACATCTTTCAGCATTATGAAATATATAATGAGACAGTCCTGCAAAATTAAAATGGCAGACATGTTGGATTTTAAGGAAGTAGCCATACATTCTTAACCTGACTCCGCCAGATGGATTTGCTCCGCATATCCATCTGGGAACTTTTCATTGAAGAACTTTTGGGAAAGGGGCGGAAATACTGGTTAGCTGATTGGATAAACCATCTGTCTATCGACGGGCCAAATCAACCAATTAGATGAACAAAGTGTTCTTCTAATGCCTTCGTTTAACATACAATTAAGTTAGGTAACGTAACTAACGTTAAGATGTTTTAACTTACCATTTGTATGTGACATGAACCTAATCAACGACATTTCCCATCAAGTTTTCACGGTAGGCCCTACACTTCTGAAGAAAGTAGCCTATATTCCTCCATTATGAACTGGAATCGGCCGTGGAGGATGTCTGTGTCGTTCATTCCTCCCAGCTACATGGCTGAGACTCATAGCTTCACAGCTTACCCAGGAATACTTTCTAATTTGAATAAAACTTGCGCGATATAATAGCTATGCTCATCTCATCTGTGGATGCCATCATGTTGTTCGTTGCGTCACACCTCAACCCGCCTCAAAGCCAACGCTGATTGGACGTTCGTTTGGTGAACTACTCCAAATTCTCTTTAACGAAAAGTTGCCAGACTGATCTGCGAGTGAAACCTTGAAAGCTTGCGAGATCAGGATGGTCTCACGAGGCTAATATATTCTGACACTGAGTCAAAAACTGGGGTGCGTTTAGGCTATGTGTGAAGTTTCGACTGTGTGACTAAACCCTGCACTTGCCTGGGCTCACTCCTTCTAAGTTGCCCCCTAGAGGTTGGCATGCTAGCAAGGAGGCTAAAACCCATGGATGCTAGCGTCTCTTAAAGTCTCTTAAAGAAACATATGCTGCCTTTTGGGAAATGAGCTATTTTGTCTTCTATCCTAGAGTTAGATAAATTAGTACATACACCCACTCAGACTTAGATAAATTAGTACATAACCAGTCCAACACATCCAACTGTCCTACAGCCTAATCCAATTGAGGTGGGTGGGGCCAATTAGCATACTAAAGTTTCTTGTAAGGCTCATAGTGATTGTTTGAAAAGATCCATTTTGTTTTATTGTAGTTTAACATTTTGCATCCCATAAAATGGTTATGCCTGTCAATGAAGCTAATTTAAATACGTAATACCTTATAAGTTTAGCTCCCTCCTGACCCATTAGGGCTCATGCTAGTCAGTAAACAAGCACTTTTAGGACACTGGCTAGTGCGTTCAGCGCCCAGTCCTTGGGTGTGCTTTGTGGTGGAAACACCAAAAGCTCAAGACAGGTAAAGTTGAGTATCGTCCGCATAGCAGTGATAATCAAATTCATGGGAGTGAATAAATAGAGAAAAGTAGGGGCCCTAGTACTGATCCCTGAGGCACACCTGTGGTGAGGTCATGTGCCCTTTAAGGTAGGATTTAAACCAGTCAAGGGCTTTCCTAGACATCCCAGTTCAGATAGTGTAGAAAGGAGAATGTCATGGTTAACAGTATCGAAGGCTGCAGATAAGTCTAGTAGAATGAATACTAATGACTTAGCAACTTAGATGAAGACTTTGCCACTCTCAATGCTTCGGTCACAGACAGAAAAGCAGTTTCAGTAGAATGACTCTTGAAAACAGACTGCATGGGGTCTAGCAGGTTGTTCTGATATAGTAAGTCCAAGACTTGCTTGAAGACCACTTTCTCCAAAAACTTTGACAAGAAAGGAAGAAGGGAGATAGGTCTGTAAAAACAGGAATGGTTTTAGAGGTGGTGGCAAATTATACATTTTCCATCTTTATCCTCCTTTACTGATTTTTCTCTAGTTTCACATTTGGCTAGGGTCAGCATAAGCCAGTACCTGGAGCCTACAAACGTTGCACAGGTAGTCCAACTCCTCCAGAATGGCACACCAATACGTTCCATTGCCAGAAGGATTGCTGTGTCTCCCAGCGCAGTCTCAAGAGCATGTAGGAGATTCCAGGAGACAGTTGCTCTAGGAGAGCTGGGCAGGATGGTAAAGGGTCCTTAACCCAGCAGCAGCACCAGTATCTGCTCCTTTGTGCAACAACAAACAGTAGGAGGGAGCCCTGCCAGAGCCCTACAAAATGACCTCCTCCAGGCCGCTGGTGTGAATGTCTCTGACCACACTGTCAGACTTCATGAAGGTGGCCTGAGGGCCCAATGGCCTCTGGAAGGACCTATGCTCACTGCACCGTGCAGCTCAATTGGCATTTGCCATATAATAGAAAATTGGCAGGTTCACCATTGACGCCCTGTGCTTTTCACAAATGAGACCAGGTTCACCCTGAGCACATGTGACATCTGAAAATGTCTTGGAGAATGTAATGCTGCCTGCAACATCATTCAGCATG
This sequence comes from Alosa alosa, assembly GCF_017589495.1. Classification (NCBI taxonomy): domain Eukaryota; kingdom Metazoa; phylum Chordata; class Actinopteri; order Clupeiformes; family Clupeidae; genus Alosa; species Alosa alosa. The sequence goes on along the minus strand of NC_063206.1, from coordinate 31,639,710 downwards.
ACTGGTTTGGTGGTGGGCCAGTGATGGTCTGAGGAGGGATATCCTTGGAAGGACGCACACACCTCTACGGGCAAGACAACTGCACCCTCACTGCTCTTAGGCATCAGGATGAAAACTTCAGACCCATTGTCTGACCCTGTATTGGTGCAGTGGGCCCTGGGTTTCTCCTGGTGCACAGCAATGGCTGGACACATGTAGTGAGAATGTGCAGGCAGTTCCTGGAGGATGAAGGCATTGATACCATTGACTGTCCCCCCACACTCCCCTGACTTAAATCCGATTGAACACATGCTGGGAGATTATATTTTGGTCCATCCAACAGGTTGCACCACTGACTCTCAAGGAGCTCAGTGATGGCCATGTCCACATCTGGGAGCAGACCCCCCAGGACATCATCTGCCGTTTCATTGGGAGCATGCCCCGATGCCATCAAGCATGTCGGGGCCATACGAACTACTGAGTACCATCATGAGTTGCTGCGCTGAAATTCAAGCAAAATGGAAGAGCTTGCCGCATAATTTTTTCCACTTAGATTTTTGGGGGTCTTTGAATTCAGTCCTCTTTGTATTGATAATTTTCATTCACAAATAACAAAGTGGCATCCTTTTGTTCTTAACATATTACCCAGTCCATATCAGTTTGAATCCTGCCTCACAGGATGCTCGTTTAACATATCATGGCTTGGACAGCTGTCCGCACCTCACCATCCCACCACAGGGGTCCCCCAGGGCTCAGTACCCCGGGGGTGAAACGGAGATCTATGTGACAAAAGGAATTCTCCTTTAATAGCACCTACACCTTAACCTTGATAACCAAGTTGTGCTGTGTTTTTGGAGAGCATTTGTGGTACATTCATCTATGGTCTGCCAATGAATCATGGTTTGAAAAAAAAGAGTTCCCTTTCATATGACAACTCACACAGCATGCAGCCTGCTAGATCTGTAGTGACAGATAACATCTCCTTAGTAAAGAGAAATACGTTTGACAGCTCTGAGCGATGGACAGATAAATCAGACAGGCTAATTCTTTAAATCCATTAGCAAAGGACGCAGTGACCCATAAAGCTTTGCAGTGCCCATCCCTCAGGGTGTTTACACATTGAGCACCTTCAGTATCTAAAACTACTCACGAGATCTGGAGATTTGTCATCCTGGCCCAACCTAAATGTAATGTTCAAATATTTTATATGTCATCTTTTACGGTCCAACATCATTTCTCACCACGACCAGTGTTGACTGCCTGGCACACACAGGATCAAATCTTGCATCACCCTGAAGTCCTTTTCTAAAGGTTGACTGGCTGGGCTGACTGTAGTGCCTCTAATATTTTTTTTTTTTACATTTTACAAACATTTACATTTTGTAAAATGGCCTGCATGTTAGCAGAAAACCCGTTGTAACTGCATCCAATGTCTTTTCTGTGCTTTCATGTGTTTGACTTGTCCAGTGTTGACTAAAGGTCCAGTGTAGCAAAACCATCTCTTGAAAACATACTCGACAACAACAATTCATTAACCTCTAATTATGACACTGCACTGAGATCTAGTTAAAGTAGCTCACAGTAGGCACAGTAAAGTAGGCACAACATGAAAACAGACACACCTCAAACTCAAGAAAGATTAAGGATTAACTATTGTTGCTCATTAATGTCAGTGCAGAACAGCTTGTGTGTGTGTGTGTGTCTGTATGACCATTTCATGGTTACCTGAGGTAAAGCTGTTAGAAAGGGTTATTTCCAAGTGTCATTTATTCAAGTTTGACATGCCATTCTTGTCATTCATGTCAGTCTTAAACCATTAATACTCAGTCCTTCATCATTACATTTATTCGTTTAGCTGATGCCTTCATCACTTCAAACGTACTAGACTAACATTTAAGCAATAAATACTACCTTTATACCTAATCATAAAATGGCCCTGATATGTCACTAGACATTAAGAAATCATGTTCATTTCAAATACTTATATCACCTGACAACAGTAGTCCCGAAAAGTGAAAGTTGCAGCCCTCAAAGTGAAGTTGCAGCCCTCAACTGATGTTGATGTTCTGTTTTGTCATGTCATGTTGTGTTTTGGCCTGATGCGCCACCCTCTACCTATCTACTAATCACAAAGTCAGTAGTGTTTTGGCATCGGGTTGGCCACCTCGAGTCAGGGGGAGGGGGACAGCTCTACAGTAATTTGAAAGTGATTGCAGTACCAGTTTTGGCCACAATCTTACATATGGTTCCTTTAAGTTAAGATATAAACTCTACAATAGTGTGTTTCCCATACAATGGAGGTTAGCTTTGAACTTACATGGTACGACGGATCTTTAAACTACTGTATGTAGCAGCTGAAGTATGACTGTTTCCCAAAACTCTCCAACCACAATATAACCTACAATGCAAGTTTGAACCAGTTTGAACAAGTTTGGTGATTCCCAAAGTTAAGTAGCTTACACTGCTGTGGTTGAAGATGTAAAATTAACTGACACACTACCTCAGTATCATCCATAAATCTAACAGCAGTGAATTAAATTGTATAGGCCTATGTTTTTATCAGGTAACACTTTACTTGACAGTATCAACATAAGAGTGACATGACACTGTCATGAACACATGACACTGTCATGACCAGTGTTGGGTGTAACGCGTTACTGTAATTCCACTACTTTTAGTGGTAACGAGAATGTAACGAAGTATTTTTGTTAATTAAGCAACGCAATTACAATTACTGAAATTTAAATGAGTTTGTTACTTGCGTTACTCTGTTGATCTTGAATGAACGACTGCAGACAACATTTGTTCAATTTCTGATCTAACGTCTCCCGACCTTAGCTGTGTTTCCCATGATTGTGTTTTATCTTTCGAGTGCAGATGCATTCTTTACAGCAGCCTCCTCACATTCCTCCTTATTTCGGATTTAAGACACGCAAGAGTGCATTAGGCTACAATTTAAATGGACATCTTAAACACCTTTTCGCCTTTTCCCTCTCGTAAGCTCCACTACAGTAAAAGCGCATTGTTTTTTATCTCTCTGCTCTTTTTCGCCTATTGAGCAAAAGTCTCGTTATATCCATTTCACATTCTTACAACATAGCCACAACACAACACCAATTAGGCCTACATATAGCCTTGGCAAGCACACGTTTAACTCGAGAGGAAAATGCAGATTTCACTTACCAAATAAAGAAATCTCCACAAATAGCCTACAGCGACTTCAGTTATTTGCACTGGTATGTTTACATCGGAATTGACGTTCACTGTGTTATGGATTCATTTGTCTGCAACGGAACATACAACTTCTCTCTGGAACACTTTATTTAGCTGAAGAGTAACAACAAGTTGAGCACCGCAACCTTCTGCATGTGTGCGACAATCTCCCCAAACCCTCGGGTGCGCATTAACTTATTTCGGTAGGTCAGTCACTTGTGCAGCGAAGGCTTTTCCCAAAAGGTGCTTAAAATGCTATACAACTGTGTTCAAAGCAGGATGAGGATAACCTAAGGTTGTGTGTGTGTGTACAAAATTGAGCAGGGTGGGGGCTTAGCCTCCAGGGTTGTAGGTAAAATTTCATCACACCTTAAAAGGGCTTGTAGGTACCCTTTGAGGCCTAGGCTATTTTCAGTGTAATTTTACTATTACAGTAAGCTCACTGTACGGGCCTAGGCTATATAGTTTTCAAGACAGTATAGGCTACCCATATCTGGGAAAGTATAATGTGATCATGTTTGTAATAATAATATATAATACAAAATACTAAAAGATTTCTATTTTTTGTCAGGTGTTACTCAGTTAAGTGAAGTGAAACCTGACTAAGAGAACACTGACTAGACTTGCACAATAATCCTCTCTTGAGCCATCGCTGACTGGATGTGAAAGTTGCAGAATACCATGGAATTATAAAAGCAGATCTACAGATTCAGAAATTTCACACTGCCTTTTCTCTCGCCCTTCCTCTCCTGTAGCATTTGATCAGTGCTCTTTTTAAGTTGAACTAGGGTAGTGCTTAACTAGCCTACTACAAACTACTGTTAACTTATGTGATCATTCAATAACAAACAATCCGCTCAGTTCCGCTCTTTCATGTGACATCTGTCATTCAAATTACACCAATGTCCTTGTGCGTTCTCAAAATCAGCTACCATGTCATGGACTTCATACACCAAAAAGTTGCTGAGATGTGAGCTCACTTTCTGTATTACAGCACCCCTAGAGGCCAAATGAGACCGCTTTCCTTGCATGTCCTCACAATCAGCTACTTTGTCCCTGTATTAAGTTAGGACTTCATACATCAAAGCATTGCTGAAATACTAGCTCACTTCCTGTATTGCAGCGCCCCCTATAGAGGCCAAATGATGCCAATTTCCTATAGCGTCATCACAATCAGATACCAAGTCCGTGTACCAAGTTTGGACTTCATACATCAAAGCGTTGCTGAGATACAAGCTCACTTCCTGTATTGCAGAACCCCCTGTAGAGGCCAAATGATGCCAATTTCCTAGTGCGTCTGTAACGGATGCCAGCTAGCTTAGCTATGCTTGTGGAACGTTGGTAAACCTCACTCCCCGACGCCTCAAGAGTGCTGCTGGCATGCGAGCCAGTAGCCTGGGCTATTGGCTCAATTGTTAGCGCGCTCGCCTCCCGATCCGAGTCACGGCACCAATGTAACCTGTGTTGTGTTGTTACACTGGTGCCGTTTGACCCGTCGTCAGTTCAGCTGTAGCCGAACACCGGGGTTGCCGCATGTTGATGTGATATCTCCACTGGACCGGATCTGTTGCTGCTGTGCTGCCTCAGTCTACTGTCGCCGCGCCTCTTCTGCTTTTATCGTCAGGAACGTCAGTGTCATCTGACGTGTATCTTTTGCACGGACTCTGATATCACGCATTTTCTTTTTTGAAATGTTATCTTTATTGAAGCCAAGAGGTTTCAAAACAATGTAGGAATTCATTTTTTTTTTTTTACATACTTTCTGTTTTGTTATATGGTTTACAGATTCCTGGTACAGAGGATCAGTAAGGGAAAGGAAAAAATAAAATAAATAAAATATAATAGAAAAGAAACCACATAGCTTTTCTATCTGAGGCCCTAGTGATCCTCATGTCAATATCAGATTTCTTCCCAGGCCCAAAGTTTTTTTTTTTTTTTTTTTTTTTTTTTTTTTTGTACATTTGTGTAAAATTAACAATAGAAACATTTAGAACATAGGGGGAGTTTCACTACACTTCTCTAAAAGAAAAGAAAGAGAGAAAAAGGACATGCATATTCATAGACAATTACAAAAAACAAAATGTGATCTTAAGCCTATATGTTCAACATACCCAGTCCATTTAGACCATATCCTAGAAAATTTGTCAGTCTGAATTTTGAGGGAGTAGGATAACTTTTCCATAGTGTATATATAATGAACCACATCCAACCAATCTCCTATTGTAGGAGATTCTTGTTTCAACCACCGTCTTGATATTGTTTTTTTGCATGCAACCAGAAGTATAAGTAACAACTTTTTATCCCTGTAATCCCATGTATCAAATGGGATGTTTCCTAAATATAAAGTGTCAAATCTGCATGGGATATTTACTTTGAAGGTCGCTTCCAGGTGGAAATGAATTTCCTGCCAGTATGCAGTTAGTACTGGACAATCCCAGAAAACATGAAAGTGATTGGCCTCATTTGTTCCACATGCCCTCCAACAGGCTGTGCTAGGTATTTGTGTTCGTTGTTGTAGTGGTGTTATAAAAAATCTAGACAAATTCTTCCAGCTATATTCTCGCCATGTATTTGAACATGTTATTTCCCATTGTAGTATACATACATTTTCCCATTCTTCTACAGATATTGAGAAACTACCTTCCCTTTCCCATTTCTCTTTAATATATAGAGTATTATCAGGACTAACTTTGCGCAACCCGTGGTACAATCTAGATACAACCTTCTTGCATAATGATGAATTGGTTGCTCCTTTGAATACTTCCAAAATACCTGTCTCTTGCCCTTCTAACGCCCTAGTTAAATTTTCCTGAAAGTAGTGTCTAACCTGGAGGTACCTATAGAAATCTTGGCGTTGTAGTCCATGCTCTTGCTGTAACAAATCAAAGCTCTTAAGTGTTCCTTTATTTACAAAGGTATGGTAATTGGTAAGGCCCACTTTGATCCAAGTCTTAAATCTAGAGTCCAGACTATTAGGAGAGAAATTGGTGTCAAATGCACACCATCTTAATATTTTTAGAGTATGTTCCAAATCGCAGAGTTTTATTGTCTTCTGCCATGTCTTCAATGTAGTTTTAATCCAGGGGTTGTTGTTTTTATCCATCATGTTGTTCATCAGTCTAACGTCTGCCATTATCGCTGCCAAAGGAATCGGGTGGGTCATATTGCTCTCTATATCTTTCCATCTTGCGGAATATGATGGGTTGCACCAGCACACTAGAGGTCTTAATTGGGCTGCATGGTAATAGTCATGCAAGCAAGGAAGACCTAATCCTCCACGATCTTTGTGTAATTGAAGGGTTTTATACCTAATCCTAGGTTTTTTGCCCTGCCACAGAAATCTTGATATCGTTTTATCCCATTCCAAAAACTGTTTAATGGGTATCTCTACTGGGAGACTCTGGAAGAGATATAATAATCTTGGTAGCACATTCATTCTTATAGATTCTACCCTGGAATTAAGACTTAAGAATGGAATGAGGCTCCATCTCTGTATATCAGACTTAATATTCGTGTTTAGCGGCCCATAGTTCAAGGTGGACAGTGTTGAAATATCCTTTGGTAGATTGACACCAAGATATCGTATATGGTCTGCCTCCCATCTTAGTTGGTACTTCTCTACTAAAGAACTTGGTGGATCATAATTAAAAGTAAGCACTTGCGTCTTTTGAACATTCAGTTTATATCCTGAAAGAGCGCCATATTTTTCTAAAGCAGTCATTAGCTTAGGGAATGTCTGAGTCGGCTGTGTTAGGTAGACTAAGACATCATCCGCGAATAGTGCTAGTTTATGTTCCTCAAAATTTATATTTATCCCTTTAATAGCACAATTCTGTCGTATCCAATGACTCAGTGGTTCAAGAAATAATGCAAAAAGCAAGGGTGAGGCTGGACAACCCTGTCTTGTTCCACGTTCCAGGATGTATGCCTTTGAAAGGGCACCATTAACTTTAATCCTGGCAGAAGGACTATCATATAGAGCTTGGAATGTGTCAATGATCAGTTTGTGAAAGCCAAATTTTGAAAGTACTTTATAAAGAAAAGCCCACCTGACAGAGTCAAAGGCCTTTTCTGCATCTAAACTTACAAGCATCGCCTCTGTGTCTTGTTGTACAATGTGATTAATAATGTGGAGGGTTCTTCTCAAATTATCTTGTGTTTGCCTTTGTCTTATAAAACCAGTCTGGTCTGTATTAATTATTTTAGGTAAAATTTTGTCTATTCTATGTGCTAGTATTGATGTAAATAATTTATAGTCTATATTTAGTACGCTAATAGGACGAAAACTTCCACAATCAAGTTTGTCTTTCCCTTCCTTAGGAATCAATGAAATTATAGCTTCCTTCCAAGAGGGTGGAATTTTGTTTTCTTTTAGAATCCAGTTATACGTCTGCAGTAATATTGGGAGTAGCTGCACTTGCAGAGATTTGTACCACTCCGCAGTGAACCCGTCTGGGCCTGGTGACTTGTTTGCTTTCAACCTAGAGATGGCTGCATTTAATTCCTCGGTTGTTATTTCTGATGCTAATTGTTCATTTTGTTCTTTAGAAATAGAGGGTAAATCAAGTGAATTCAAAAATGAGTCAATGTGATGAGAATTGTCAATATATTGCTGAGAATAGAGCGTTTTGTAAAAATTTTCAAAGCTTTGTTGGATTTGTTCCAGTCTGTGTTCAATTATCCCAGATTCTGGGTTTCTGATTTTGAAAATTGTATTGTCTGCTTGCTGCTTTTTTAGTTTATATGCCAGAAGCTTAATTGCCTTTCCTCCGGTCTCATAATAACGTTGTTTTAGAATTAATATTTCTTTTGTATTTCCTGTGTGCTCATTTCCTCTATCTCATTTCTTACTTCTTTTATTTCCTGTTTCACCCTTTCATCTAATGTATCTCTGTGAACCCTTTGTAAATGCTTTAATTTGGTCTCAAGGTCTTGTAGCTTTTGTCTTCTAAGTTTTTTCATCAATGAGGTAGTGGCAATAATTTTACCCCTCATAACTGCTTTGAATGTATCCCAGAGGATATCTGGTGTCACTTCCCCATTATCATTTAGGTCAAAAAATGTGTTTATTTCTGCTATTAGATACTCCTTGGTGTCTGAATTGTTCAATATATTTGAATTCAATCTCCATAGTGTAGACCTTTGCTCTTTGTTCATTGACAGAGATATAAATACAGGGCTATGGTCTGAAAGAGTGATTGTGCCTATATCACACCTTTCAATTTTATGTAGGTCTCTACAAAAAGTAAAAAAGTAATCTATTCTAGTGTATACCGCATGTGGCGGGGAGTAGTAAGTATAATCTCGGCTAACAGGATTTAGTTCTCTCCAAATATCTACAATGCCCAGTTCTTTCATCAAGGCAATCATCTTTCTACTTATAAGTTTTGTCTCTGACTTGCCAGTTGAAACATCTAGTTTAGGGTTTAAGTGTACATTAAAGTCCCCACCACAGATTACAACCCCTTGTGCTTTTGTTGCCATCCAGTCAAATATTTTCCTGTAAAACGCCCATCCACTACCAGGAGGCTGCTGCACACATTAAGGAAGCTTACAATGATCCCTTCTAGTTTGCCTATTATCATCACATATCTGCCTTCTGTATCAGTGAATTCTGACATGTGTTCATAAATTACTCCTCTTGCTACCAATATGGCTACTCCTCTTTTATGTCCAGATTTATCAGATGATGAAAATACATATTTAATACCCATTCTGTTTAGTTTGGCATGTTCAAAGGCATTTAGATGGGTTTCTTGGAGGTATGCTATATGGACCTTGTCTTTCTTGAGTTTTGACAAAATTTTCCCTCTTTTGACTGGGTTATTTAAACCGTTAACATTATATGTGGCTAATCTTATGCTTTGCATTAAGGCTTACATAAATTGTCATGTCCTGCATTTGAATGACAAACTTCCCCTTTACAGCACAGAACAGCTGTAAACAAACAAATTGTGAACACTTAACAAAATAGAGAAATAAAAACATAAGGACGTCTTCCACGGTATGGGTCTCACTTGTGACCCTGCACCAGATAATAATAGGTAGCTTCGAGGGAAAGCCTCCCTCTCGATGAGTGGGAGGGCCCTCGGGAGTGTCCGCATAGCAGAGTTCCATGCCCATAATTGTCCCGATTCTTGTGGAAATATAGCGTCGCTAGGACGTCTATAAAGTCACATTGCTCTATTATAGGCTAAACAATCAAATAATCAAAACTCACCATTCCAAGGCCGGGGGTTGGGTCGATTGGAAAACCCGTTTATCTTATGCTACTAACCAGAGTCATTTTGAGGTGAAGAATCTCTTCGAAATGCTTGCAGCCGCTCTTTGTAGAGCGTGGTACCACCAGTACTAATGCCATTCCCCTGTCGGCCTCGTCAACTTAATTTCTGAATTTCATCATTGTTTCAGGTGGCTTGACAGGCACGATGTTAAATCACCTCTTGGCTAGGTCTTTCGTTGCCTCTTCCACGGTCTCATATATCTTTTCTCCTTCCTGGTATTTCACTTTTAGCCGGGCAGGGAACAACGTTTGAAACTTGATGTCTCGATCCTTGAGAACTTTTCTAACTTCTGCATACTCCTTTCGCCTTTGTAGAATTCGCGGTGGATAATCGTTGTCAACATTAATTCGGTTTCCTTCCAACATCAGGCCCTTCTTTTGCCATGCATTGCGAAGTATAGTCTCTTTGATTCGAAAGCTGGCGAATTTCACAACGATTGACCTTGGCTGTGCCTGTGACGGTGGCTTAGGTCCTAGTGAGCGATGGGCTCTCTCAATTTGTAGAGTTGTTGTATCTACTATATCAAGATTATCCCTCAGCAGTTTTTCTACAAACTCCACCACCGATGCACTGTCCTTTTCGGCCCCTTCAGGAATCCCATATAGGCGCATGTTTTCTCGTCGTGAGCGGCTCTCTTGCTCGGTTAATTTAGCTTCCATTTGTGCGTGGAGTTTAAGCATTTCGGACATAACACCCTCTACATTTTGTAATCTTTCTTCTGCCTTTTCTATTCGGTCTTCGGCCTCCTCCAAACTAGTGTTGGTTTTAGTTATTTCTTCTTTGATTTCCTCTAGTTGAGATTTATTGTCCTGTCGAAAATCTCTTAACTCTTGAAGGATTAGACTTAGATTAGCCATGGGTTCTTCGTCAGGGCTAGCCGTGTTAGCATTCCCACTTTGCGTTCCCGTTTGCCTTGAGTTTTTTATTTCTTTGCCATCTTTTTTACCCCTAGCTGACATCCTTGCCCCTCTACTCAATATTTAACATTCGTATAGACAATTCGAAGTTTAGAGGCATGGGAAATGTTAGATTACTCGGGAGCTGTTCCGCTATGCTGCCATCGTTTCTGTGTCTCGGCCGGAAGCCGATATCACGCATTTTCAAGGATGTTTTAATGTGTGTGTTGCAAATGAGCATTGTATATATGTGTATATAGCATTATATGATTTGTGTTATTTCTTTTCCCTGCATTTTTACATATTTGAATTAACATGGATTTCACTAGTGAGAGTCATGGGTACATAGTGTGGGGAGAGGAAGGGGCCTTCTGACATTTAGTACTCCGGGTAACCCTGGTTTGGCCAGTGGTGGCGTAGTTAGAGATAGGACAACATTTCCCACGCCTGTGCATCAGGATTTGCCACCACTGGAGTTCACTGAGTCAGACATCCCTGTTAAACTGACTAGAGAGCAGGTTAGGGAACTCAGTTCTAACGTTAGTCAGTCTGTTAGCGCAAACCTTGACATAACGTCTGTCTAGGTTCACCAGCTCTTTCTGCCGGCCATTCCCTGGGGGGTGGTACTCTTATTGATGCGTCAAAATTGAATCTCGTTCTCAAGTCTGAGAGGAAAGAGACGCCTTTCTTTAGAGGTGATGGTAGTGATAAATTCTCTCTGTGTGAGTGGGAGGGATTAATGAGATTGTATCTGAATAAGGGTGGCTACACTGGGAGGGACTGTGTGGATGAGCTGCTTAGCAGACTGATGGGTCGTGCCAGGGATGTGATTCGGATCTGGCTGCGTAATAATGTGCAGGTGTCTGATTCAGGTAATGTGGATGCTGTCTTTTGCATTCTCAGACAGCATTTCGACAGTGCGGTGCATTCGGGTATGCCTCTTGCTGATTTTTACTCCACTACGCCGTATGTCAACGAGCAACATCTTGACTACTGGATCAGGTTGAATAAGGCAGCTGAGGTAGCAGAACAGTCTTTGGGACATGACAGCAAGGGGTTGCGGCTGCAGACTGTAGAAGTCGCCGCCATGTTCATTAGGCATTGCCCTGATAGAGAGCTCTCACTGATGTTTTTAAGTAAGCCTCAGAGTGAGTGGACTACCTGTGAGGTCCAGACACGCCTGGATGGGTTTCTAAGGAATCACAAGGTACAGAGGGGTAACGTCTTACAGAACACTGATTTTATGGTCACACCTGTAATGGAGGCTGTGAGTCACAGTGTGTCACCTGGTGTGTCTTCAGTGGGGGTGGGCAAGCCAGATAGGGCAGCTGCAGAAGGTACCACATTGGACAGGTTATTGGACATGCTGGAGAAGACACTAGTGTGTAATTCCCAAGCTACTCGGCATAGTCAGCCTAAGCGAGGTGAGAGGCGCAGTTTCAAGTGTGACGTGTGTCAGAGTTTGGACCACTCTACGCAGTCACACTGTAGGTTGCATAAGTTGTGTTTTCTGTGTTTTAGTCCTGAGCACATGCGCTCTCAGTGTCAAGGTAGGTCACAGGGTGTGAGACGTGCTGTGGATTCTGCTGCGGTGGGGACTGCGCAGAAGCCGAAGCCGTTTCAGGGAAACTGAAGAGCCTCCATTCGGAGGAGGGCAGTGGCAGGCATCTGAGTTTACTCTCCAATTTGAATGATGATATTGAGTCTGTTTATTCGTATTTTTGTGAGACATTGCCAAAGTCAAGTAAGGTTGTCATGCAAAACACCATGAGAACTGCACAGAGTGATGGTCTGTTTTACACATCTGTATTAATACAGGGCAAAGTTGAGTTAAAGGGGATGTTGGATACTGGGTCAATGGCCACCACGCTTAGTGCAGACGCTGTGCCGCGTCTGAAGGAAGCAGGTGTGTTGCCAGGTGAGTTTCCAGCCCCTGTTGATATTGTTCTGGTTGGCTGTGGAGGTAAGCAGACTAGTCCTCTGGGCGTGTGTGACTTGGCCATTGAGATGTATGGATTCAGTTTTGAAGTCCCGGTGTTGATTGTTGAGGGGCAGGTGGATCCATTGATTGTTGGAACGAATGTCTTAAAGCCATTAATCAGACAGTTCAAGTCCAGTGATGCTTTATGGCGGGTTGTGAGCCAACCTGACGTTATAGGTCAGGAGGATAGCAGTCAGTTCCTACGTCTTTTGTCCAGCCTGGAGAGATGGAGAGGTGGGTCCATCCCAGATAAGGTGGGAACTCTGAGGCTGAAGAGCGCAGTCACGCTCCAGCCCATGGCTGAGCATCTCGTGTGGGGTAGGTTACCACCTAAGACACGCATCTCTGTTGGCAGCACGGTTGTTGTGGAGCCCAGCACTTCGCGCTGTATTAATAGACAGATGCTAGTTGGACGAGTTGTCTCTCCTATGTGGGGGGACGGGTGGCTTCCGGTCAAGATTGTTAATCCGACGTCGGTGGCAGTAACCCTACGCCGGAATGCAAAAGTAGCTGACGTGTATCCCGCCATTGCATTAGAAGACTTTGATCAACATTTTGCCTCGCAGCATGTGGCTAAGGTGAGCTCAGGCAGTTCTCATGGCAGCTTGTCTGTCAAGAGTGATTCCGGCAGCTGTGTGGGCAATGGTGACTGCACACTGCATAGTCTTGGACTGGGTATACCTATTGACAGTTGTAAGGTCTCTTCTCAGTGGAAGGACAAGTTAGTTGAGTTGATCATGGAATTTGAGTCTGTCTTTTCTCGGCATCACCTTGACTGTGGTGAAGCGAGTGAGTTTTGCCATAGGATTAGGTTGACTGATGACCGTCCGTTCAGGTTGCCATATCGCAGGTTGTCCCCAGCACATTATCAGAAGTTGAAAGAGACTTTGGATGAAATGGAGGAGAAGGAGATTATTAGGAAGTCTAGTAGTGAGTACGCTTCTCTATTAGTGCTAGTGTGGAAGAAAAACGGAGACCTGCGGATATGCACTGACTTTAGGTGGCTTAATGCGCGCACGGTCAACGACGCCCACCCACTTCCCCACTAGGCAGACATTCTGGCTGCTCTGGGTGGTAATGTATTTTTCTCCACCATGGATCTGACATCTGGCTATTACAATGTGCCATTGCATGAAGAGGATAAGAAATATACAGCTTTCTCGTCTCCACTAGGGTTGCACGAATATAATAGGCTCCCTCAGGGCCTATGTAATAGTCCGGCTACCTTCATGAGAATTTCTTAAGTCTCCTCTGCTATTTGGATGATGTCCTTGGAGATCTGAGGCAGAGAGTTTGCAACGCTTGCGCATGGTGTTTGAGCGTTTGAAGGAGCACAACCTGAAGCTGTCTCCAGCTAAGTGCAACTTTCTTAGGAGGTCTGTGAAATTTCTTGGTCATATCATCTCGCAAGAGGGTGTTGCTAGCGATCCGGATAAAGTTGAGGCTATTGTGAATGTTTCGCAGTCAGACCTGATGGAGGCTGATGGCATCACGCCATCAGAGAGTAAGATCCGCTCCTTTCTTGGCATGGTGGTTTACTACCAGCATTTTATTGAAAACTGCTCTGTGCTGGCAAGGCCATTGTTTCCCCTGACAGGTGGATCTAAGGTAAAGGTGTAGCTAAGCCTGTGCAGAAGAGAAAGCTCTGTCCTCAGGACTGGTCCCCTGAGTGTACAGAGGCTTTTCAGAATGTTAAATCTGCACTGGTGAGTAGTGTGCCTTTGGCTCATCCAGGCTTCACAAAGCCTTTCCTTTTGTCTGTTGATGCATCTACTAGTGGTCTTGGAGCTGTTCTGTCTCAAGTGCAGTCCAATGAGAACAAAGCTACAGTGTAGGCCCATTGCTTTTGCCAGTAAGTCGTTGACTCATGCCCAGTCCAAGTATCCTGCTCATAGGCTTGAGTTCTTCTCTATGAAGTGGGCTATTTGTGATAAATTTAGTCACTGGTTGCGGGGTCACAGGTTCACTGTATGGACTGACAATAACGCCCTTAAGTATGTCTTGACGAAGCCTTTGCGGGACATGTGTGAGCAGCGTTGGGTGGCTAGGTTGGCCCCGTTTGATTTTGACATCCTGTATATTCCAGGTCCTAAGAATGTGGTAGCGGATGCCCTTAGCAGAGAGCCTTTTGTGAGGCCCAGGATTATGCATCGCTTGACCAGAACTTCTTATGCTGAACTGCTTAAAGAAGCTGAGAACCTGCAGGTGGACTCAGTCCAAGACATGTTTCGCCTGTCGTCTGAGCTTTCTGAGGCACGGGAACAGCGGGCGACCTCCATGGCTGACGGCGTGTGTGTTGGGGCCACACATGTCGTTCAGGATGGGATGGGAGGCTGGGTCTCACGTGAGGAGGTTTCGGCTGTGTTGCAGTCCTCTCGTCACTGGGAGGACGGTGCTAAACTTAGGGCTATCGCACATGTTCAGCACTTAAAATCTATGTCTATGACTGGTCAGAATCCTTTGCCTGTCCTTAGTCATGATGAGCTGTATGACAAGCAGTGTCAGGACTCCACTTTCAGCAGAGTTAGGTTCTTTGTTGACAGGGGACGTCGCCCATCCCGGCGGGAAAGGGTGCATGAGTCCCGGGAGACGCTTAAAACGTTGAGGCAGTGGAGTAAACTCACTACGCGGTTGGGTGTGCTGTACAGGGTGTCTAAGAATCCTGTGTCTAAAAAGAATACCTTCCAGTATGTGGTATCTGAGGCGCTGTGGATCATGGTTCTAAAAGGGGTTCATGATGAGGCTGGGCACCAGGGCCAGCAGCGTACTCTGTGGCTGGCCAGACAGAGATTTTACTGGGACACGCTTGAAAGGGACGTCAGGGATTATGTTCACAGGTGCGCACAGGTGTAGTTAGCAAGGCTAGGGCCCATCTTGTCCATTGATGTTTTAGTGGTCACTGACCACTTCATTAAGCTGGCGTGTGCATATCCCTGCCCTAATCAGTCTGCTAAGTCTGTAGCTCGGGTTCTATGGAATAACTTCTTCTGTGTGTATGGTTTTCCTGCGTGCATTCACTCGGATCAGGGGGGTAATTTTGAGAGCTCTTTAATCGCAGAGCTGCTCCTGTTAGCTGGAGTGGAGAAATCTCACACCACTCCGTACCACCCCATGGGGAATGGTCAGGCAGAGAGGATGAACCGCACTCTGGGAAGTATGATCAGAGCCCTACCACCAAGGTCAAAGGTCAAATGGCCTCAGCTACTCAACAATCTCACCTTTGTGTGCAACTGTACTGTCCACAAGACCACAGGGTTCCCCCCTTTCTTTTTAATGTATGGCCGCACTCCTAGGTTACCCGTGGACTTAATGTTCGAAAGTGTCCTGTTGGACGGGGATACAGTGGACATTGACACCTATGTTTCATCCTTGGGGAGGGACTTACGGGAGGCCATGGCCGTAGCTCAGTCTAATGCTGAGAAGCAGCAACGTAGACAGACTGAACTATATAATAGAAGAGCTAAAGGGCAACCAGTCAATGTGGGTGACAGGGTACTGCTGGCCAACAAAGGTGAACGGGGTAAGAAGAAACTGGCAGATAGGTGGGAGGGTCTGTGAATGTCACCACGCACACCTTTAAAATTAGGAGTCCAGTGCAGTGGGCAGTGTTAAAACTGTACATAGAAACCTCATCATGCCAGTGAATTTGCCGCTCCCTGACACTGGTGAGGATGACTAACATCTGTCATGTTCTGGTGGTAGTGTTAGTGAGGCTGGCAGCTCATAGTCCAGGGGGGATAGCACCACTGTTGACAGGACTGTTAGGTGGGTTGCTGGTCTCCCGGGTAGCTCTGACACACACGGTAGTCACATAGGAGATTTTGGATCAGTGACGGTAGACAGAGGGAATGAGATGGTTCCGGTCTCAGCTGGAGTGGAATCAGAGAGGACCTCGGTACCTTCAGCCTGTGAGAGCCCTCTGTGCACTGTGTCGGATGATTGCGCTGATTCTCTGTCAGTTGACCCTCTCCCAACTGTGAATTCTCCTACCCACACTGGTGTTACTGCGTCTACTGTCTCACCTGGTCGCCGTAGGGGTGGCATGCGCACAAGGCGTGGCAGGCTGATTAAACCTGTGAATAGAATCATACAGGTTATGTCTACTCAGTGGGTGCGGAGTCTTTTTAGAGGAGCTCACTAGAGGTTATTCACACGTCTCTACTGTGTATGTAGGCACTATATGTATTTTTAAAAAATTCTAGGGGAAACACTGCAGTGGGATCTTAATTTAATGCCTTCCATATGTTAGGCACTGGGGTCACCTCTATTGCTTCAAGTGGTCATACCTTATTTTTAGGATCAATTGAATTGTTGAGTTTTTGTCGTAACACGGTGATGAGGAACTACAGCTGCATGTGACGTCACATGTTTGGGCGCTTAATCTCTAACTGATCAATACGCAATTTGCTTAACTGGCTTAACATATTTTTGTAATAACGGAACGTGATGTAAACCGCGTGGTGATAACCTTTATGTCAGGAAAACTGGTGTTGTGCTTCTACTCACATGAAGAGCTAGCTGTAAGTGTTAAGTGTCAATGCTAACCAGGCTAATAAAGAAACCATGCTACCGTGAGTAACGATGAAGGGTAAAGTCACGTGACTTCTTTTGTAGTTCGTTTATGAAACAAAAGGAGCAATTTCGATTTTCTTAAATAAGGCAAAATAGGGTCTGACATTTTCACAGTTAGAATATTATTACCGTATAGACACTGAAAAATATTTTTGGTGGATAACATCGCTGATTTGGCTTCACAATATTTTTTTTTAAATAGGTCTATGGGACTTAACATTGAAGCTGCTCTTCGATAGGAACGCAACCACTTGGGGCGCTGGTTTTCACTTTCCCTCCCTATTGACATATTTTGTAGTTTCCCACGCCTCTGAGGTACAGTAGGTTGTAGGGGGTGTGGCTTGGGTGTGGCAGGGGTTGGTTCCCACACTGAAGACCCCTTAAGTGTTCATGTAGCCCGCTCCTCTGCCTCTTTTGCTACTGTCCTGAGGCAGAGGTATGTGGAGTCTTGCATACAATACATCATATCTTTTATATACTGTACTTGTATTGTGCATTTTTCACAAAGAACTGTTTTCTGGTGTTGCACACCTTATACGAGTTATGTTTGTTTAATCACTGTTTTTATGTTAGCTCGTTACACAATGCATATTACCTCAGTTTTACATGCTACAGTCTGCTAACGTGGCTGCAGGTGTAGCGGCGTTAACTAGTTAGCTTACAGACCTTCATACTGGTGAATTGACTGAATGTATTTAAATGTGGGTTACCTGTTTGATTGGCAGGAGCTGTGACGCGACTGGCTCGCTCTCTGCCTGATTTGTGTTTGTTTTGTCCTATATTCCAGGTATGCCATGTACTTTTATGGCGATTCACGCTGTTAAATGCGTGTCTCATGGTCTTGCCGCTCTCTTTTGCTACTGTCCTGAGGCAGAGGAACTGTGACGCGACTGGCTCGCTCTCTGCCTGATTTGTGTTTGTTTTGTCCTATATTCCAGAGAGCAGTAAACAGTAAAATCAAGGTCGTTTGTGGCGTCCATCCTTTATACACAACGCAGAGTGATTGGGGGAGGGGAGAGACGACCTCTGTTACATTGGTGCCGTGACTCGGATTGGGAGTGAGGTTTAGGGGGGTGAGTGTAACGGATGCCAGCTAGCTTAGCTGTGCTTGCGGAACGTTGGTAAACCTCACTCCCCAACGCCTCAAGAGTGCTGCTGGCATGCAAGCCAGTAGCCTGGGCTATTGGCTCAATTGTTAGCGCGCTCGCCTCCCGATCCGAGGTGCTGCTGTTCGCGGGTTCGAGTCCGGGCGTGTGCAGGGCTGAATCGCGCAGGTTCAACACAACGCAGGTTACACGTCATCATAATCAGGTAACAGGTCCTTATACCAAGTTTGGACTTTGTACATCAAAGCGTTGCTGAGATACAAGCTCACTTCCTGTATTGCAGCGATAGAGGCCAAATGATGCCAATTTCCTAGTGCGTCCTCACAATCAGATACCAAGTCCCTGTACCAAGTTTGGACTTCATACATTAAAGCATAGCCGAGATGTTAGCCCACTTCCTGTTAGGCGGCATCGTCGCCATGTGTGATTGGCTGTCACGGGCAAATACATTTGAAATTAAAAAATCTGACATGTATCGTTTGTGCGGCTCGGTCTGAAGATCATCTCCGACAAGTTCTGTGAAAATCGGAAGAAATTTGTGAACGCTGAAACTTTTGGTTTGGACTAAATCCAATATGGCGGATGTCCAATATGGCAGAAACTGACAGGATAGGGGTCGATGAACTCGGTATGGTCCAAGGATTCAGACGCTATCTCAATTGTGAAAATCAGAAAAAAGAGTCAAGGATCACGCACCTGAACGCATGCCCAACATTGGGCTGGTGGTGGCGCTAGAGCGTTCAATGTATATGCATAACAATTGCTGTGAGTGAGGACAGTCCTGACTAATGGTATCGAGTTTTGTTATGTTAACTCAAAGCGTCACCTAGATGTTTGTCCACTTCCTGTTTGGCGGCTTCGTCACCATATTTGATTGGCTGTCACGGGAAAACAAACTTGAAATTGAAAAATCTGGCAAGTATCTTTTGTGTGGCTCGGTCTGATGATCATCTCCGTCAAGTTTTGTGAAAATCGGAAGAAATTTGTGAATGCTGAAACTTTTCGTAGAGTTTGGACTAAATCCAATATGGCGGAGGTCCAATATGGCGGAGGTCCAATATGGCGGAAAGTGACATAATAGGGGTCATTGAACTTATGTCGTTCCAGGGATTCCAACGGTACCTGATATGTGAAAATCGGACACACCCGTTCAATGGTCACATGCATGAATGCGAGTCCAGATTCGACCCATTGGTGGCACTAGAGTGTTGGGCATAGAGTTCTGTAAATTGGCGAGAGTGATCATGGGACAGTGCTGAATCAGTGTGCCGAATTTCATAACTTTAGACCCAGCAGTTCAATTTTCGGCCAGATTTTGACCCGTTGGTGGCGCTAGACGGCTGGGTTTAGAGATCCATAAATTAGTAAGTCAATAAGTCAAGTCAATTTTATTTTTATAGCGCATTTAACATGCACAGAGTGCAACACAAAGCGCTCCACAAAACAAGACACATAACAAAAAGACAAAAGATGCCGGATGGAGCGCCGTAGTCGCCAGCGTTCCAGCGACATCAACACAAACAAACAAATTTACAAAATAACACTTGACGCACAAGATAAAAGATGCCTGATGGAGCGGCATAATCGCCAGCGTACCTGAGACACATAACGGTAGACATACAAGACAGACAACAAACAAAAATGAACAAGTAATAAAATAGGAAATTAAAATAAAGAAAAGTCCGTGTTAACTTAGTCCAACTCAGTCCAATGGCAATGACATGGCGCAGTCCAGTCCAATGGCAATGACAAGCTGCGTCTTCAGACCAACCCGGAGGATCCAACGTTAACATGCCTTCTGTAAGTGACGTTAGTAGGCCTACTTGTAGACTGCAGTCTAGAGATCAATGGAAGCATAGAAGCTAACCGTCTGAAGTCATTGGCGATCCCGCAGCAACTCGGTGGACCCCCGACAGACAGCCTGATGCTCCGAGAGACTGCAGAGCTGGTAGTTTCGAACGTTAGTAGCTGCTAGCTAGAAGCTAGTCTGCTCAATCCAGACACAGTTACCGTTAGTCTGCACCAAAAACTTTGGTCTGCACAATCCAGACTCCAGGCAAGGCAGATGGCAGCTCGCAGGTCAGCAGCAGCTCGGCGGCAACGGCAGATCCCTTGCAGAGTAGGCTCAGGTCCAGCTGTCCCAATAAAACTCCTCGACCAGACAGTGAAGTGCAGCACCGTTCACGGCTGGATGGATGGAAGGATGTCAGTCCAGGGCAAAAGCTAGTTCTAGCCCTAGCAAGCTCCCAATGGACCAACGACTTCAGCCGACTTGGAAGCAGTAAAAGGGACTAAGAATAACACGACAACTATTGAAAATAACATAAATGAAGAGATAATACATTTAACTAGACAAAACAATACAAAAAATGAACATGACATTACATAAAATTACGAACATTACATAAAAACAAACAAAAACATGATGCCAGACGGAGCGGTGTGTCTCGCCAGCGTCCCCGTAACCTAGCAACCTTAGTGTGGGTGGTCAGTGGAATGTCCAGAAACTTTCTGCCAAATTTCATCACTTTTTAGCCAGGCGTTCTATGGGCTGCCATAGACTCCAATGGCAGAGGAATAATAATAGGAAAAGCTAGTAACTCAATGGGTCATAGTATCAGCCTAATACTCACTTACTCAGCCTCACAACAGGAGAGTCTTTCAACTACCACACACCAGATGGGAACTGAGCTACTCCAATAGCCCCAGTTATTACCCCAAATTGGCCCGTATGGGGATGATTGAGGCACACCATTAAACTAGGGAAGCAAAATATGTCTCAATAGTTTACAACATAAATCAACATAACAAACAACATATAGGAACGTCACATATTACCAACCGTCACGTATGTCCAACCTCTTACGTGTATGTGTCACTTAATATTAATTTCTATACAAACCAAGACGGCGGATTCCTAAAGAAACGCAAGCACCCACACCATAAGTTTATCTAAATTAGCTATGTACCAAAAATTACATTTTACCGTGACTCGAAGAGCTGTAAACAGTGTTGTAAGGCTGCGTGTACAAATCCGCTTGGAGCTCCAGTGGAATTTTGATTTGCCGACAAGAATTCTCGGGCTAACCGTTCATGTGCCTGAGAAAGGTTGGGAATAAGCACCCACCAGCCCAGTACTAACCTCCGAGCGTGGTAAACAAAATCAGATATTTATGGCAGTAAAAGCCCCGGTAAGAACCAAACTAGATTTTGTTCAAATCTACACACCTATGGCTGCTGAAAAATGTAAGGTTCATTTAGCAAATGTTATTTTGAAGTATTAAAAAACATAGTTGTTTTAAGAATTTTCGAACAAAATGGTTGGTAATTAGCACGTTTACGATAACATTTTACACAACAGAAAAGTATAAACAAAATGTATGTTTGTTATAAATACATACATAACCCCTTGGGGATCAATAAAGTATCTATCTATCTATCTATCTATCTATCTAACCAAAAGGCATAAAGAAACAATACAACCAAAATAATAATCCACCCCTGTAGCATAATGCCCTGCTCCCTACCCCTGCAGGATGGCCGGTCCCGGTGCGGAGCAACAATGAAACCCACTGTACATCCCCTGAATAACTGAGCTATCACAGAACATGCAACATCACTTTACACCACAAACAAAACATTTTACGATCAAAGAGGGACACAGTGGGGGAGTGTGTGCGTGTGTGCGAATGAATGAGTCTCTCTCTTGTCTGCAACGCGAATGAGACAGTGAGAACGGAAAAGTTCAGTTTCTCACAAGCTGTATAGCATAGCACTGTGAAATCTCTATATTCAACCAGACTTGTATACAGGAAGCACCAGTAACACAGATCAGTCAGTCAATGTGTATACAAGTAGCATCCATACTGTACATTGCAATAGTTGTCAATTCAGTGTCCTGCCATGTCCGTGGAGCTTACAGACAGTAATTACTAGTTAAACTGTAAGTTGGCTATTTATAGCTGACATTACATCAATTTCCACAGCCATGGTGTGTCCTTATAATTATTGTTTAATTGTCATGATAGGAAAGTAATATTCAAAATGTTACAAGTAAACAAGTATGCAAATTCATATATTTACGGAAATTATGTATTATTTTGTCTTCTTGTGGTGTTGCAATCAGTGCATAAGGAGTTGTGAGGCCCGGGGCTATGTGCCAGGAGGGGATATGCTAGCATGTTAGCATGTTAGTTAGCATTTTTAGCAAAACTGATTAAAATTATTAGCTAAGTTAGCTAAGTCACATGGTTAGCATAGTTAGCATGTTCACATAGTTAGCATGCTAGCATGTTAGCATGCTAGTTAGCATTTTTAGCAAAACTGCTTAAAATGATTAGCTAAGTCACATGGTTAGCATAGTTAGCATGCTAGTTAGCATTTTTAACAAAACTGCTTAAAATGATTAGCTAAGTCAGCTAAGTAACATGGTTAGCATAGTTAGCATAACTGCTAAAAATGATTAACTAAGTTAGCTAAGTAACATGGTTAGCATAGTTAGCATGTTAGCATGCTAGTTGGCATAGTTAGCATAACTGCTAAAAATGATTAGCTAAGTCACATGGTTAGCATACTTAGCATTTTAACATTGTTAGCATGCTAGTTAGCATAGTAACTTGGTTAACATTATTATCTTTGTTAACATAGTTAGCATAACTGCTAGCAAACATTAGAGCCATTCCAAGTGTCAGTTATCGTCAACTATCTACCTAAATAATTTGACCATTTAAACTATCCACTTATTTAACAGTTCAGTCATTCCAACTATATTAAACCTCATCTACCTAGCAACCAATATAGTTTGTTTTTACTCTGTATGATATTTGACATCATATTTTTACATTTTCATGCACTGTATTTCCTTCAGGAAATGCTTTTCTAGTTCTTCTTCTTCTTCTTCTTCTTCTTCTAACGCAGTTAATGCAGCTTAAACCGTTTAACGTAGAAACTTCATTCAAACTATGTTGCGTAGGTCTTACTTAGGACATGTGGGCTTTTGTTTTTTTCATCTTTGTAACTTTTATACTTTTTAAACTATTAATTAAAAACTAATCAAAATTTCCCCATTGACTTAACATTATGATTATGACATCACAATACGGCCGTTAAGCAATTAGAATCCTATGGCAGGTGTTCGGGCCACCTGGATCAACTGCCAGTCTCAGGCTTTAAGCATACATACTGGCCCTATTAAGACTACACATCCTGTTCAACTGCTTCCTCTGCCAAAAACTGTTTCAAAATAAAAGTCCTCACTATAATATTTTACTGTTAAAACAATTTAACCCTTTAAACTACTGAACCTTTTAACTGTTCAGCCATTGTAACTGTTACTTGTCATCAACTATGACTCCTACCCACTTTAGCTAGTTAGCATGGTTAGCATAGTTAGCATGTTAGCATTGCTAACATTCTTAGCATTGTTAGCATTTTTAGCAAAACTGCTAAAAATGATTAGCTAAGTTAGCTAAGTAACATGGTTAGCATGCTAGAATGTTAGCATGCTAGTTAGCATTTTTAGCAAAACTGTTAAAATTGATTAGCTAAGTTAGCTAAGTAACATGGTTAGCATAGTTAGCATGCTAGTTAGCATTTTTAGCAAAACTGCTAAAAATGATTAGCTAAGTTAGCTAAGTAATGTGGTTAGCATGCTAGTGTGTTAGCATGCTAGTTAACATTTTTAGCAAAACTGCTAAAAATGATTAGCTAAGTAACATGGTTAGCATAGTTAGCATGTTAGTTAGCATAGTTAGCAAAACTGTTAAAAATGATTAGCTAAGTTAGCTAAGTAGCATGCTAGCATGTTAGCATACTAATTAACATTTTTAGCAAAAAAACTTGGTTAACATTATTATCTTTGATAACATAGTAGCATAACTGCTAGCAAACATTAGGGCCATTCCAAGTGCCAGTTATCGTCAATTATCTACCTAAATAATTTAACTATTTAAATTATCCACCTATTTAACCGTTCAATCATTCCAACTATATTAAACCTTATCTACCAAGCAAATCATTTAACTATATAAACTATCCACCTATTTAACTGTTCAGTCATTTGAACTATATTAAACCTCATCATGTTGGTTGCCAATTAGCACATCATCTGTTTTAACAATATATTTCACACCATATGTTTTGCATTTTCATGCACTGGTAATTCCCTGGAATTGCGTTTTCTAGTTAGAGTGCATGAAAATGCACTCTACTGTTATCCGAATTATTCTTATTATTACAGTGCATGAAAATGCACTGTACTGTTCTTCCTAGGCTTCTTCTTATTCTTCTTCTTCTAACGCGTTTAATGCAGCTTCAAACCGTTTAGCGTTAGAAACTTCATTCAAACTATGTTACGTAGGTCTTACTTAGGACATGGGGGCTTTGTATTTTTTCAACTTTGTAACTTTTATACTTTTTAAACTATTAATTAAAAACTGTTCAAAATTTCCCCATAGACTTAACATGGGCTGATGACATCACAATAGAGCCGTTAAGCAATTAGAATCCTATGGCAGGTGTTCGGGCCACCTGGACCAACTGCCAGTCTCAGGCTTTAAGCATACAAACTGGCCCTATTAAGACTACACATCCTGTTCAACTGCTTCCTCTGCCAAAACTGTTTCAAAATAAAAGTCCTCACTACAATATTTCACTGTTAAACAATTTAAGCTTTAAACTACTGAACTTTTTAACTGTTCAGCCATTGTAACTGTTACTTGTCATCAACTATGACTCCTACCCACTGTAGCTAGTTAGCTAAGTTAGCTAAGTAACATGGTTTAACATGGTTAGCATGTTAGCATGCTAGTTAGCATTTTAACAAAACTGCTAAAAATGATTAGTTAAGTTAGCTAAGTTTTAGCATAGTTAGCAAAAGTTGCATTTTTAGCAAAACTACTAAAATGATTAGCTAAGTTAGCTAAGTCACATGGTTAGCATAGTTAGCATGCTAGCATGTTAGCATGCTAGTTAGCATTTTTAGCAAAACTACTTATAATGATTAGCTAAGTTAGCTAAGTCACATGGTTAGATGTTAGCATCTTAGTTAGCATTTTTAGCAAAACTACTTATAATGATTAGCTAAGTAAGCTAAGTCACATGGTTAGCATGCTAGTTAGCATGCTAGCATGTTAGCATGCTAGTTAGCATTTTTAGCAAAACTGCTAAAAATGATTAGCTAAGTTAGCTAAGTCACATGGTTAGCATACTTAGCATTTTAACATTGTTAACATGCTAGTTAGCATACTTGGTTAACATTATTATCTTTGTTAACATAGTTAGCATAACTGCTAGCAAACATTAGAGCCATTCCAAGTGTCAGTTATCGTCAACTATCTACCTAAATAATTTAACCATTTAAACTATCCACTTATTTAACTGTTCAGTCATTCCAACTATATTAAACCTCATCTACCTAGCAACCAATATAGTTTGTTTTTACTCTGTATGATATTTTACATCATATTTTTGCATTTTCATGCACTGTATTTCCTTCAGGAAATGCTTTTCTAGTTAAAATTATTATTATTCTTCTTCTAACGCTTTTTGTGCGTTTAATACAGCTTCAACTGTTTCACGTAGAAACTTCATTCAAACTGCGTTGCGTAGGTCTTACTTATGTGACTTCAGCTATGTATTTTTCAACTTTGTAACTTTTATACTTTTTAAACTATTAATTAAAAACTACTAAAATTTCCCCATTGACTTAACATTAGATTATGACATCACAATAGCAATTAGAATCCTATGCCAGGTGTTCAGGCCACCTGGATCAGCATATATGGCTCTGGCCAGGCCACCTGGATCAACTCTGAGTTTCTCAGGCTTTATGACATCATAGCAATTAGAATATTGTGCCAGGTGGTCAGGCCACCTGCATCAACTGTCAGTTTCTCAGGCTTTAAGCATACAGTCTCATTCTATGCTATAAGCCTGAGAAACTGTTCAGTCATTCCAACTATATTAAACCTCATCTATCTAGCAAATAGTTTAACCTTTTAAACTATCCACCTATTTAACTGTTCAGTCATTCCAACTATATTAAACCTCATCTACCTAGTTCAGTCATTCCAACTATATTAAACATCATCTACCTAGCAAATAATTTAACCTTTTAAACCATCCACCTATTTAACTGTTCAGTCATTCCAACTATATTAAACCTCGTCTACCTAGTTCAGTCATTCCAACTATATTAAAACTCATCTATCTAGCAAATAATTTAACCAATTAAACTATCCACCTATTTAACTGTTCAGTCATTCCAACTATATTAAACCTCATCTACCTAGCAAATACTTTAACCTTTTAAACTATCCACCTATTTAACTGTTCAGTCATTCCAACTATATTAAACCTCATCTACCTAGTTATCATCTACCTAGCAAATAATTTAACCTTTTAAACCATCCACCTATTTAACTGTTCAGTCATTCCAACTATATTAAACCTCATCTACCTAGTTCAGTCATTCCAACTATATTAAACATCATCTACCTAGCAAATAATTTAACCTTTTAAACCATCCACCTATTTAACCCTTTCGTGCCTGTGCCGAACATTCCATTTTTGGTGCTGGATGACCTCCTTACACAAAAAAACTTATTTCTCGAGTATAATACATACCATCAATGGGATATACATACCATTGTAATCAGAAGGGTCAGTTCTATCAAATGATGTAAAATATATATGGTAATGTTGATATAGTAATGAACAGTCTTTGAAAATCCAACAAAATTCATTAAAATTGAATTTCATTCGCATAAAAATGAATTTTCATCATATTTCTATACGAGATAGAGAAAAATATAGAGTGTATGACATGTTCAGCAAGTTGTGGGTTATTTAACAAAAAAGACTGAATTGGAATATCATTAACCTTTCAAAAGATAAATTAAGTGATAAGTGTAAAAAAATGCAGGAAACGGGATTTAGAATGTTGACAGAATTCACATTCTCTTTCTCACCAAAAACATAGTATGCATAAAAACTAATAATGAAGTCAGACACAATGGTTTAGATTTATTTGGTCCATAAGAATAAACCATTTATTTGTATATAAGCAAATGCTACAGTCAACAATAATGATATATAAAAGAAAAACATGTACCTTACCAGTAATACAGGAAGTAAGTATACTGTATATTTATTGAAGATCAATTCTGAATAGAGACATAGAATACATTTGATTCAACAGATACAACTTCCTTATATAAATTAGTGTAATATGAAAATGATATACATCTATAAAATGTATTATTTATGAAAAGCTAGGAATACAATCAACTTCAACATCACTCAAAAATCAATGTGTCTAAACATCTAAACACAAGCCTGTTGAGAATAAACACATACACACATATACACACAAACACACACACAGAGGAGGATAGGGAAAGGTGGGGTGGGGAACCTGAAGGTTAAACACAGAAGACCTATGACTCATAACGAAACGCATCCCCTTCTGTAGAATGCCAAATCTGACAGCAATTTTGTTTACCAAAAAAGCAGTCACCTACCGCTAAACTCCAGGCCATACAAGCTACTTTAGTGTTATTATGTATTGTTTTTATAACAAAGCCAACAATTTTTCTTTGGCTCCTGCTGTACAGGAATATGTACTTGATGAAAAGACGACAGAGTAGTAGTTGGAGCAGCTGAAGGTGAGGCTGAAATTTTGACGGAAATGCCTGCCAGCTGTTGTGATAGATTTTCGCCAGTCTTTCTGGCTGTAGCTACCAAACCTAGGTTCAACACCAGATTCTGCATTGCCAAACTTGAAATAATAAGAAACTACTGAAACAGCAATGTCAATGGAGAAAAAGTGTACACAATATGTATTTCTCATTTGGTCAACGCTCCCTGATCCCTTCAGAGACTTGGCTCCCCAGTAGCAATGGATATTAGGGAGGGAAGTGAAGTCCCATGTCAATGATCAATCCCAGAAAACTGTGAAACTCTTCTGGAGTCTCTTCGTCCCATGCCCCTGCACTGTGTGTTTGCATACGACGGCCTACTAAGCACAACCTCCCACCCGTTCCGGTTGATAAAACCACATATGCCTGGGACAACAACATATAAAAAACAACATAACAAGTCTATTTCACAGTGTTTTAGTGGCAGTCTACACCACCCTACGCACGCCACCTAAATCTATACCTTCTTCCTCCATCCTCACATGGTCTTCAACATTGTGAGCGCAAGCTCATCAGCAGTCAGCTACCTCTTCAGGCCTGCAAGGAGGTCTGTGTAGGTCTTGTCATCCTCCATCTGAAACAACAGTAAAATCATACAAATGTAATACATTTATTAATTAAAAAAATAAAATCACAAAACTACATATGTGTGCGTGTGTGCACATACATACACAAGAAGAGGTAGCCTAAACTATTGAAGCATTTTGAGTAACTCAAAAATATTTAGAAGTATGAAAAGTCATTTTATTACACATGGGTTTAGCTACCCTAAATCTGATTGCCTGGCTGGCATTAAGATAAAGACAGATTACATTTCACCTAGTAACTAACTGCTTAAATGCAATAATGACATTTCTGACATAATATGTGATTTCATCATGTTTTCTATAAAACTACATATTGAGAAGAGTAGAATATCAAGTCATGCCATCTTAGAAAATGTTGAGACAAGCACGTCTGATGTTTGTCATTTAGAAGTTAGCAAGGTAAAACAGTTCACTACAAACTGCCTAGCGAGGTAACAACCCGATGAGAGGCAATACGTTAATTAGCACTACATTTCTGACAGAATCCATTGATTTCACATCTTGTTTTCTACAACTACATATTGAGAGGAGTAAAAATATCGCTCAACTTATTTCATGTGAGAGAACGCAACTTAGAAGAAGCTTGACCATTGATTTATTCAGCTTTGGTATGCTATACTGACTTGCCAATATAATGCTTACCTAACAAGCAAATTGGTACTAGAAAACAAACTTACTTACAGGTTATATACTAACAGGTTTTTAAATGAAATTGTCAAATGAAAATAACTGATATCAAAAAAAAAGAATACTGCAAGCAGTTCAGAGTAATGCAGCTAGCTGCTAAAGTTACATGACGATGCACTTAGCCCCCGCTATGCCATAATGTTGACGCTGATGAGAAAGCATATTACTGTCAAATAACATGATTTTATGACTACAAATTAAGATTAACCATAACTAGAAACGATGTAAAATGTATATTACCTCAGTTTATCCAGCTGTGTGGTTTCCAGTCGAGGTAAACTCCAACGAAGTGCAGGTGGCATCTGGCGGTCCATGTTAAAATGTACGACTGAAGTGAAAAGTTTTTTTTTCGACTCATCTTCAAAGTATCCAAAACATTTAAGCCATAAACCCCTTAACCAATCATATCAAATTGAAGCTTATGTTGTCAGCATTACGGGGAAGATTTCAGAAATAAAATCAGTCATTGGACAGCTGAGATATTAGATGATTGGTCATCGTTAAAATTTTAACGAAATTAGAACGGTCGGGCTTGTAAGGGTTAACTGTTCAGTCATTCCAACTATATTAAACCTCATCTACCTAGTTCAGTCATTCCAACTATATTAAACATCATCTACCTAGCAAATAGTTTAACCTTTTAAACTATCCACCTTTTTAACTGTTTTAACTATCTACATATAACTTTTAAACTTTCAACATTCATTAAACTATCTGTCTATTAAACTATCTGTCTATTAACAACTGTTAAACTATCTACATTCAACTTTTAAACTGTCTACGTCCAAACTATCAACTTTTTATTAAGCTATGCTATGTCTGTCCTAGCTTCATTTTCATGCACTCGTAATTCCCTGGAATTACATTCTCTAGTTCTTATTTTTCTTCTTCTAACGCGTTTAATGCAGCTTCAACCGTTAAACATAGAAACTTTATTCAAACTTTGTTACGTAGGTCTTACTTAGGACATTTGGGCTATGTATTTTTCAACTAAAATAAATTTTTCATTAAAAACTATCAAAATTTCCCCATTGACTTAACATTATGATTATGACATCACAATACGGCCGTTAAGCAATTAGAATCCTATGGCAGGTGTTCAGGCCACCTGGCCCAACTGCCATTCTCAGGCTTTAAGCATACAAACTGTCCCTATTAAGACTACACACCCTATTCAACTGCTTCCTCTGCCAAAAACGGTTTCAAAATAAAAGTCCTCACTATAATATTTCACTGTAAAACAATTTAACCCTTTAAACTACTGAACTTTTTAACTGTTCAGCCATTGTAACTGTTACTTGTCATCAACTATGACTCCTACCCACTGTAGCTAGTTAGCTAAGTTAGCTAAGTAACATGGTTAGCATGCTAGCATGTTAGCATGCTAGCATGTTAGCATGCTAGTTAACATTTTTAGCAAAACTGCTAAAAATGATTAGCTAAGTTAGCTAAGTAACGTGGTTAGCATAGTTAGCATGTTAGTTAGCATTTTTAGCAAAACTGCTAAAAACAATTAGCTATGTTAGCTAAAGTAGCGTGGTTAAGCATAGTTAGCATGCTAACATGTTAGTTAACGTTTTTTTAATATAACTGCTAAAAACGATTAGCTAAGTTAGCTAAAGTAGCGTGGTGCCAAGATAGTTAGCGATGTTAGCATGTTAGTTAGTTAGTTTTTACAGCAAAACTGCTAAAATGATTAGCTAAGTTAGCTAAGTAATGTGGTTAGCATAGTTGGCGTGTTAGCATGCTGGTTAGCATAGTAACTTTGTTAATATTATTATCTTTGTTAACATAGTTAGCATAACTGCTAGCAAACATTAGAGCCATTCCAACTGTCAGTTATCATCAACTATCTACCTAAATAATTTAACCATTTAAACTATCCACCTATTTAACTGTTCAGTCATTCCAACTATATTAAACCTCATCTACTTAGCAACCAATATAGTTTGTTTTACTCTGTATGATATTTTTATATCATATTTTTGCATTTTCATGCACTGTATTTCCTTCAGGAATTACTTTTTCTAGTTCTTATTTTTCTTCTTCTAACGCAGTTTAATGCAGCTTCAACCGTTTAACATAGAAACTTTATTCAAACTTTGTTACGTAGGTCTTAATTAGGACATTTGGGCTTTGTATTTTTCATCTTTGTAAAAATAAATTTATTAATTAAAACTATCAAAATTTCCCCATTGACTTAACATTATGATTATGACATCACGTTAAGCAATTAGAATCCTATGGCAGGTGTTCAGGCCACCTGGCCCAACTGCCAGTCTCAGGCTTTAAGCATACAAACTGGCCCTATTAAGACTACACATCCTGTTCAACTGCTTCCTCTGCCAAAACTGTTTCAAAATAAAAGTCCTCACTATAATATTTCACTGTTAAAACAATTTAACCCTTTAAACTACTGAACTTTTTAACTGTTCAGCCATTGTAACTGTTACTTGTCATCAACTATGACTCCTACCCACTGTAGCTAGTTAGCTAAGTTAGCTTAGCGTGGTTATGCAGTTAGCATGTTAGCATGCTAACATGTTAGCATGCTAGTTAACATTTTTAGCAAAACTGCTAAAAATGATTAGCTAAGTTAGCTAAGTAACGTGGTTAGCATAGTTAGCATGTTAGTTAGCATTTTTAGCAAAACTGCTAAAAACAATTAGCTATGTTAGCTAAGTAACGTGGTTAGCATAGTTAGCATGCTAACATGTTAGTTAGCATTTTTAGTATAACTGCTAAAAACGATTAGCTAAGTTAGCTAAGTAACGTGGTTAGCATAGTTAGCATGCTAGTTAGCATTTTTAGCAAAACTGCTAAAAATGATTAGCTAAGTTAGCTAAGTAATGTGGTTAGCATAGTTAGCGTGTTAGCATGCTAGTTAGCATAGTAACTTTGTTAATATTATTATCTTTGTTAACATAGTTAGCATAACTGCTAGCAAACATTAGAGCCATTCCAACTGTCAGTTATCATCAACTATCTACCTAAATAATTTAACCATTTAAACTATCCACCTATTTAACTGTTCAGTCATTCCAACTATATTAAACCTCATCTACTTAGCAACCAATATAGTTTGTTTTTACTCTGTATGATATTTTATATCATATTTTTGCATTTTCATGCACTGTATTTCCTTCAGGAAATGCTTTTCTAGTTATTATTCTTCTTCTAACGCAGCTAATGCAGCTTCAACCGTTTAACGTAGAAACTTCATTCAAACATTGACGCGTAGGTCTTAATTAGGACATGTGGGCTTTGTATTTTTCATCTTTGTAACTTTTATACTTTTTAAACTATTAATTAAAAACTATCAAAATTTCCCCATTGACTTAACATTGCCCTTTATGACATCACAGCAATTAGAATCCTATGGCAGGTGTTCAGGCCACCTGGACCAACTGCCAGTCTCAGGCTTTAAGCATACAAACTGGCCCTATTAAGACTACACATCCTGTTCAACTGCTTCCTCTGCCAAAAACTGTTTCAAAATAAAAGTCCTCACTACAATATTTCACTGTTAAACAATTTAACCCTTTAAACTACTGAACTTTTTAACTGTTTAGCCATTGTAACTGTTACTTGTCATCAACTATGACGATGGCGATGTTGGTCCAGGATTAACATTGTAAAAACGGTGCTGTACCAACATTGTAAAGACGGTCCCTGACCAACATTGTAAAGACGGTCCTGGACCAACATTGTAAAGACAACATTGTAAAGTCGGTCCTGGACAAACATGACAATGTGGGTCCTGGACCAACATTGTAATGACAGTCCTGGACAAACACGACAATGTGGGTCCTGGACCAACATTGTAATAACGGTCCTGGACAAACATGACAATGTGGGTCCTGGACCAACATTGTAAAGACGGTCCAAGACCAACATGGCAACGTCGCTCCAGGACCATGTACAAACAAAAGCTACTGCTTTAGCCTATTACCAAGCTACATTAGTAGTCCAAAAGTGTGCTCCTTAGCAAGTGAACTAACATAACACTGGCTTGGCACTTCACATAGTTGCATGCTGCACCTACCTATTAGCAAGCTAATTTTGTAGCATAAATTTATGTTCCCTAGCCTAGCCTCTAACAGCGGCACCAAGATTGCTAAATGAGCTTCAAAGCTACTTCAACTACTGTATCCCTTCGAAATAAGTTATTTAAAAGATGCATAGCCACTGAATTACCTATTTGGAAGCTAATGTATTACAGTAAATGTATGGTCCCTAGCCTGGCAGCTAACATTAGACAAACATGGAACCAAGTCAACTAAAACGAAAATAAAAAAAATCTAAGGTGCATATATTCAGGTTCCACTCGGAATTACTTTATTTTACAACTATTTTACACACAAATATGCAAGGACCTACCTTTATTGAGATATAAGTTGGTGATCCACTGGTTGTTTCTGGAGGGAAATTTCAAAATGGCAATGGGAGACTCACATTGATGACATCACAAGGCTGTGATTGGTTAAAGAGTTGTTGGTCCAGGACCGTCTTTAGAATGTTGGTCCAGGAACAACTCTTACTTGAACAAATCACGGTCACCGTTTTAAAAGCTAGTTCGCTACAATCACACTACCGTTATGATTGTACCAAGTCTGAGTTAGTAGGTATCGTTGTACGTTCGCTATGTTTACAACATGGGATTCATATCACGACATTTGGAGTTATTTACTAAGTCAGACAGTCAGATTCTCTTACCATTTGTAAGTTAGATGAACTTCGTCCACGACGATACCCATTACGTTGGCTTGAAAACATCGAGCCTAGCATGTCCCTCCACTTGTTGTTCAGCAGCCAGGATTCGGGCTTCAAAAAGGATCTCATAACGACCGCTGGCTATATCCACCTCGTCGTGCATCGCCGTGATGCCCATTTCAGTTGCTTCGGCAAAAACCTCTTTCTTATCAACAAATGCCTTGATCCCGTTACTCTGTTCCTCTTTTAAAATTAATTCGCTGTCGATATCTTCTAGAACAGACCTGATAGCAGAATCTACACATCTCAATTCTCCAGCGGTAGCCATCGTTGTTGTAAACGAATTCAACCCAAGCGCTCTTTGGTGACGTGGTTGATTACGTTACTGTTGAGCATCTGTCCATCATCGGATAAAGCCCGCCCTGACAATTTGATTGGCCCGCCAGCTTTTGGGCGAGCATACTCGCGCCACTATGGATCAATGCCAGACCGAACTTCCCGACCTCAAACTTTGTGGGCGGGACTAAGTTCGGAATGGCACCCAGGCTACCTCATACTGTTGAGCAACTGAAATCCTATATCAGGCAGGAATGGGACAACATGTAATTCTCAAAACTCTAGCAACTGGTCTTTTCAGTTTCTAAACATTTACATAATTGTGTTAAATGAAGAGGTGAAGCAGCACAGTGGTAAACATTTCTGCCCGACAAAGCCAAAGAGCAGTATCTGCAAAAATGCCAAACTGAGAAAAACAGCTTTTTGTGTTTTTCTTACACCAAGTATAAGCATCAAATTATATTCAACAACAAGGGGTATAATTAGATAGATCAAAGTGAGGTGAATATTAAACATTTTGTTTTTTGACATTTAGGCAAAATTTGGTCGTTTTATAGGCTATACTGCGCTTTGCCTTTGCATTACTGCTTATACTTGGCCATACAATAACATTTTGCAGTAAGTGTAGCAAGTGATCATAATCACTCAGTTTTTATATTAATTGAGGAGGTACTTACTGCATTTTTGAAGATATGCTGCTTGATGCCTTAACAATGGCACAACTCTGTCATTTATAAACATTTATGTAAAATTGGAACAAAATCAATTGGGTAGACTTTCATGTCAAGCAATATTGCATTGCTGCACACCAAAACCTAACCCTTGATACCTTAGTTTGGACACTGCTGCTTATATTTGTCAAAGTATATGTTAATTACTTTTTGTAAAATCTGACTGACTATTTTGAATATGATTCCTTTACTGGCATTTAATATTGTGAGACTGTATCATGAATGATAGACACCTAATGTGTGTGTGTGAGTGTGAATGGTAGCGTGCCTTTTGAGAAGAAAGTCCAGGGCCTTTTTTTTGTCCCAATCTGTCCCTGTGCACACATATATACACACACACACACAAACAAACAGCCTATTAGAGTTGGGGCAAGTAAAACCAAGGCAGAATGCAGTAATGGCGAGTGAAATATAAGGGCAGATACTGCGCTCTGCTTTGGTTTCACTCAACTTTTCTATACAAACTGCAAACTAAAAATGTAAATTTAGCTACGAAATTTATTAGGTAGCCATATGAAATTTTAACAGATTGAAGAGCAGATCATGTACTTCTTATTTGTGCAAATTTTCCTTTTGAAAAAGTGCAGATACTGCTAGCCTGACATAGTCATACTCAATTCTAGCCAGAATATGAGTCTGATACTGCTCCATTGGGACGTAACTATGGGCCGTGTTTCAACCGATACAGGGGGGGAATGCCTCTGCACTCAATTGGATAGACCTAACCAATCAGAGCAACGAAATAGCTTACCGTGAGGTGTAGGAAGAAAACACACGAACCATCCTTCTTCTCCACAAATGCCTTAACATTGTTTTCTGGTCTTTTGTAAAAGTTAGTGCCGTCAATAACTCCTAGCCTACAACACTCATTAGCGAAATCTAAAAGATACGTAGTAGGGTAGGCTATTAGGAAAAAACTGATAGCCTATATTCCCTCCGTTTTTAAAAATAATTCTGTTGAACACTGATATGCTATACAAACATGTTAAACAGCTGGGAAAGGCTGTCGCAAATCCCTAGAACAGGTGGTCAATCAGAGATTTCAAACGAACGAGGGAACATGTCGCAATGCAACAGTGCCGTTTTCCCTTGATGAAAGTAAAACCACGAGTTTTCCCACATCTCAACTTTGGCCAAAGTTTTCAGAAATAATAGTTTTCAGTGATAAAACCTCATTAAATAATATGCATTTTCCATATGGGGTCTTAAAAGCCATGTATCCTTCTAGCCACAGTGTTACAAACATAAGCCTAATCTAAGCGTGCTCAGATGACGTGATAGACCAGGCGCTGATGCTCACCTGTCCATCATCGTAAAGCCCGATTTGATTGGTCCGCCCGATCTAGGGCGAGCATACTTGCTCCATAATGGAGCAATGCCAGACCGAACTTCCCGGCCTCAAATGTTGTGGGCGGGACTAAGTTCGGAATGGCACCCAAGCTAGCTCTTAGCCTTTGTAGGGCAGATTTCCTGTCCCAACTTTTTCATAAAACATGTTGCTGACATGAAAAAAGATCATACATTTTCCATGAAATAGTCAAAATTTAAATTTTCAACATTTGATATGTTGTCTATGTATTTTTTGCTGCTAAATATGTGTTCACAAGACTTGAAGATTATCTAGACTAGAAGACTAGCACATTCAGTTTTTATTTGCATTTTAAACTGTCCCAACATTTTCTGATTTGGGGTTGGGGTTTTGTAAATTTTTGCTAATCTATCCCTCTCATTTACTCTTTTATTTCTTTCTGACAAATTAGGTGTCTATGACTATCTGTTGAACTGGCATTTTGCACAAATGGTTTCAAGCTATTCAATCATGAGGGTAAATTGCTGGTAAGCCTCACAGCCATTCTAGATTTACTGCCATAACACCTAAATATATTCATAACTGTTTACCATATAAATGAATATGTAAATTAGTATTTAATCCACAAGATGCTACCAAACACCACAACTGGTCCTACAATGAATACTCCTTCATATTACAAGGACCCCTGTATTGTGGGGTGGTGTAGTTCTACACGTGTATAGAACAATAAACAACAATAAACTGGACTGGTCAGCCAATACTGAAGCACTCTAGAAAGGGCAGAGCAGTAAGCTCCTCAGGATGTTTTACCAGTCTGTTGTTGCCAGCGTCCTCTTCTATGCTATGGTATGCTGGGGAGGAAGCACAAAGAAGAAGGATGCTGGGCGACTAGACAGGCTGGTAAGGAAAGCTGGCTCTGTCGTGGGAGCCGAACTGGAGTAGCCTAGAAATCTAGACGCGCCCCTAGTGGCTGCCAGGGCTAGTCTAGCAACTCTCCGTTGGCTTGTGAGCTCCAGAAATCGAAACTTAATCAGGGCATTGAAATCGTGTATAGAGTCGTTTGGTGGGCTTAACATAATGATTGATGGCAGAGTTGCAACGGTTTGGCTTGAATTCCCTGCGACTTGAAAACAAATATCCTATTGCGTCCTATTGCGTGCAGAGGGAATTTGAAAGACAACTGATTATCCCGCCCCTCGGACTGAGCACTGCGAACGGTGAGTGCCCAGACCCTACATTTTAATGTGGGTCTGGCTCGCCAGGCTAGAACTGGAGTGCATCACTTCAAAATCAGACAAAAGGACCCTGAACAAACTGATCAACATCTTGGACAATGAATGTCATCCACTCCACAGCACTATTACAAAGCAGAAGAGCTTGATCAGCTGGAGACTTCGCTCACTGTCATGCACAACTGACAGACTGAGGAAGTAATTTGTCCCCAGGGCCATTGAACTGTTCAATGCTTCACTTAAGGGTAGAGGAGAGATAAACTTTTCTGCATAGTCTGTCAGCCTCTCCACCTTCTCCATGTTTGTGTACGTACTGTCCACTAGCCTACTGTTTTAATGCTACACTGTTTACATGCTATATTAGCACATATGCATATCCCCTCCCTCCCTCCCACAGCCTGGATTGTGGCCGTACTTAATACTTTTTATCTAATACTCGACCAATGGCTGTAACCCTATTACTTCAACCTATTCTTGCACTGACATAGTTTTTATATTACTTGTCTACATTATTCTCTTATGTCCATATTTATTTTATGCTGGTCTCTAGACTTTATTCTTGCACTGTTGCACTTACTTATTTGCACCATCACCCAGGGATGGATTACTGCACGGGCCTACTGGGCCCAGGCCCAGGGACCCAAGGGGTCAGGGGGCCCTGAAGGCCAAACCTTTGCATGGAATCATTGCCTCAATATAAATACATCAGGATGTAGGCTATGAATCTGATTGAATTAAAGTATTGGCCATCCCCAAAACGCACCAGAATACAGGAAATCACATCAAACAAATTAAACATTTTCTGGGGGAGGACCCCCAAACCCCCCTCCCACATATGTAACAATTAGTGGGGGGCCCTTAATACATCTGGGCCCAGGGGCCTGAAAGTTCATGATCCGTCCATGCCATCACCATGACACTCACTCTCATAGAGCACCTTACCATGCATATGGAACTACAGGCTCAGTCCCTGCCCTATCACTGCAAGCACCTTATGCTTGACCATCCTGAAGCACACTATGTGGATGTTTGATTTAGTTTTTTTTAGTATATATTTTTTTTTTTTTTATCTTCTACTGTCTCTATTGTGCAGTGGAGTTTTTTTATATTTATATTACTTTTTCTGCTGTAAGTGCATGTTGTGTGTGATGTCTGTATGCTACTGAGACCTTGAATTTCCCCTTGGGGATCAATAAAGCATCTATCGATCTATCTATCTATCTAGCATACAAGACACACATGCACATTAACTCTGACCTTCTCTCTCTCACTCTTTCTGTATCTCCATCTCTCATTTTTTCACACACACACACACTGTTCTTAAATTGTTCGTATTCATTTTCTATTTCGGGAACCATCACAATGTTTTAAGATAGAACATGTATGTTACATACAGTATAGAGTGTTGTTCACATTTAATGAAATTCATTGTTTGTTCACATAAATAGGTATGCACTTTCTTCATAAATCACACTGGTCTTGAATAAGGACACAAGCATTATATTGTCAAACTGTAAAAATGTATTCAAAAATCTGTATTGATTGCTTAATACATGCAAAATACTAATTATTGACACAGGTTGTATGTCAATAAGCTTAATCACAATATGAGGGTAATTCTCCAATTATTATCACCACCATCATCAACATTCTTCTTCTTCTTATTAGTAGTATTAGTCCAAAGATAATATATGTTGACTTGTAGAGGTGTACAGAAGTGCTTTGTTCACAAAGACTCTTCAACAGCATCCAATGCGAGTCAGTCTTCCTTTGATAAATGGTCAGGCTTGTACTTAATTAGCAAGCCGAGAGAGGCAAACCCAAACAGGAATGTCTGTACAAACCACATGCAACGTGCTTTGAGGCTTCCCACTCCTTTATCACTGTAACGATACAAAAGACATTGACATTCAACAACAACCTCAAAAAAATGATCAAACTTCAATACATCACACGCACTATTGTTCATATATACATTCATCATTAGTATAGTATATACATTCATCAATGTCATTATTCAATACAGTGATTCAAATAGTAATGGGCAAGAGAGGCTGATGCAACAACAATGATTAAAACAGACGATAGATCCTTGCAGAAAGTGGTGTGCACTGCTCACCTTTCTCTAGGACTCCTCTCCCCTCCCTGCATGACATATACATCAGCTGATGCAGCATAAAGCTATTCAAATTATAAAGGACTCCACCCATCCCAGTTTGCTATTCAAGAGCTATTCAAATACTGTTTGCTGAAACCAGGCTACTCCTTTTGTAGTTTCATGGCCCAAACTGAGGGACTATGGAAGAGCTATTTCCCTCAGGTCATTAGACCCTTCAACATGGACATTCCTGCCACCTTAATGAAAACCTTGCATTCTATAAAATGCAATGAATATCTGTTAGAAATTAATCTTAATGCCTTAATAAAAAAAAATGAGTAAAAATCAAATCTTTAAGGACACCAATTTTCTTAGTGAATGAAGAATGTATTGTAAATAAATAAATGTTCTTCCTTAAATTACAGGGGCAATAAGTATTTGACCCCTATGTTAATTTCCCATAGAGGCAGGCAGATTTTCTATTTTTAAAGGCCACTTATTCCATGGATCCAGGATAATATGCATCCTGATAAAGTTCCCTTGGCCTTTGGAATTAAAATAGCCCCACATCATCACATACCCTTCACCATACCTAGAGATTGGCATGGTGTGTTTTTCAGTTAGCCTATTAGCTGGTTTGATGCTCATTGAGTTCAATGCAAATCACATAGGGGTCAAATACTTATTGCCCCTGTAATTTAAGGAAGAACATTTATTTATTTACAATACGTTCTTCATTCACTAAAAAAATTTGTGTCCTTAAAGGTTGGATTTTTACTCATTATTTAAATTAAGGTATTTAAGATAAATTTTAACAGATGAGTTTATATTCCTCTTTTTAGTCAACTTTATTTAGCATGGTTTCAAATACTTATTCTCCCCACTGTATGTCATGCTAAGGACATTGATCTGAAAACTGTTGTCACTGGCAGTAATTTTGAAAAATGTCTGCCACAGCTGCCATATTAAAATTCACAATGGCTCAATATCCAATTTATTGACTGCCTTTGGCTAGAAGTTGCTTTTATCACAAAGTCAACAATTTATCAGGTTATCTGCCCTCGTAGCATTCTTTTTTATTCACATTTTACAAAGCCTGCCAACTTTTTTAGGAATTCTAGTTGCAATTCCCTAAATTACAACTAGAACTTTTAAAACACCTGCCCTTTAGAATTCCCACATTACAAGCAACAGAGGATTCACCACGTAATGTGCTATTTCCAATGTCTCTCAATGTCTAAAATATGACTGTTGCTATGCATCCGCTAACAGTGGAAAAACATTAAACTACAAACAGTCTCCCGCGCTGTCTCCTAGCTGTATGTCACAGGGCAAGAAGTAGCTAACCGCAGTTGGCTTTACCAAGCAAGGATAATAACTTTTTTCACAACAAAGCACGCTGTTAAATACAGCTAACATGTCGATTACAGAAGGGTTTGGAAGCCACAATCGGTTGGATCGTATGAATCAGAGGTTTTAGATACTATGATTGTAGTGCAAAGTTACATG
Source organism: Alosa alosa (assembly GCF_017589495.1). Lineage (NCBI taxonomy): Eukaryota > Metazoa > Chordata > Actinopteri > Clupeiformes > Clupeidae > Alosa > Alosa alosa. The sequence continues at coordinate 31,598,776 of NC_063206.1, read as the reverse complement.
AGAAGTCGAGGAGAGTCATCCTGTAGTCATGCTGTAGTCCGGTTCATTTTTGCTGTAGCCAATACCCAATAAGTATACGTATAAGTATAATATACTCGTTTTATCCCGTGAGGGAAATTTGGTCTCTGCATTTATCCCAATCTGTGAATAGGTGAAACACACTCAGCACACAGTGAACACACAGTGAGGTGAAGCACACACTAATCCCGGTGCAGTGAGCTGCCTGCAACAACAGCGGCGCTCGGGGAGCAGTGAGGGGTTAGGTGCCTTGCTCAAGAACACTTCAGCCATGCCTACTGGTCGGGGTTCGAACCGGCAACCCTCCGGTTACAGATCCGAAGCGCTAACCAGTAGGGCACGGCTGCCCCTCAGAATAGTAAATTAATTTTTACACATCAAACTGAACGCCAAGGTTTTCGACGGTCGTTGCTTCACACAGACCTTATTTGAACCATATTACCAAAGTCTCCATTTTTCCCCATAGAGATTTTTTCTTACTAACCAGGAAGCGTTAAAATGCAAACGCTAAAAACTACAAGCTTCCGTGACTGCCAAACTCCATACTCTCAGCAGTTCATTTGCTGTATCATTGCAGGTGCTATTTTTACAGTAGGGGTTAAGTCATTTAGAGACCTCAGACCAGCCTCAGACGAGTCCAGGAAGTGACGTCAATTACGGAACTAAGTACATAATTTACTTTACTCTTTATATTATGGAGAATACAGCGGGAAAACACATATTTTCTTTTACAGTTTATATAAAAAATAGTCATATTAGGTAGAAGCTTTTTATTATTATTCGTAACTCACATTTATTTATTAAATAATCGATTGCGACTGACTGTCCACGTGATCTGATAGTCAGCTGGGAGGAGCTTGTGACTCACGCATTGGGACTCACGGCAGATATTGCGCGAAATTTTGGTTCATGGCTATGGTTTAAACGTCCTTCCTATTCATTAACATGAACATGATGACTGACTAATAAATTACTATGATGTTTAATAAACCATTATAGGCATGCATTTAACAAGTCATCATTATATCACATCAATTAAGTGTTTTCTGTGGGCTAAGCTACTGTGTGACATGCTTTACACTACAGCAAAAAAAAAAAAAAAAAAAAAAAAATCAGGCTATCAACACGTTTTCAGTATCACTGTTGCTGAAATCACATCCTTTTGACTGTTTGTACAATTTTGCACATTCCAACCTAAGGAAGCAGCATGAGGAAACGTTTTTCTGCCTTATTTTACAAGTCTGCAGTATCACCGAGTGCAGCTGTTACAAGAGGGTCTGGTGCTTCCTAAGATTGGTCACTTGTCTCTAAATGACTTAACTCCCTCTCTATTTTTAGCCCGTAGGCTCCGGCCAGCTTTAAAAGGGAGTTCGTATGGAGATAGAGGGAATATGAGACAGCTTAACCCCATCTTTATAACTGTTGCTACTTGCTAGGTTTGACTGTAGATGTAGGAAGCATTAAAACTCAACAAGAGTCAACAAGAATAGGCACAGTAGAGGGGGTGACTTTGGTAACTTTGCTGATTATATCGGTATGGTCCAAGTGACATTATGGGAACAGCACTTAGCATTGCAAGCCTTCTTGGATCAGCTAGCCTACTAAAGTCCGGCGTCATCGAACTTCCAGTGAAGGAGTGTGAAGCTGGAAGTGGGCTAGTGTGTGTGTGTAAATGTTGGGGGCGTTACAAAGGTACAGACCAGAGCCAAATAAGACACCACCAGAATTTACGTCAGGCATTTTCAGGGCCCAGGGCACTGGTATGGTTTTAAAAGTATCAATTTAGCAACAACATTGAATAAAAAACAAACAATACCCAACCCTAGGTAAAAGGGTTATTTTTTGGGGAATTTTGGGAACAATCATGGACTGTAAATAGGATATGACCGAAGCTTAAGCTTACCTGCATATTTTCATGGCAACAACTGCTTCAAAAAAATGTATAGCCCAGGCAAGCCACCAACTGCAATAGTTTCCAAATTACACATTATTAGTTCCCACCAACAGTATGTTTTTGACGCATTAACAGGAATGTGACGAAATATGAGCTTCAAACAATCGAGAAACTTAAATGAAGTATCAAGCACAACAGTAAATACCAATGATACTCACCCATAGTGCAGAAGAGGGTAATGGTTATCCACAAGATACTTTGTCAAGGAACCGAGTGGGCCTAAGCGTTCATATGGGATAGCTTCAGACCAAAAAACAGTCCACTGAAATATAGATAAGTAAAACAACACATAAATATTGCAAAAGAGTATCCTCTCCAAGCCTGATAATATGCCTAAAGGTTAGTGATGCACCGATGTGAAAATTGTGGCCGATACCGATAACCGATATTAATTTTGCTGTTATGGCCGATACCGATATTTACCGATGTCGATATATCTGTATAGAAAACACATTCTTATGATAATCAAATAAAGAGCTATTTTCCAAAATAGAATATATCTGTATTATTTTATATCCTGATATAAAAAGAGAGAATACTGAATGTCTGATATTTATGACAGCACTTTATGCAGATTAGCCTATAGGTATGGCACACTACAGGCCTACTATTTATATTACAACTCTCCCTCTTTAATTCAGCTGTGTGGTTGAAGCCTGGAAATATTGTAAACAAAGTACCATAGTAGCATAGTTGGCTAGCTTGTCATAGTCTACTGATTGGACTGTTCAGTTTCCCCATGTGTGTTTAAGTTTAAAGGTAATACTTGTTTTCCTTGGTACAGGCACTTTTGGGAAACATTGGTATTGAGATGATCAGTCAACTTGAAACCAAGAGTTTTAAACAAATATGTGCAGCATGCTAATGTTGCTAAGCAGATTTAATAGTAATTTAGCTAATTCGTCTTCTATGAGTCCTTGCTTTCCACGATTGTAATGTTTTATTTGGATTGCGTTGGCGAGTGTATGGCGTGTCCATTGAGTGGCGAGAGAAGCGGGGCAAAGAGAGGAGTGTTGTAAAATGGTGTTGCGGCTCCTTTAAGAGAGCTCGTTGTGTGTGTGTGTGTGTGTGTGTGTGTGTGGGAAGCTGGGAAGGAGGGAGATAGAGTGAGGAAGTGTATGTATGCGACTGGAGCAGAGAGTGTGGAAGTTCAAGTTGGAGTCTGTACACAGTGTGGCCGGTGTTACTGTCGAAATAAAACTCCATAAAGTTCAGCTCGTGTATTTTGCTCATCAGAAATGGGACCCGTGACCCGGCGTTATTCTATCTTATAACATCGGCCCTCGAAATAGCGAATCTCCCCTGCGTTTTCTGACTACGGTCTGAAACAAAGCAGGAAAGGTTAACAGGGGTTATACTGTTTGGTAAAGTCTGCAATGAAAACAGCGTAGGCTACCGCCAAGTAAAGCGGGAGATGTGTGTTGTTTTGCGGCGCGCGTAAGCTCGCGAAGCACTGCTAGACACTAGAAAGGGTGTGTCGGTTCTGCCTTTTCACACGCTGACACAGGTTTGTGGATATGCGTGTTGCGATTTCAGTTTTGAATCGCATATCGTTACAGCCCTATTAAATTCCTATTACGACCATATAACTACATTCTGCCTGATACACAGTTATATTTAGCCTACGAGAGATGTAGTGCTAGGCGTGACATGACATGCAAGCCAGCCATCAACTTGACTGCAAGCAATGCGAGCAGCGCAATACAACACAACGTTTTGAAAGAACTTTTGTCAGATGCCCAGTGTCGTCTTTCTGTCAGTCTTGTTGCCCTGCTATTTTAAATAAGAAATATGATGCAATAGAAAGTCATATTTAACGGATTCAGTGTAGACAGATAACACGCTTGGATCGCTACACACACGTCAAATACACAGGAATGATTATCGGCCTGTTCACATCGGACCTATTTTGACATCGGACCGATACCGATGTGTAAAAAAATGACCATATCGGCCGATATTATATCGGTGGCCGATATATCGTGCATCACTACTAAAGGTACTTGAATAGGCCTAGGTCAGGAAATGGGAAGTTGTCACAGGAGGGGGATGACCTGTGACTAAGGGGCCGTGCACACGACGACGGTTTTTGTGAAACCGGTGAGGTTTTGTTAACCGTTACGCCTTGCATGTACACGACGCCGGCAGTTTAGGAGACTGAAACCGATAGCTTTTGAAACCGACTTCCGAAGTGCGAACTTTTGAAACCGCCGGCTAACTTTCGCCGTGTAGACGCCTGTAGGTGCGAAGCCGGCAACTTTATGACGACATAGCCCCACCGGGGAACATAGGACCCTTTTTTGAAAAAAGTTCTGAACTGAAGTTCTTTGCACAGATGCGCAGTCGGGAGCCCAGTGTGATATAGTCATGTTTAATTTATTAAATTGTAACAGTAGCTTCTTGAAAAGACAGTGGCGTGAGAGAGTGGCGAGGCAAGGTGGCTTTCCCGAGGTAAAGTGCTGTCGCGCGTGTTTGAGCTCCGAGTCGCCTCTTCTTGGAGGAAGAGCGCATGTTTGAATCTGCAAGCACGTTCACTAATGAACATTTCTTGACGAAGCTGGCCTATCTTAGCGATATATTTGATATATCTTAGCGATACATTTGAGTTAAATGTCCAGTTACAAGGCAAAGACAAGCACCTACCTCACCTAGCAAATAAGATTACTGCATTCACCAAAACAAACTTGAGTATGGGACAGGCCCGATCGCGACAGTATTATGCCTTTGAGATTTCTGAGCGAAATCGCTGAAACGTCTGATTGGGAGCCACTCTTGTGATCCCATGTATTAAACAGTAGGCCTACATCACATCCCTGCAAAGTTTATTTCAAAAATATTTCCCAACCAGCAGTGCTCAGTATGACTGGATTATGATCCATTTAATGCAGCATGTTGGCATTTCATTGAATATATTGTACAATGCATAATGGCCTATGCTTCCTAATATGTTGCTGGAAAACAGAAATATGTGTGTTATGTATTTATTTATTATTCTATCTGCAGCACCAGCTGATTTTAACTCTGTTGAAGATGATATATTTAGAACTTGTCATCATTTCAATAAATTTGACAATTTTAAGCTTGACCTACCACTTTCTTAGAGCGATGAGGGACAGGTGGGGCTCGAGAATGCCCCCTCAAAGTGGGGAATGAAAGAAAAAGTTTGAGAACCACTGATCTAGTTTGTTAACTAACACAGTCACGAGTTGGGTCGCGATAGTGTCATTTTTAAAAAGTGGGTCCCCAGACAAAAAGTTTGAGAAACACTGGTATAGCCGAGTCTGCATGGCTTCAGTCCCAAGCTTGTCATTGTCTTTGCACTTGGCATGTCATTGTTGATTCTTACTGTACAAGAGGTGAAGGAGGTGATCTAAAATAGCCTTTGGTTGATCTGTCGGAAGAATGGGATTAATTTTAATGGAACAAAGAGATATCAAACTATAGGCTACTGGGCTGTAGACCCAAAGGGACATTTTTGGATTATTGACTTGTCAGACCAAAGGGGCTTCGGAGCAACGTGTGCTACGGCAAGCAACATTGACAGAAAAATACACTTTGCTACCGTTTGTGCACGAAATGTGCACTCGCAAGCATATCCCATGCAATTTCCGTGGTCAGATACAAGGCGGGGAACATAGGACCCTTTTTGTAGAAAAGGGTCTTATGTTCCCCGGTCCCATACAAATAGCGGGGAACATAGGACCCGGGGAACATAGGTACGCTCCCAGCCACGGCACTCGACCTGACATGTTGCTTGTCAAAACAAACCAAACCATTTATTTATCATATTAAAATGTTTTTCTTTCCCCTGTCATGATTTATGTGCACAATGTAGCCCATCAGCCTTTAGTGGCTAAGTTAGAAGCACACGTTAGCTAAACTTAGTTAAACATTACCTTACTGCATGTTAGTTTCTCCAGTGGTGCTCAGACCTAATGCAATGCGTAGGCTAAGCATTTGAAATTTCACATAGCAGTCACCTTGAAAATGAACTTTATTAGTTTAACAGTTGAATTGAAAACCGAATTGTCTGTAGTCTCCTTATTTCATGCGACTGCTTAACCAGAGCACTTATTAGACATTCTCTGGCTTAACAAACGGTTTTAACAATGTTTTCTTCAACGCGATTCACGCAAAATTATCGTGAAGCTTCTGCACAGCGGCGCCATCGACTGGTCTGGCATATGCACTACAGCACATTTAGCCGGTTACACCTCTGTGTGTACACACAAGGTTTTTTCTTGCCGGAGTCGTTAAAGGTGTGAAAGCGGAAAGAGATAATCGTCGTGTCATGTAAACGGCCTCTATTCCAGCGGGGGCTCTCTCAAAGCTTCAATATGACCAACCATCTGTGAGCTTCTGAAATGCTCAATAAAGATACCAGGGTCACGATATTGAAGCGAGGGAAAAAGGGAAGCTTTGTATATCTTTTTACTCCGCTAAGTGTTTTATGTTGAAACCCAAAATGGACATTTTACTACATCAAAAGCTTAAAAAACCAACTAACATCTATTTTTACTTGCTAAAGTTGTTATGAAGACATTGTTTTTTCCAAGTAAACTATTAGGTGCCATTACTCAATTGAGATTGAATGGGATTTAGCTAAATAGTGGTGGTTTTACTAACAAAGTTGCTAGTTATCTGCCGTCCTCATTAGTTGCACTGTTGCCCAAAAATTGCCCGGTGTATCATCAGCTATACAGTTAACAATCACATCTTGAATATGGATGAAATGGGATTTAGCTAAATAGCGGTGGTTTTGCTAACAAAGTTGCTAGTTATCTGCTGTCCTCATTAGTTGCACTGTTGCCCAAAAATTGCCCGGTGTATCATCAGCTATACAGTTAACAATCACAGCTTGAATATGGATGAAATATCTCATAGCCTATCTAGTGAGAGGTCGTCTGACCCTGGTGAGTGGCACAGATTCTGGGGTAGATGGACGTCACTTGTTTTGGTTTTGACGCAAGATAACATATGTTCCCACAGTGACCACATGATTGCATGAAGGCTCATTATGTAGCCTACGTTCTTTTTATGTTTATGTAGCTTATAGGATGATTTTAATTTTTCTGAAGTGGAAAAAAATGCTTCAGATGAAATAATTTGGCTGACCCCCTAGGGGTCGCGGACCCCCGGTTGAATATCACTGATTAGATGAATGTGATCATTTATGTTTGGGCCTTTTTTGGGCCTGAAATCGCTGATACAATCTTTAACTTCAAAACAGGCATTTTACTTTGAGTAGACAATAGCAATACATCATAGGAGTGATAGTGAGTTACACCTCCAATATGTTTAGTGTTCTAAAGACGTGAAATAGCCAAATATCAAATTAATAGCCAAGGAGCCAGAAGTGAACATGCATGTATGGCTATAAAAACTGTGCCTTCATTTTACCAATAAACACTATAAAATACTTTTATAACCCTTGAGCCAGCTCCTTACTATATGACTTTCTACGTCAACGTGAACTTCAAAGGCTAGCAGGGAGGAGCTACAACAGACAGCAGCTTATCCCGGACAGACCGGCTGCAGTCTGCCTGACGTAAATCACGGGAGATTTTTTTTTCCGAAAATATGAGCATGATGACTGACCAAATAAATTGCTATGATGTAGTTTAAATAAACCACTGTTGTCATACAGTTAACAGGCCTGCATTGTAGCACATAACCAACAGCATAAAATAACAGAATATCTAAACGTTTTCAGTAGGCAAGCCTACCATTGTTGCAGAAATCACATATAAGAAGGTATACCTTCGATTTCTGTTCATTTTCGTATATTCCAACATAAGGAAGCAGCATGAGAAACCTGTCAAAATAGTCATGAGGAGATCCCTCCCAAACGGCCCCATCACATCTTCGAACTGACGCCATGAGGGCGGGTTTCAGCTCGTGCAGTCCGTGGAAGGACAACTGCAAGATCTGGCTGCAAGCAAAATGGCACTTTGTAACTCAAAATGTCCCACTACTTAAAACTAGCCTACTTTTTGGAGATTCTTGTTTTATTTTACATTCTAGAGCATTTAGCCTACCATCGTTAGCACACATCTCCACTGAAGGATGGCTACATGATGGTATGGTGCTTGATGTTGCGCTCTCTCATTGGTGAGAATTTATTGCAGCACTTTTTGAATGGTGGGACTGCACGTCTGCTTGAGGTTGCTGAAATTTGTGTCTGGGAATGGGACTGCTTGCAATGTTTCAAGAAACTGACATAGTGGTATGTCATCTTCTGCACACATTTCAACAATCTTCCACAAACTCATCCACATCTACTGATTTTGTCATTGTCTTGGCTGGAGGGATTTGCCTGCAGTGGATTTAACTTTGTTTTTAAGTTGTCCTTTTGATTTCTGTGGTCGCTATACATGTATTTGAAGAAGTCAGGTCAATTATGTGTTGTAACCTTGCAAACTAGTTGTTTTCAGACTCATGGTAGTCATTGGGGTATTGTTTAGCCCCATTATCTAGCAACCAAGCAGTTCAGTGTTTTGCCACCGTTGTCGGGATCCCTAATTTTCTTTGTCACGCACCAATCAACAAACTCAAAGCACGTGAAAATTCGAGATATACTAGGCTACGTGTCATTGTGTGGGGTTGTTTTTACTCATGTTGGGTTATTTTCTGTAACCCAGCTTGTTGGGTTGATAGTTTAGGACAGCGCCCCTCCTCTCCCCCACCTGACGTGAGTACACTACCCAGCACCAGGGTAACTTTAACACAGCTGCATAGTTATTTGAGAGTTAGGGGGAAATCGTTATTCTTTCAACCGTCCATGCAGTCCAGCAACTGTCAACATGCAATGGAAATCAGGCGATTTTGGAAGGTATGTGTCTGCTTTTAACTTTTTTTTTTTTTTAATTCAGACGGATTTTAAAAGTCCACCCAGAGATAACCTTTGTGATATGAATGGATATTTTGCCTGCCAATTTCGTTCAGCCTCAAGCAGGTCAAGAATTGTGTCATTCAAGCCAGCTAACATTAACTTAGTTACTGCTCATGTTAATGTTAAATCTACACAAAGACAGACTCTTAAAAACATATTTCTGTGTTCACTGGGTATGAATTGCTGAACAGTAACAAAACAAACTTTTACAACGAACTAAAATTAGCATACCAACAGCTGGCTAGGTTAACGTTAGCAGACGGTTGGTATGCTAATGTTAATTAAATATGCTTCGTGGTAGTGCAGCATGTGTGTGTCAGCTAATGTATATGGTCGAAGTAGTCTCTTCACACGTAGCCTACGGTAATCATCATGCCAAACAACATAATTAATTCAGGGTAGCATCATATTATAGCCATGTAACTTACTGGGTGTTTTTTGGTGGTAACATTAACGTTACACACAGCTTGGATTTAACTAACTGAATAATGGGTTAACATGAGCTAGCTAACAGTATCACTGCCACTACATTAACATTACTGAATGTTTGTCAGTCTGCTGTTAAACAACTCCATGAGGTGGTCATGGTTTCTGAGTGTGTGGTGTTAATATTTTGTCTCATGGGGGATTTTTAATGTTTGTCAATATCATTCACTGATGATGGTTTGTGAAAGTCTTGATACAAAGTTCTGTAAATAGCAGTGATTAATTCACTCTTTTTCTTTCTTTGATTGACAGGGCTGACCCCCAAATGGACCGTGGAATCTAGCTGCCTTCATGGAAGTAACTTGCATGCTGCTTTTAGAGTAGGCTATCCGTTTAAAAATAAAGTAAACTGTCAAATAAATAATTATGTCGAACTGTTTTATTTCATTGCATGGCTATTGTTGCCCATTTTCTCTCAATGCAACCCAAATACTGGGTTTGGAAAACCCGACAACTGGTAATTTTAACTAGCAGTTCTGTTGATGTAACCCAGTGGTTTGGGTTGAATCTATACCCAATATACTGTGTGAATTTTACTCAACATTTATAAAATTTATAAAGCATTTAAAGCGTGCTGTGTGCTTCCAGGACAAGGTGTGTGCATGAGCGTATGAGAAGGGTGCACACCGGGGGCCCAGGGCCAATAGATAACCCACAGGACCCAACCAATGCCAAAACCACACAGCGACCCGCCAGGACCGAGTCTCCCAAGCCATCCAATGGGGCCCCGTCAGAATAACGATGGGAGAGGCAGAGAGAAAGAGTGAAATTAGTAAAGTTTATCAGAGAATGTAAATAAAAGGGGGAGGGAAAGAAGGGGATGCTATTTATATTACTAATAATAATAATATTGATAATAATAATAACAATAATAGTTCCAGCTACCCAACCCTGCCTAGTGTTCATTGATATGTGCATCTGTTGATGAAGTGTGTTATGATCGTGTGGAGATGGAACTCAGGCAAAGAGGGTCAGGACTGTAAGTAGGTGATAAAGGGGTACCAAGGAGAGGTTGTATCCTGAGGATTGATTAAGTTTGTAGTTGATAGGTTTTCTAATGATATATAGTCTGTTAACAAGTTTTTCCAATGAGTGATGTGAGCTTTTTTCTTAGATTTCCAGTTCATGAGGATTGTTTTCTTGGCGATAGTCAGCGCTACCAGCAGTGTTTTATTGCAGGAGTTGCTTAAATTGACTGTGGATGTATCACCAAGTATGCATAAGGAAGGGGATGCTGGGATGTGACAGCCAAAGATGGAAGAGAGAGATTTTGTGACACTCACCCAGAAGTGGTTGATTGAAGTGCAATGCCAAACCGCATGAATGTATGTATCTGGGTTATTTTGTGTGCAGTGAGTGCAAAGATCCGAGCCAAACCCCATTTTAGCCAATTTATGTGCAGTGAAGTGGAATCTGTGAAGAACCTTGTATTGTATTAGTTGTAGATTACTATTCTTTGTCATGAGGTAGATGTTTTTGCACATTTTGGTCCAGAAGTCGGCACGGGAGTAATTGATAAGTCTGATTCCCATTTGTGATATGGCAGGCCAATTGTTTTTCTGAACGAGATATAATTTTGTAAATTTGGGAGAGTATTTTTTGGGAGAGGGAATATTAAGCAGCTCTGAGATTGGTGGGGAATGTCAAGGTTAGCTGTCTGGATGTTAATTTTTCCTAGGATAGATGATTTAATTTGCAGGTATTGTAAGAAGTGTTTACTCTCGATGCCGTGCTTCTGGACCAAACAGGAAAATGAGGCCAGATTATTGTCTTGAAGAATGTGTTGAAGGTGAGTGATGCCCTTTCCCATCCATGTGTGAAAGTTAAGTGTTTTTTTTTTTTTTTTGAAATCTGGGTTATTCCAAATCGGGGTGCGAATTGATGGTGCTATAGGTGAATCAGTGATGTGGTAGAATCTCCACCAGGCTGTCAGAGTAGCTGAAATTGTTGGGGCTTTGAAGGATGGATGTTTTTTGACCGACTGACTGCAGAAAGGGAGATCTGAGATTTTAATTTCTTTACAGATTGTTTGTTCTAGGTCTAACCAGGTGTTGTCTGAGGGGGTGGGGTGTAGCCATTTGTGGATAAAGTGGAGCTGGTTGGCCAGGGCATAGTGCTGGAAGTGTGGGGCCTCTAGTCCTCCCATTGCTTTTGGTTTTTGGAGAGTGGCGAGTTTGATCCTTGGGGTCTTATCTTTCCAGTAGAATTTAGTGATTAATGAATCGAGAGACTTAAACCAGAGGGTGGTGGGCTGGGTTGGAATCATAGAGAATAGATAGTTTATTTTGGGCAGAATCTCAGTAATCAAAATGACAATACTGCCCATGATGGATAATGGGAGGTTCTTCCAGCGTTGAAGGTCATCATCTATTGAAGTGAGTAGAGGGGAATAATTTAGGCTAAATAAGTCTGACAGCCTGGGGGAGACTTTTATCCCTAAGTAAGTGATATAGTTAGTGCAGAGTGGGATAGGTGAAGAGTTGGCTGTCACATCCCAGCTGTTGGGATGTAATGGGAGAACTGCAGATTTATTCCAATTGATTGAGTATTCAGAAATTTTAGAGAATGTGTCAATGAGTTTGATGGTTTCTTCTACTGATGTTGTGGGGTCTTGAAGAAAGAGAAGAATGTCGTCAGCATAAAGGCTGATTTTGTGATGCATATATGGAGTCTGGACACCTTTGATGAGGGGGTTCTGACGGATGGCAGCTGCTAGGGGTTCAATGAAGATTGTAAATAGTGAGGGGGAGAGTGGGCACCCCTGTCTAGTTCCCCGGTGAAGAGTGAAACTTTGTGATGTTAGTCCATTGGTGATTACTGTGGCTGAAGGAGAGGTATATAGAAGTTTAATTCAGTTAATGAACGACTCCCCAAGCCAAACCTCCCTAATGTGGAAAACAGGAAATTCCAGTTCACCCTATCAAAAGCTTTTTCTGCGCCCAGAGTTGCTATAATGGTATTATCTTGAAAATTTGTAGAGTGATACATTATATTTAACAGTCTGGCATGGTGTTGGTGGATGAAATTCTACCTTTAATGAAGCCTGTTTGGTCTGGGTGGATAATGGATGGGGTGACCTCTGCTAATCTGTGTGCTAGCATTTTTGCGATTATCTTATTGTCCACATTGAGGAGAGAAATTGGTCGGTAGCTGGATGGCAATGTTGGGTCCTTATTGGGCTTGAGGAGCAGTGAAATTGAGGCTGTGGTGGAACTAGTTGGAAGACGTCCTTTCTGTTTTGATTCATTAATCATTCTGATGAAAAGTGGAGCTAAGATGGTCCAAAATTGTTTGTAGAACTCAGCAGGAAAGCCATCGGACCTGGTGCTTTATTATCGGGCATCTGTTTCAGGGCATCAAACAGTTCTTGTTGAGTTATAGGTGATTCTAGATTTTTTATTTCGGTCTCATTGAGTTGTGGTAATTCGATGCTGTTTAGGAAAGAGTCTATGAATTCCTGGTTGGGGTTCATTTCTGAAGAATATAGTTTATTGTAAAACTGGAAAAAAAAACATGATTTATTTCTTCAGGTGAGCTGGTTAGCTTCCCTGCTGAGTTCTTTATGACCGGGATTGTTGATTTTTTCTTTGTTACGTTGGATTTGATTTGAAGTATTTACCTGATTTATTGCTATGGTGGAAGTTTTCCTGCCTTAGGCGGTGAATCATAAATTGAGTGTGTTTATTGAGTATTTCATTGAGTTTGAATTTATGTTTCCTAAGTTTTGCCTGTGTTTCTTCAGTTGGGTTGCTTGCATTGGTTTCTTCTAACTGTTTAATTTTATTGTTGAGTTCTACTTCCTGTTCTTTTTCCTTCTTTTTTTTGTATACTGAATATGAGATGATTCTTCCTCTGAGTACTGCTTTTCCTGTTTCCCACAGAAGGGAAGGAGATGATTCAGGGAGCCGTTCATTTCTAGAAAGAATGCCCACTCTCTCCCAACAAAACTGATGAAATTTGGGTCTTGTAAGAGGGATGTATTAAAAGCGCCATTTGCTAATTGGTGGCTGTTGGTTCGTTATGTTCCATTTAATTGTAACTGGGGCATGATAAGCTAATGACTATGGGATGAATAGTGGAATCAGAGATATTTTCATTATAGAGTTGCTGGTTAGAAAATAATCAATATGGGGAATAGGAGTGGTGGACCGGAGAGAAAAAGAGTAGCATTTGGAGTCTGGGTGCTGAAGCCGCCAACAATCGCCAAGGCCAGAATCGCTCATGAACTGTTTTATTGTTTTTTTTTGTGGATTGCCAGATTCGTTTGCTTTTAGAGTGATCAGATCTGTCAAATGTGGGGTCTAACACTGTATTAAAGTAAGCCTGCAATTATGATGGGACAGCCAGATAGAGTTGAGATGGAGGTGAAGAGGTTCTGAAAGAAAACTGGGTTGTCTGTATTAGGGCCATAAACATTAACAATTGTTACAGGGGTATTGTGAATTGAGATGTTTATGATGACAAAACGTCCTTCTGGGTCTGTGATGGTGGCGTTATGGATGAATGAGATTCTTTTGTTAATCAGAATGCAAACTCCCCTTTGTTTTGTATTGTAATGAGATGAGAAAATGTGATTGAATTGTCTTGATTTGATGCGGGTGTAGTCTAATTCTGAGAGATGAGTTTCTTGAAGGAGACATATGTCAGCTTTTAAACTATCCAAATGATTTAAGATTTTGAGCCTCTTTGCCTGAGATCCAATCCCACGGATGTTCCAGGTCAGGAATGTAAGTGGTACCATGTTGTGATTGTACAGTTATGAAAATGTTTGATAAGGTGGGTATTGTGTGTGTGAGAGTGTGTGCAGGTGTCAGTTAGATAGGAGAGGGGGAAGGGGGGGTGGAGGAATAGGTATGTAATGTGGTGTGCGAATGAGATGTAAAGAGTAGGGGCTGAGAAGAATATAGAGCATAAAGAGGTAGGAATTTGGTTCTGGAGTGGTGACAGCATGAACATTTCCTGTTTAGCATTGAAAACATACAGATCATAATTTGACTTTAGCCTATAGACATAATAAACAAAAACAGACAGGACACACAAGCAAACATGTATAGACAAAACACCATGAATAACATTAAACATTGAGAGAGCAAAAGAGAATGGGTGGGTAGGGGGAGCAAAAGGAATGAAACATAAGAAGAGAGAAGAGAGAGGTGATCCAAGCATCAGTAGGCAGTGGGGTTAGAGAGTTGAGGGTGACAATGTTATAATCAAGATGAATGTTGTCATGAGGTATGATGTGCTATAGCCAGGTGGTGATATTGGGGTTTGTGATACAGAGTTCCATTGACATACAGTTTATCGACTGACAGTGCTGCTCGTTTGCCCTCTTGCCTGAGTTGTTTCATTATGGGCAAGAGGGCTCTTCTTCTTTCCTGTATTACTTGTGGGAATTGGTCGTTTAGTCGAATGAAGTGCCTTTCAGTTCTTTCCCTTTGCTTTTGATGAGTTCTTTGTGTTTGAAGTGTTCGAACTTGGCGATAATTGGAGGAGGTTTTTATTGTCTTTGGAAGTGAGACGGTGTACACGGTGGAAGGTAATCTTGTCAACTGTTTCTGGCGGTAGTTTGAGAGATGACTGCAAGAATTCTTTAACTGCTTTCTCTGGGTCGTCGGGTGTATCTTTAGAAGTTGGCAGGGGAATTCCGGTAAAAATGAGGTTATCGCGCATGCTGCGGCACTGGAGGTCTAGGATTGTTTCTTTCATGATCCGATTTTCGCTGGTGAGTTGATTAACATGGTCGGATAAGTTTGTGATATTTCCTTTGAGTTCACGGTTTTCTAATGCGAGTGTGTCGATCTGTGATTGGGAAAATTCGAGGCTGGCTTTTAAGTCCTTAATATCTGCGTGCAGATGTTCCAGTATTGCAAGTTTGTTGTTTATGGATTGTAGTAAACTGACCTCGATGGATGTAGAAGTAGCGCAAGCGGTAGGTGATTCTGGTTCAGTCTCTGTTGAGTAGTCACGAGTGCGTTTCTTGCTGGGTTCAGATGACATAACGTCCAGAATGAAGAGGTTGCCGTTGGAAAAGGTGGAGAATATAATCCGGTTTTTGATGAGAGTTGTAGAGAGGTAGTGGTTGTTTTTAGTAGAAGAAAAATAAAGTTTTGTATTTCTGTTTACAAGCGTCAGTGTTCAGTGCGCTGCCATTTTGGATCTCACCCAAAGTCTCGCGATGTTCAGTTCAGTGCATCAGTGCCTCTCCTGATCAGCTGTGTTCTAAAGAATGTTTTCATTCAAGTTCAGTGTGTGTTGCGAACTATTTGTTTCTCAGCAAAAGCCACGACGAAACGGTAACAAATAAGTGTAAAGAGACATATCGTGGAGTTTATTTTTTCGTTTTGGCAAGTAGCCGTATAATAAGGTAATGTATAGAACGCCGGTCATTATGGGAAAATAAGTCCCTTCAGGGCGAAACCAGACCCGGCGTCCGGTTCGCCCTGTCGGGACTTATTTTCTCCATAATGACCGGCGTTCTATAGCCTACATTATCCCTTAGCCTAGGCTACTTAACGTATACCCCTGAGTCAAGGCTTTGTGAAGCCTCGATATGTCTACATAGCCTAAATATGTCTAACGTGCTTCGTAGTAGCCTATACCCCACAGCTCTTCATGTGAGGAGCACAACACAAGTTATATAACATAAAGGTAATCACCACGCGGTTTACATCGCTCTCGGTCATTAGGCTACAAAAGTATCTTAACCCATTCGGCAAATTGCCATTTTGATTAGTTATCGTAACACCCCCAATTATCACCACTTTTGTTCAGAAATTCTAAAACAACGATGTTTTTAACACTTCAAAATAACATTTACTAAATGAACCTTACATTTTTCAGTAGCCATAGTTGTGTAGATTTGAACAAAATCTGGTTTGGTTCTTAACGGGAGGATTTACTGCCTGAAATATCCTATTTTGTTTACCACGCTCGGAGTTATAGTGCTGGCCTGATGGGTCGCCTATTTACACCGTTTCAACGGCACATGGACGGTTAGACCGAGAATTCTCGTCGTGAAATTAAAATTCCACTGGAGCTCCAAGCGGTTGTGTACACGCAGCCTTACAACACTGTTTACAGCTCCTCGAGTCACGGTAAAATGTCATTTTTGGTACATAGCTAATTTAGATACACCTATGTTGTGCGTGGTTGCGTTTCTATAGGAGTCCGCTGTCTTGGTTTGTATAGAAATGGATATTAAGTGACACATACACGCAAGACGGTGGAAATACGGGACCGGTGGAAATAGGGGGAGTTACGATAGAGATGAGGCGCCCAAATCGGTCTCATGCAATTGTAGTTATCACCATTAACAAAAAACTCAAAACACATATGGTCCTCAAAATCAGTAGGCTAGGCTACGATCAGTAGAAGCAATATAGATGACCCCAATGCGTAGGCCATCATATGGAAGGTATTCAACTAAGTTCAAAGATGAGATTAGGCTACTTTCCCACACGTGTGAGACACCATGATGATAATTAGGCTAATGGAGCGAACCCCGTATCTGCGTTTTTGTTACGCCAACAAAACCAACTTACTGTGTAGTAGCTCATGGACAGAGTCACAGTTACTATCCAAAAAAGTCCGCTTCTTTGGAAATAGAAGTTTCCATCGGTCTTCGCCATTGTTGACCTGTAAAAGGAATCTACATTATGTTCGAAGTCAAAGTCCTTCCGTGACAACCCTTTGCCTACACGTTGCGTTCGAGATGGACTTTGTCTGCGGCTATAACTTGATGGTTGGTTCCATGTTGCCCATGTTGGTTTGGTCAGAGCCCATCTACGGAGAACCTGGGCACTCCGTATTAAGTCCCATTGTACCGAATTTTGGTTGCAGTTCCACCAGAGTTCCACTGGGGGCGATCGCCATAAGTGCAGAATGAATGGGAGTCAATGGAGCTAGACGGCTAAATTTGTCTCTTTCACCTGATTGTCGTTGACAAATCTGAGATTTGATTGTAGTTTGTATAACTTCAACATGGGTTATAGGTCAAAAGTTGAATGAACGAGTACTTATGTCCTTTTGATTTCTCACAGGTTGGGTCGTTGTTGCCCATAACACGCTAGCATTGTGCTAATGAATGACGTCATTGACACGTTTGAAAGGCTTTTTAGAACAATTAAGTGACTTTAAAAAATATAATACTCAACCAAGTGTATTTTCTTTGCCTCCCCTTTCGAATACAATATTTGAATTACTTGAAAAAAAATTATATCCTGAGAAAAGTGGATTTTGAGGGGTACAGCTCCATAGACCTTCATGCATTCTGTACTCGTGGACGAGCGCCCTCATGTGGAACCACAGAAGGAACTGCAACCAGTTCAGAAACCGGAAGTCTTCCGAGAGTGGCAGTTCTCCCCTTATTAGACATTCTCTGGTTTGGTTCCCCACCGAATCCCTGTTTCCTGATTCTTCTTCTTCTTCTTCTTTGATTTATTGGCGGATTACAACTCTTTGGTGCATACCGCTACCTACTGTACAGGAGTGTGCAAATCTCTAATTCCATATATTTCCCCTGCGTTTTTAATATGCCACCAAAACCAGATCTCTTTGAATGGTATTCCCAACATTAATTTAGGACTGATAAGGCAGATTATTTATGCTCCCTTTTAGTCTCACCCAGTATGTTAAGGACAGTTGATCAAATCTTAATTTAAGTGGGGTTTCTTCAGCTTCTACTAATAGAGGTAGGAGTTGTTTTAATCGCTCCTAAAGCAATCCTTAAACCTTTAAACTGAATTCTATCTAGTTTTCTGAGAGATGTTAGCAGAACTATACACTATGCATCTATAGTCTATGGTGGATCTGATTAATGCTTTGTATAATATATCATACATACATATTATGTTTCCTGATTCTTCTTCTTCTGTCAGGTTTTATGGCAGTTTACAGGCAAAGTGTATGTCCGCCATCTATTGGACTGAGGTGCAATCAATTAGATGTCATTTCAAAAAAATAAACAAAAAGGAAAACAACACAAAACAACAAACTAAATCCTATTTGCTAATTTTGTTTCTTTGATAAATGTTATAGCACTGTGATGTTTCCTGATCTAGGCTCACCTAAGGTGTTTAAAGAGAAGCTTTCTTGACTGCATTCACTTCCCTCATAGCTTTTCTCGCCTGGAGAATCAAGCACCTTAACATGATCTACCTCTCTCACTCCACAAAGCTCACATTTTCCAGATGGAAGTTTGTTTACACCATGTAAGCTATTATTTAAACCAGTATGGCCTATTCTCATTCTTGTAAACCAAACCTCCTCTTGTGTGTTTGGGTAACTAGGTTTGTTATTTAAGATATTCTTTTGTAAATGTCTTTCTTCTCCTTATCCCATTCAGCTTGCCATATTAAGTTAACTTTGTGTTTGATGATTACCTTAACTTCTGATCTGCTGAGTGGAATGCACCTCCTCTTCTTTGGTTGCCTCTTTTGCCAGCTTGTCTGCCTCCTCAACACCAACTCCTTTATGAGCAGGAACCCATACAAACTGGATTGATATTCTCTGTTGACTGATTGCAAATATGATATTATTAATTTCATTCAATAAATCCTGTCGGCATGATGATTCTCCATTTTGTATAGATTTAAGAGATGACATTGAATCAGAACAAATAACTGCTTTAGGGGGCCTAGCTTCTCCCACTGTAATGCAATAATAGCTGTCATTTCAGCTGCAAATATGGACAGATGATCTGATGTTCTCTTTTTAATAGAGGTTTTGTGATCAGGGATATATGCTGCAATAATTTGTTATGTTACATTGGAGATTATTCCAGGAAGTAGGGGCACCATAACAAAAGGCCGTGAAAGGTATTATACCTACTTTCTAGATATTGCTCTACGTTCTGATATACTCCTCCAGATTTATCTCTTTGGTTTCCATAAAACCATAGGGGAGCAAAACAACCAAGGTGGAGTTCCTACCAGGGGCACAGTCTTGCTACAAGTGATACCATCTATTTCCAATTGGTTTGCTATTTTGTTACCATCCCAACCAAATCTGGGATCTACCTTATTCCCAACACTTGTTAAGAACTTTCTTAGTAGGGTGTGATGCATCATATCCATTTAAATTAATCTAGTAAGCCATACTCAATTTAATACGTCTAAGGCTTAAGGGCATTTCTCCTGTTTCTATTTGCAACGCTGATATTGAAGATGTTCTAAATGCACCACAACATATCCTCAGACTTTTAGCCTGCATTAATGCTAATAGATGCTAATTCTATTGATTTCATTAAACAATGTCTTAGATGCCAAAAGATAGGCCTACACAATACTAACCTGACTCTGCCAGATGGATTTGCTCCGCGAGTGAAACCTTGAAAGCTTGCGAGATCAGGATGGTCTCACGAGGCTAACACAATACACCCATAGTAAACTGATCTTATCAGTGCAATATAGCCTAAATTATTTTAAGGGACATCCCTGAAGCTCCCCAGTTGTAGCCTATCCTGACTAACATTTCAAAACATTAATGCCTTTTTTGCACTTCACTTGAAGGAAACAAGGCAAGTCAAGGTTGGCGAACTTATATTTGTTCCACCAACGTCATCGTCTAACATTGCCATGATCGCAGAGAATAAAGTTGCATCACATTGGACTGCAATTGTATCTTGCGTTTGCCTGTTGCTCACAACATGCAGCCAAGGACTTTGCTAAAGTAGTTTAAAGTGGTTAGCCAGTCATCGTTTTTGTCTGATACAAGATGACCTATGATGAAACTATATGGTCTGGAGGCAGAAGGGCTAACATATTTCTCTGTAACATTTCCAAAATCCAAGTGAACAAAACACTATACAAATCAGAAGTATCTACTGATATCTTTCTCCGCTGAGTTT